>NC_084615.1:31055718-31395718 GCF_033978795.1 Nerophis ophidion
CTAACACAAAAGCCTTGCCTCTACCGTAAGTCGCAGAAGATGACATCACATGTTGATGGCTCCTCATATATTCACATTGATTTTAATGGGAGCCTCCAACAAAAACAACTATTCGGACCGAGAAAACGACAATTTCCCCATTAATTTGAGCGGGGATGAAAGATTTGTGTTTGAGGATATTAATAGCGACGGACTAGAAAAAAAAAAAAAAAAAACAAGTTAAAAAAAAATGCGATTGCATTGGGACGGATTCAAATGTTTTTAGACACATTTACTAGGATAATTCTGGGAAATCCCTTATCTTTCTTTTGTGTTGCTAGTGTTTTAGTGAGTTTAACAGTACCTGATAGTCGGAGGGGTGTGTCCACGGGTGTGTTGACGCGCAGTGTCTCAGGGAAGTCGACGGCAGCTTTATGGGCGGCACAAGCTCAGCTGATCTCCGGTAAGAAACAACTTTTTACCACACTTTTCTCACCGAAACCTGCCGGTTGACATTCGGTCTGGATCCATGTTTGAGCGGGGATGAAAGATTCGTGTTTGAGGATATTGATAGCGACGGACTAGAAAAAAAAAAAAAAAAAAATTAAAAAAAAAAAGCGATTGCATTGGGACGGATTCAGATGTTTTTAGACACATTTACTAGGATAATTCTGGGAAATCCCTTATCTTTCTTTTGTGTTGCTAGTGTTTTAGTGAGTTTAACAGTACCTGATAGTTGGAGGGGTGTGTCCACGGGTGTGTTGACGCGCAGTGTCTCAGGGAAGTCGACGGCAGCTTTATGGGCGGCACAAGCTCAGCTGATCTCCGGTAAGAAACTACTTTTTACCACACTTTTCTCACCGAAACCTGCCGGTTGACATTCGGTCTGGATCCATGTTCGCTGTGATCCATAGTAAAGTTTCACTTCCGTGAATTTTAAACAAGGAATCACTGTGTGTTTGTGTGGCTAAAGGCTAAAGCTTCCCTACTCCATCTTTCTACTTTGACTTCTCCAATATTAATTGAACAAATTGCAAAGGATTCAGCAACGCAGATGTCCAAAATACTGTGTAATTGTGCCGTTAAAGCAGACGACTTTTAGCTGTGTGTGTGTGCAGCGCTCATATTTCCTAACAGCCTGTGACGTCAAGTGTACACATCATCGATAAGCAACGTTTTCAAGAAAAAACTCCCGGGAAATTAAAAATTGCAATTTAGTAAACTAAAAAGGTTTTATTGGCATGTGTTGCAATGTTAATATTTCATCATTGATGTATAAACTATCAGACTGCGTGGTCGGTAGTAGTGGCTTTCAGTAGGACTTTAACTCATAACACTTTAAACTTTCAACTGAGAATCATGATTTATTCTTTTATTTCCAGCGTTTTATTCACTCTAAATACAACAATTATTGTTTATACTTGAATAAAACATACAGTACTTAAGTCGCATAACAATCCGATCTTTGACTTAAAAATTTTACGACTATAATCTTGAAATTTTCAATCTATTATAATATTAGGACTATTTTATCATAACGTTTACTTTTCTCTTAAAAATTCAACTTTATTCTCGTAACATAATAAAATATTTTTTTTATCAGAATTGTATTATTTTCTTATCAAAGCACCTTTAATCAAGTGCATTGGAGGTAACACTAAACAAAAACAAAAAAAACCCAGTAACAATTGTGAGTAATTTAAAATAAGAAAGAAGCATGATTGCCCCATAAATTAATTTGACAGAACTCAATTAGTAGCTGAAAGGTCTCCCTGACCTCCATCCTCCCTACAGATGGTATGTTCTTATTTTTACAACCACACAGCAAGTGGCCACACAGAGACAAAGAAACAGACTGGTGATCATAACCTTTGACCTTTTGTTCAGTTCATGGTGGTTTTAGGCAGCGGCTTGTGTCATGACAGTGGCACTTAAGCGCACACACTTTTACCACAAATGTGCTTCTTTTAGACCCACAACCTAATTAATTTAAAAACATTGAATGTACCACATGAATGACACATGGGAATGATTCACTTTTAATCAAAAGTAAAAGCACAATTAGAAGCTCCTCAAAAAGCTTCCAGAGGGAAAATTATGTTTTTTCTCCACTAATGGTAGTTTGGAGTTGGTTAATATTCATCTTAATGTGGTATGGCTCATTGTTATCCTTTTTTCTAAAGGACACATTCGACAGTGTTTACCTCAGGGCTGCAATCTATTTGAGGTGGTGGGTAGGAGCATCTAATTTGCATAATCGGCCAAGACTCATGAGCATGTTATTTAAAAAAAAAAAGAAAGAAAGAAAAGGCTAAAATAATATGTATAAACATATTAAAATACAAATTGTCGCTATATCAGTATCACCTTTTCACAATATTTTATGCAATTTTGCTTTATTTTTCAGCGTTTGTTGTTTTTTAAATTGCATTTTATTTCTAAAATGTCCCACTGGCAGGGATGAGTGCCAAGTTTGGTACTTTTATATTATTATATTCATTATCAATAGCGCTATTTCTAGTGGTATTTGTATTGCACCATTTGTAGTGTAACAATGTGTAATAATGCTCATTGTCATTTCTGTATTATTATTTATTTCACTAACTGCTTCTTTGCTATAATTTTTATCATCATATTTGGACATATCCTATTTACTGATGCTGTTTTGTTGTTGTTGTTATTATTGTTATGTTTGCTGCTGTTGTTGTTGCCTCTCCGTCTTATACACCCCTTATCCCCACAATTTCCTCCTCTGTCTTCCGTTTTTTCCTCTTTCTATGCCCTTCTGCTCCGGCCCGGCTGCACCAAATTATAATATGAATACTTTTAATAAAGTCAAATACTAATAAGTCAACAAGAGACGTATCGCACACTTCTCTTTTGTAAAGTTTTTTTTTTTTTTCTCTTACATTCAGTATGGGGCATCTACATCAACAGTATGATTTGCCTGAGAAGCTGCACATGACAAAAAAAATTTAATAAAAATAATAATATTAAAAAAAAAAAAGATCAAATTCAGTCTGTGCTAGCTAGTTGCTAAAAGCAACTGCGTGAGAACGTATACTCAAATATCACGATAAAGTCATTTTCTATATCGCACAGAGACAAATCCGCGATATATCGAGTACATCGATATATCGCCCAGCCCTACTTCCATGCCTTGCCTTTTACGGTGTTGGTAACACACACTGTGCATTTCTGGATCTTCGCTTCCGCAACTATTACTTTGTCTTTTGTGACCGCTTGTGTTTGATTGTTGAGGAAATCCATGACACAAGAAACCTTTCCTGTATTTAACATTAGTGCGTACTGTGTGGGAACTTGGTACGCTTTTGAAGGAACTTAAGGCTTTGTGCTAAAAGAGTCAGAATACAAATACATTTACTGTTACACTCTTAGTTGCTAGAAGGGTCTGAATATTGAATATATAGCAACAAAGTTGCTAAGTTGGCAAGACAGATCTCACTTGCTGTGTCTTCTTATTCTGTCGCAGACCAAGTGCTTATGAGCGGTCTTTGGTGCCTGTGGAGCTACGACTCATACCACCAAATGTTGTTCTTATACTGTTTTAACAAATTTGCTCAATCATTTGTTCACAAAGTGGGGACCCTCGCCCTTTCCTTGTTTGTGAAGTTGAAAAGGATTGGCAAATCATTGTATTCCGTTCTTATTTATGATTTACACAACGTGCCAACTTCACTGGTTTTGGGGTTTGTATTTGTGGCGGTCCGAATTTGATATTGGCGGGCCACCACAAGTAAATGAATGTTTTAGAAAAACGCTTGGAATTTAGGGCCATGATGAAGAATTATTATGCGGTTTAACACAAAGAAAGAGCCAGTAATCAAATGTGAAATCAGTTTTGGTCAATGAATTACCAAGCAATGTCTGTAATGAAGCTGATTAAGGTCCATCAAGATATTCCATCTCTTCTTTATGCACCCATTTTGTCTTTCTAAAAAATCTTCTCCTTCCTTTTTTGCAGATGAACATGACTTGGTGCAGAAGAAAACATTCACCAAGTGGATAAATGCACAATTCTCAAAGGTAACATTACGCAGATCTAGTAACGCTTTATTGTTGTTTGCTGAGTGCTTAAAAGTAAAACATTTCAATACACACACGTGAAGTACGTCATAGTTTTTTATGATTTTGACAAAAAAATTGCTTTTACTTCCCACCAAGCAGCAGGCTCACACTCAATGGCCACCTCCTCAGGTACACTAGATCATTCTATTAAACAGACATATCAAGGGTTGGAATGGGGGTTTGAATAACCAAAAATTATTCCCGGGCGTGGCCACCGCTGCTGCTCACTGCTGCCATCAAATCCCAGTGGGTGATCAAGGGTGATAGGTTAAATGCAGAGAATATATTCGCCACACCTAATGTGTGTGTGACAACCATGGGTACTTTAACTTTTAACTTTAATATTTAGGAAGCTTATACATTTTATGTGTATATATATATACTGTATATTATAATAATGTTTATATATTGTAATATATTTATTTGGCTGGCAGTGGGTAAAATGGCCTGACTGTGAAAGAGGGGTCAAAAAATAAACACAAACAAATGACTACTGCCAAAAATAAATTGGATCTTTAAATTAATTGACTATTTCTTAAATTATTTATTTAATTTAACCATTCTTTTTTATTAAATTATATTTATATTATTATAGGCCTGCTGCACTAGCATGGTAACAATAAAGTGCTAGCTTTTTTAGCTAATTTTGCAATCGTTTACCCCAGCCTAGAGTCATATAACTTGGTATGTGACAGCTGTTAACTGTTAGTGTGCTAACAAGAAAGTGCTAACTTTTTAAATTTTACACTTTTTTTTTTTCTAATTCCACAGCGATACACCTTGCAGTAACATAAATTGGCTTGTGAAACAAGCTAACTGTTAGCATGTTAACATTAGCATGCTAGCATTCTACCATTAAAGTGCTAGCTTTCGGAGCTAATTTTTACCCTCCATTCATTTAACCTGGTATGTGACACTTGTCACTCTGTTAGCATGCTAGCTTTAGCATGCTAACAATAAAGTGCTAACTTTTTTAGCGAATTTTACACTTTTTTCTGTAATTCCCCAGCCATACACATTAGAGCAGTGGTTCTCAACCTTTTTTCAGTGATGTACCCCCTGTGAACATTTTTTAATTCAAGTACCCCCTAATCAGAGCAAAGCATTTTTGGTTGAAAAAAAGAGATAAAGAAGTAAAATACAGCACTATGTCATCACTTTCTGATTTATTAAATTGTATAACAGTGCAAAATATTGCTCATTTGTAGTAGTCTATCTTGAACTATTTGGAAAAAAAGATATAAAAATAACTAAAAACTTGTTGAAAAATAAACAAGTGATTCAATTATAAGTAAAGATTTCTACACATAGAAGTAATCATCAACTTAAAGTGCCCTCTTTGGGGATTGTAATAGAGATCCATCTGGATTCATGAACTTCATTCTAAACATTTCTTCACAAAAAAATGAAATCTTTAACATCAATATTTATGGAACATGTCCACAAAAAAATGTAGCTGTCAACACTGAATATTGCACTTTTGCATTTCTTTTCACAGTTTACGAACTTACATTCATGTTTTGTTAAAGTATTATTCAATAAATATATTTATAAAGGATTTTTGAATTGTTGCTATTTTAGAATATTTAAACAAAATCTCACGTACCCCTTGGCATACCTTCAAGTACCCCCAGGGGTACGCATACCCCCATTTGAGAACCTCTGCCTTAGAGTCCTATAACTTGGTGTGTGACACAAGCTAACTGTTATCATCCTATTTGTCTAATTCCACAGCCAAACACATTACAGTATGTGAAACATGTGAACCGTTATCATGCTAACATTTGCACAAATGCAAAATGTTAGAATTTTAATATAAGCATGCTAACATTTTAGGTTACCAGTGTAGCTCATTTTGTACATTTACACCTAAAACTCTCGGATTTAGACACTCTTAAAAGCACAGCGGTGTCCGACGACCCCCGGCCAGAGGAACAAGGTACAGATAGCAGGCCCATAAAGTTGTTTTCCAGTTGGATTTTATTCTATTACGTTTTCATTTTATTTTAACACAACTATTATTTTATTTTTACAATAGAAATATGACAAAAGCTCACTAACTAGCCTACTCAGTGGCCTAGTGGTTAGAGTGTCCGCCCTGAGATGGGTAGGTTGTGAGTTCACACCCCGGCCGAGTCATACCAAAGACTATAAAAATGGGACCCATTACCTCCCTGCTTGGCACTCAGCATCAAGGGTTGGAATTGGTGGTTAAATCACCAAAAATTATTCCTGGGTGCGGCACCGCTGCCGCTCACTGCTCCCCTCACTTCCCAGGGGGTGGAACAAGGGGATGGATCAAATGCGGAGAACAAATTTCACCTCACCTAGTGTGTGTGTGACAATCATTGGTACTTTAACTTTTTTTAACGTACAGTTAATAAACTTTAACTGCAAATGTTGAGTAAATGGTAAACGCGATATACTTGTATAGCGCTTTTCTACCTTCAAGGTACTCAAAGCGCTTTGACATTATTTCCACATTCACCAATTCACACACACATTCACACACTGATGGCGGGAGCTGCCATGCAAGGCCATGACCACGACCCATCAGGATCAAGGGTGAAGTGACTTGATCAAGGACTTAACGGACGTGACTAAGTTGGTAGAAGGTGGGGATTGAACCAGGAACTCTCAGTTTGCTGGCACGGCCACTTTACCGAACTCCGCCACACCGTCCCCCATATACCATATCATTAAGAGGATGTTTTTTCCAAACAGTCGGGTAAGGCGGCCATCAAGGATATGTTCTCTGACCTGAGGGATGGGAGGAAGCTGCTGGAACTGCTGGAGGGCCTCACTGGAACCGCCCTGGTCAGTTTACATCATGTTTACTTTTCACACTCTGTCTACAAAATGTTAGTTCCGAGTTCCAGGTTTTCTTCATTGAACAAGAAAATAAACAACAAAAAAGGACAAGGTCTCCGCATTCTCGTGCACTCTGATTGCCTGTTTTGTCCATGCAGCTGCAAAAACTACCAGTCAGTCTGCACTTAATGCACCTTAATCTCTCCCTGCTAGCATGACAATAAATCCATAAACCTCTGTCAGTGAGCACAGCATCTTATAAAGGATTTGCAGCTGGTTGCAATTTACCCTGGCAATCTTTCTTCCCACTTGAAGTCATCGATTCTTTTTGTTAAATTATTGTGCATTCTTCTCCCTCTTATGAGCGGTTTTGCTCCACAATGCCTATAAATAGATGTCCCATTTTCCATCAATCCATTCTCTTCAAATTCATTAATTATTCTGCCTTTTCTTTTGTTGAATAAAACCTTAATTGACTCCTCTTCCTCAGACCAAAGAGCGAGGCTCCACCAGAGTGCACTCTCTCAATAACGTCAACAAAGTGCTTCAAGTTCTGCACCAAAAGAATGTGAGTTGTGTGTTTTTTTGGACCTTTATATTGCCTATTTTGTCTGATTCACTGATGTCAAAGATTGTATACTACAACTAAACTATTTTATACTATTTTTAAGAATTGCAAATGTGTTTCAAAAGTCCCACAATAGTTTATGGACAGTGTGTTGTCCAAAATTTTGCCCTGATGCCAGAATGTAGACAATTTTAACACACCATTTGGTGTCTCGAGCTGTTTGTCCACACCTCTGTCCGCAACAGAGTGTGTCTCCAATGAGCACTATTGTGCGCTTTATTCACTTGTTCAATGTAAAAAATTTCATATATCACATACAACAGCCATGTCAAAGTCAAGGCTCATGGGCCAGATCCAGCCCACGAATTAATTATCTATGGCCCCCGGCATGATATTTGATTAGTATTAAACTGGCCCACAGGCCACAGCCTGCTGCTGTTTTGCAAGCACCAATACTCCATTAGTGTTGGCGCTAGGAATTTTCAAAATGATCAAGTCAATAATCAATAATCAAGTCATAAAAATTGGGTCCCACAGAAATTTTTTGGGGTCCCACTTGTTTTTAAAACAAATTATAAATGATCCTGTTATATATCACATTCTTTATTGTGTTTTAGAAAAGGTTGTCATAAACGTTACTTTACTCATTTAAAAAAATAATTAAAAAAAAATAATTTTTATGCATATGTAAATGTATTCAGTTATAAACAGTCATTCATTATCTTCTTACCTTCATGGATCTAAACTTTAACGCTGCCGGTATTTTTTCTAATATTTTAATTGTAATATTTTTAGAATGTGTTTGTTCTATTTGTGGCCAAAGTAAGACAAAGAAAACAATCTGAAGTTGTCTTTATTTTTTTGTTTTAATGCCATGATTTTAATAATCCGGCCCGTGTGTGCACAGATTTTCCTCCATGTGGCCCCTCAGTTAAAATGAGTTTTACACCACTGACATACAACATGAAGGAGTGGGACAGGAGGACACAAACGCTAGCAGCATTAGTTTAGCTATGAGCACTACAGTGCTAACATCACACTCACATTTTAATAGCAACCCCATGCTAGGCTAGCCTTTTCGCTACCATAAAATGAAACTCACAGCTCCCATGTCTGTAGCTTGGATATTTGGCAAAGCTCAAAGTATGGCTGGGCAATATGGCCTTTTATTATTTTTCTCGATATTTTTGGGCCATGTCATGATAAACGATATATTTCGCGATATTTTGCTTTAGCCTTGAATGAACACTTGACACATATAATCACAGCAGTATGATGATTCCATGTGTCTACATTCAAACATTCTTGTTTATACTGCATTAATATATGCTCATTTTAAACTTTCATGCAGATACGGAAAGCACAACTAAGTCAATTTAGCAAAACTGTATTTATTAAAGGCTTCACGGTAGCAGAGGGGTTAGTGCGTCTGCCTCACAATACGAAGGTCCTGCAGTCCTGGGTTCAAATCCAGGCTCGGGATCTTTCTGTGTGGAGTTTGCATGTTCTCCCCGTGAATGCGTGGGTTCCCTCCGGGTACTCCGGCTTCCTCCCACCTCCAAAGACATGCACCTGGGGATAGTTTGATTGGCAACACTAAATGGTCCCTAGTGTGTGAATGTGAGTGTGAATGTTGTCTGTCTATCTGTGTTGGCCCTGCGATGAGGTGGCGACTTGTCCAGGGTGTACCCCGCCTTCCGCCCGATTGTAGCTGAGATAGGCGCCAGCGCCCCCCGCGACCCCAAAAGGGAATAAGCGGTAGAAAATGGATGGATGTATTTATTAAACAGTTATTAAGCAGTGGCACAAACATTCATGTCATTTCCAAAACAGAAAATGCATGATTGTCAGAGACATTTTAAAACAAGCTATAAGTGCATTTTTGTGCATGATGTCACTAAGATGACGTATCAAAACAACACTAAAATAAAGTGCACTTTTTGTACAGAACGCCACCACAATAGTTAAAAACAAATAATGTGCACTTTTGTGCATGATGTCACACAAGATATTTCAAAACTGTCAAATAATATAAGTTGCATAATTGGAAATCAAACAGTGTATATATGTCCTTCGTTCTGTGGTAGGTTCCTGCTGACATTATCTCCTTCTGTTGTTGATTCAAACGGTGTTGGTCTGGAAATTGTTGCTTTGGCATTTTGTGGGTGTGGCCCCGAACGGAGATGTTGACATCCAGTTTCAAGCACTCTTCATTCTCTAGCGGGGGACTTTTCAAATGATGCTACAGATTAGCAGTGCTGCTACTTTTTGTAGCAACGCTTTCGCCGCATAATTGTTCAACATATTCCCGCTTGAAGCCAAACCACTGCCAGACGATGCACCCCGTGCTGTTTTTCTTGGTGATTAATTATTCCTCCATTTGTTACCAGATTCTCACCTTTTCTTTCTTGTATCACCACTCGCAACGCACCGTTATCATCACAGCTAGTGTTACCCATGTAGCTACCTCCCTGCTCGGGGAGGGCGTGTGACGTTGCATGTGTGAGATATGTAAGAATGTGCACTTGTTTATTTCTCTGTGAGAAGGAGAGACAAGAAAGAGTGGGAAGCACATGCAGCGTAATGCCCGCAGCCAAAAGCAACTGTGTGAGAAAATATACTTGAATATCACGATACAGTCATTTTGTATATCGCACAGAGACAAACCCGCGATATATCGAGTATATCGATATATCGAGTATATCGATATATCGCCCAGCCCTAGCTCAAAGCTTTATTTTAAAGTATGGAGTGAAGCAAAGTAAAGCCGCTGCTCCTCCACATGGAAAGGAGCCAGATGAGGTGGTTCGGGCATCTGGTAAGGATGCCACCCGAACGCCTTCCGAGGGAGATGTTTAGGGCACGTCCAACCGGTAGGTGGCCACGGGGAAGACCCAGGACACGTTGGGAAGACTATGTCTCCCGGCTGGCCTGGGAACGCTTCGGGATCCCCCGGGAAGAGCTAGACGAAGTGGCTGGGGAGAGGAAAGTCGGGGCTTCCCTGCTTAGGCTGCTGCCCCCGCGACCCGACCTCGGATAAGCGGAAGAAGGTGGATGGATGGATGGAGTGAAGTGTAGTTAATTATATTTATAAAGCGCTTTTCTCTACTGCAGGGGTCGGCAGCCCAACACTTTGAAAGAGCCATATTAGACCAAAAATACAGAACAAAAATCCGTCTGGAGCCGCAAAAAATTAAAAGCCTTATACAAGTGTTATAAAGAAGGCAAAACATGATCTAAGTGTCTATATTAGCTAGGGTATATTAGCCTACTATCAAAGGCTGACGCAAATCATCATTGACAGAAATGTTGTATTTTTATTTTTATTTTACTCATTTTTGCAACATTAGAAATCATTACAAAATGGAGGCTTCTCACTGGATGAGATAACTTCTGGTAATTACTCGCTCAGAATGGCCAAATGTATAGATGTGTGTGTCCAAGTTTAAGGAAATGACAGGCTGTCTTTATTGGTTTATTACAATCTTTGCAAGCTGGTTTGCTGTGGTCTGGAACAACATGACACGCAAACAGCTATCAGAAATGCAGCCAATTTTACATACAGATAATGTGTCATGAGACAATTGAATATAGATTAAATACACAGAGGACATAAGTAAAGGACATTAAATGAGCTCAAATATACCTACAAACAAGGCATAATGATGCAATATGTACATACAGCTAGCTTAAATAACATGTTAGTATCGCTTGCAGGCATGGACTGACCAAATATGCCGATAAGCACTCCAGCAAATCAATAAAATCAAAGCTCACCTTTGTGCATTCACGCACAGCATAACATGTTTGGTGGACAAAATGAGACGAGGAGTTCAAGGATCATTGAAATTGGTAGGACAAAACGGTGCTTGCCAAATACCCTCATCAGTGAAGCATGTTTAAAGTATAAACAATGGGATTTCTAACAGTTAGGAAGGTTTGTGACATGTTTGTTCTCCTAAAATATATTAAAACTAAAATATATATTTTTTTCTTCTTCATTTTCCATTTTCATACATCTCCAGTGAGTCAAAGCTCTTTACATAGTGAAACCCATGTCTAAGATACATTTAAACCAGTGTGGGGGGCACTGGCAGCAGGTGGGCAAAGTGTCTTGCCCAAAGACACAACGGTGGAACCTAGAAGCTTCAAGTTGTTGGCACAGCCGCTCTACCAACCGAGCTACGTCGCCCATAAGTTTTGAGACCAAACGTTTGACTGTCTCTTCTCTCAGAAAGACAGCAAGCATTTGAGGGTGATGATAGCTTTTTCTCACATATTGTGCTTCTAAATAAAAGGGTTCGCATGTTGCCATAGACTCAGGTCATGCTGGTCTTCTTTTCCTTTTTGTCTGCATATCCTGTCTTTTTGAAGTAATAGACCCTAATGCCCTGACATTAGCAGAAGTGCTCACAGGTAATAGCAAAGGCAGACGCACACCTGCGGTTTTCTATTTAAAATGACGTCCTCAGTGTCCACATTTTTGCACAATTTGCAGGGGAAAAACACATTTTCGTCTCCAGGTTTGTAATCATAAATAATAACCCGGTGCAATTCTGCAGACCCGGAGCGCTCATCTGTGTCGAAATGACCCCCTGTGTTCCAGGCTATGTGAGAGACATATAAGGACATGGGAGAGAGCAAGACACAAACAGGGTGAAAGAATGAGGCTAATTGGAACCAGAGTGGGCTGGGGTGTTAAAGGACGACACTTTGTTACAAACCTGAAGTTTATCAAAAACTCAATCAAACGCTTGCAAGCGGCATATTACACACTGACTAGAGAAACATTTCTTTGACAGTGGTTTCAAAGTACAGTGGTATCTGAGTTTTCATTTGTAATTCATTCCAAAAAGTCAGACGATGTCTGCAAGTTCATCCATCCATCTTCTGCTTGGGCAGCAGCCCAAGCAGGGCAGCCCAGACTTTCCTCTCCCCAGCCACTTCTTCCAGCTCTTCTGGGGAGATCCCGAGGCATTCCCTGGCCAGCCGGGAAACATAGTCTTCCCAACGTGTCCTGGGTCTTTCTAATGGCCTCCTACCTTTTGGACGTGCCCTAAACACCTCTCTGAGGGAGGCGTTCGGGTGGCATCCTGATCAGATGCCCGAACCACCTCATCTGGCTCCTCTCGATGTGGAGGAGCAGCGGCTTTACTTTGAGCTCACCCCGGATGGCAGAGCTTCTCAACCTATTGCCAAGGGAGAGCCCCGCCACCCGGCGTAGGAAACTCATTTGGGCCGCTCGTACCCGTGATCTTGTCCTTTCGGTCATAACCCAGAGCTTATGACCATAGGTGAGGATGGGAACTTAAGATCAACCGGTAAATTGAGAGCTTTGCCTTCTGGTTCAGCTTCTTCTTCATCCCAATGCAGGGGTAGAGAAGCTATGGCTCGCGAGCCAGATGTGGCTCTTTTGATGACTGCATCTGGCTCTCAGGTAAATCTAAGCTGACATTACTTGACACGATAAGTAATGAATAATTCCACTTGTAATCACAGTGTTAAAAATAATGTTAAAATATAAAACATTCTCGTGCATTTTTAATCCATCCATCCGTTTTCTACCGCACCTGTTCAAAAAGTTGCGTTAATGGTAAGAAGTTATTTATTTATTATTGGTTAGTGTCAGGCTTGCCCTCCTGGGGGTTCTTCAGACCACCAACCACCGACATGAGAGCCTGTTTTAGGGTTACAATATTGTTTTATTTTTCAATAAGTCTCTTAGTTGCTTTCCAGCAATTGTCTTTTTCTCTTTTGTTCTCGCTCGCACTCTGGCTCTAGCTCCAACCCCGTCTCTCCCCCTATCTGCTGCTTATAACTTAGCGACAGGTGATTAGATAACAAGGCCCAGGTGGGCCGTCTACGCACCTGTTGCTGATTTCGTGGCCGGTCCTGGCACACCTTGCTTTGCTGCAGGCCCGCATGCCACGCCCCCTCCACATATAGCTTCAGGATAACAATGTTATTACAAAGAATAAGAGACTTATCATACTCTAGGAATGTTGGTCTTACTTAAAAATGCACGCGTTTGGTTGTGTTCAGTCTTAAAAAAAATATTATATGGCTCTTATGGAAATACATTTTAAAATATTTGGTTTCTTGGCTCTCTCAGACAAAAAGGTTCCCGACCACTGCCCCAATGATCGATACTGCGTCCGCATTACTGAAGACGCCGCGCCGATCCGCCTCTCGATCTCCCGATCCACTCTTCCCCCACTCGTGAACAAGACTCCTGGGTACTTGAACTCCTCCACTTGGGGCAGGGTCTCCTCCCCAACCCGGAGATGGCACTCCACCCTTTTCCAGGCGAGTACCATGGATTCGGACTTGGAGGTGCTGATTCTCGGAGGTGCTTCACACACGGCTGCGAACCAATCTAGTGAGAGCTTAAGATCCTGGCCAGATGAAACCATCAGGACCACATCATCTGCAAAAAGCAGAGACCTAATGATCCTGCAGCCACCAAACCGGATCCCCTCAACGCCTTGACTGCTCCTACAAATTCTGTCCATAAAAGTTAAAAACAATCGGTGACAAAGGGCAGCTTTGGCGGAGTCCAACCCTCACTGGAAACGTGTCCGACTTACTGCCGGCAATGCGGACCAACCTCTGACACTGATCGTACAGGGAGCGGACCTCCACAATCAGACAGTCCGATACCCCATAATGTCTGCAAGTTTTCTGATAATATATTTATTAAGCTGTATTAACATTTGGGTAAAATTTTATCAAATAAAGTATGGTACTTTCTTTGAAGTACCATATTTTCCGGACTATAAGGCACACTTAAAATCCTTTTTTTTCTGTCAAAACTCGACAGTGTGCCTTATAACCTGGTGTGCCTAATGTATGGATTATTTCTGGTTTTCCTTACCTACCTCAAAGCAATTTTATCTGGTACATTGTGTAATGATAAGTAGTAGTCAAACAAAATAAATACGTGTTAACTGCAATATGATGACAATATGACTCAAGTAAACAACACCAACATTTTATGTGTTCCATTGAAAATATAGAACATTACACACAGCACTCAAAAGTTCAGTTCAGTTCAGATTGAGTTTATTTCAAACATGCATACGATATAATGTAATGCATCACACAATTCCAGTTGTTTCGTTACAGCACGTCCCGAAAAGGAGTAGGAAGAAGCTGAGCTTATTTAACCCTTCCCCTTTTCATACCATAGCCATTTTAATCAATTTCCTTGTTCTTTGTAACAGAACAGTAAACAAATAAATAATTAATATACCACATTAAGCAAACAAATATTAAATACATAAATAATAAAAAAAAACAGAAAAAAAAGGGGTTCAAAATATTCATCATAATTCTTTGTCTGGGTACTTTGTGAACACTTGTAGTTTGAACAGTCTCTTAAACTGAATCATGTTAGTGTTTTGTTTTGTTTATTTGGTTAATCAGTTCCATAATTTAACCCCACATACTGATATACTAAAGGTTTTAAGTGTTGTACGAGCATACAAATGTTTTAAATTTGATTTTCCTAAAGTCTATTAAAATCTATTTAAATCTACAACTTTGGTAAGCTATGAAGCCGCACCGCAAGGTAAGACATATTATCTGACATTTTGTTTCGCAATATTATGCAAAAGGACCTTTTCTTACCTTCTGGTACCTGCTGATCTGTATTTGGGATCTGCATAAATCCTGAAAAATTGCGCGGTCTGCTTTTGTAGTCCGTGGAGACACCATAGTCGATAAGCTTCTTCTCTTTCTCTATCTTCTTGTTATGGGACATTCATTCTCGGCTGTTGCCATTTGTAATATAAGTTATGTAAAGTTCTTGCTTATATCTGTCAGTAAACTTGCCATGAAATTGCTAAAACATACCGGTATAGTAAGTTTTAGTTATTCACCCAAGGAACTTTAGTTATTGGAGATTTCCGGTCGGACGGTTTTTCACGGAACACATTTCCTGTGTTTTTGGTCCCGGATGAGGAAAATCTGCTCCGTTATTGATTGAAGTAAAGTCTGAATGTCATTAAAACAGTTACCTCCATCTTTTGACAATACTTGCACAACAAAGATGACGGAGAGAAGACACTGTCAAAGGTGAGACACATAAATAAGACCGCCCACAAAACGGCGCATCCGGAAGCGACTGTTAGTAAGCGGCTTGAAGATGATCTGTAAATCATAATCTATTCAACATTTTGACCAAAGACCACCATTAAATGTTATGTAGACCACAAGGAAGTGTTTTCAATTTAGAAAAAAATATATAATTAAATCCTTTAATTCACTCTATTATCCGCTGCGTCTTATATATGAAAAAATGTAAAAAATAGACCATTCCTCAGCATTGAACCTTATAATCAGGTGTACCCTATGGTCCTGAAAATACGGTAATATAGAAATTACATTATAGTTAAAAAAAGTGGGGTGTACAAAAAAAAACGTTGGCATTTTGGGTCCAGTGTCTTCTTCTTCCTACGACCCGAGTTCAGTAAGTAGCATATTATACACTATCTTGATCTTTATCAAAAACGCCTATTTACATGTCAAGTACCACACCTGCTGTATCCACATGTCGTAAGGGCAACCAGCATGACTTTTGACTACTCTTAGATCACCTGATGGCAGGAAAGCGCTGTTCTTCGAGCATGGCTATTTCACTTATGTTTTTTGCAGATTAGTAGTTACGGTACATAAGGTTTTTTTTTAGTAACGTGTTTTTGGACTATAAAGCACACTTAAAATTCCTTCATTTTCTCAAAACTGGACAGTGCACCTAATGTACGGAATAATTTTGACTTTGAAGCTATTTTATTTGGGACATTGTGAAATGATAAGTGTGACCAGTAGATGGCAGTCACACACAATAAATATGTGTAGACTGCAATATAACTCAAGTAAACAACACCAAAATGTTATATGTTCCATTGAAAATATGGAACATTACAGAAGGCGCTCAAAAATCTATCTAAATGTTTTAGTACGAATTTGATAAGCTATGAAGCCGCATCGCTTGATGGATTGTACTGTACTTAATTTTTGGGAGCTGTATAAGTCCTGAAAATTTGCGTGCGTCCGCCTTTGTACTCATTGCCGACACGGTAGTCGATAAGCTTCTACTTTTTCTCTATTTTCTTGCTATGGGGCATTCATTTTCTGCTGTTGCCATTTCTAATATAAAGTAGTGTAAAGTTCAAAATTATTTCTGTCTGTAAACTCGTCAAGAAAGCGCTGAAACATACCAGTGTAGTGAGTTTTTATTATTCACCCAAGGAACTTCAGTTATTAGAGTTCCAGTCAGACGTTTTTTCACGGGACACATTTCCGGCTTTGTTGCACTAGTGAGCCACAGATGAGGAAATGTTGCTCCGTTATTGATTGAAATAAAGTCTGAATGTCATTAAAACAGTTAGCTCCATCTTTTGATACTTCTTCCACTCCCGTCCTTGCACGCTACACCGCTACAACAAAGATGATGGAGAAAGACGCTGCCAAAGTTGAGCCACGTAAATAGGACCGCCCACAAAATGACGCATCCTGAAGCGACTGTCAGAAAGCTGCTTGAAGATGATCTGTAAAACATAATCCATGCAACATTTTGACCAAAGAACCACCATTACATGTTATGTAGACCACAAGGAAGTGTTTTTAATTTCGAAAAAAAACAAACAATGATAAGACCTCTTTAATGCGCCTTATAATCCGGTGCGCCTTTTCTGTGAAAAAAAGACGTCATAGACCCGCTCATCGGCAGTGCGCCCTATGGTCTAGAAAATACAGTTGTATAATTTGTCCCATGAATTCTAATCTTCTGTTTTATTACCTCAGGTGGATTTAGTAAACATTGGCGGAACAGACATTGTGGATGGAAATCACAAACTTACTTTGGGCCTCATCTGGAGTATTATTCTTCACTGGCAGGTGAACCCACACATGCACGCACACACACATACATATAACACGCGCACGCACGATAACAAATGCAGGCCTATCACTAGAAACATCCAAATGGTTCATTTTCATCATTCTCCACAGGTGAAAGACATCATGAAGGACGTCATGTCCAACCTGCAGCAGAACAACAGCGAGAAGATTTTGCTAAGCTGGGTGCGCCAGTGCACGCGCTCTTACCCGGAGGTCAACGTGTTGAACTTCACCACCAGCTGGGCTGACGGCTTGGCTTTCAACGGCATCCTGCACCACTTCAGGTGAGGAGCCACGCGAAAGCCGTCAGGGCAATGGGTACTTCAAACCGGAGCCAGAGGAAACAGGGGGAGGATAAGCTGACTTTTTGTGTTTGTTTATCTATGTGGGGGCAGGTAGCTCAGCTATACTTGCCCTGTTTACACCTGCAATGTTGGTGTTTGCACATACTTGCTGCGCTGTGTGTGTGAGGGGAGAAAAAAAAGCAAGTGAGCGGAGCTTCAGGGGTATTAGCTTACCCCTCCCATTTTTGTAACCCTTGTCCTTAGCTATGACACTCACACACACACACACTCTCTCGGGACTGTGAGTTGTGAGAAAGGCCAGTGTTGGTTTAGACTTGGGCCGGGGTTTAGTAATATCACTGATCCCATACATTCCACACCCAGCTAGCCCTTAAACAAAGAGTCTTTTCTCCGAGCACAGCATTATGTACTGTATGTACATACTCATGCATTGTTCAATAATGTGCAAAACATGTATTTCTTGATAAGTTCTGTAGGATTTGTTGTGACTGGAGCTCTTTCTCTTGTTTTTTGCATGTAGGTCGAATGCATTCACTTGGAATCGTGTGGTCCAAATGAGCCCCGTGGAGCGCCTGGAACATGCCTTCACTGTAGCCAAAGATCAACTGGCTATTGAGAGGCTACTGGATCCTGAAGGTAAAACACAGGTTTTTAACTTATTTTATTAAAGGCGTACTGCACTTAAAAAAAACATTATTTTGGTGAGACAAGAACACACATGTATTTCCCTTGTATGTGCATTCTAAATAGTGAAAAACTGCTAGTATGTGGTGGCTAACAATGCAGGTACAGTAATTGGGATTCCGCCTATAAATCTTTCTAAAAAAATCTCCAACAGCGCTCAATTTACATGTCGTGACTTTCATATTAACAAAGCCAGAGCAACATTGTTGTGGTAGAACATTGTTGCAATACATGCCTTGCTCACACTGCTCCCCCTGCCACTAGTGAGTAGCCAGCTACTAGCTAGCTTGATAACATGCTAGTAACGTTTGTTGTAATCCACCATAAAATAAAGAAGAAGAACAAGCTTGAGCTGCTTCTACTGTATTACCTTTGAGTTTGTAAAAGTTATTCTATTCTACAAACCCCGTTTCCATATGAGTTGGGAAATTGTGTTAGATGTACATTTAAACGGAATACAATGATTTGCAAAACCTTTTCAAACCATATTCAATTGCATGCACTACAAAGTATCAGGGCTTGGTAAAAGGATAGGACTCAGATGCAGAGTAGGGAACTTTGACAGGCTTTTATTTTGATAGCTTCCTTTCACCTCCAAAGTCAAGGAATACAATATCTATATTAACCAAAAAAACTAATCGGCAAAAAAGTTTCCAAAAGAAAGGAACAACCGAAAATCTCTCCGAACGGAGGAAAACGCAAAAACAAAGATGAACTATAATTGGCGCCGTATATGCTATAAAATATATCAACAAAAAACGCTCCAACAGGAGGAAGAAACAACTGCTTTGAAATATTCTACACTAAATAACAAGAAAATCACTCTGCTGAGGAGGAAGAAATGAAAACTCAAAATAGTAACGAAGGGATTCAGGATCAAGGAACATAAGCACGAGATGAGGCAAGGCAAGGCATGGACATGGATGCTAGAGAGCACGAATAAACGAAACAATCTGGCACAGAACAAAGGGAGGAGAGGGCTTATAAAACACATGAGGATAATAGGTAAGAAGTGGAAACAATTAGGGAACAGGGATGACGTCAGACTGATGACACAAAAGGAAGGGCAAGTGACCTGAAACGAGAGGAGAGTTACTTTTCAAACTAAAACATGCAAATCATACCACAGAAAAAACCAAGACAAGACATCCCTCACCGCGGTGTGACACAAAGACAAGATATTTGATGTTCAAACTCATGAACTTTATTTTTTTTTTTGCAAATAATAATTAACTTAGAATTTCATGGCTGCAACATGTGCCAAAGTAGTTGGGAAAGGGCATGTTCACCACTGTGTTACAAACCCCGTTTCAATATGATTTGGGAAATTGTGTTAGAGGTAAATATAAACAGAATACAATGATTTGCAAATCCTTTTCAACCCATATTCAATTGAATGCACTACAAAGACAAGATATTTGATGTTCAAACTCATAAACTTAATTTTTTTTTTTTGCAAATAATAATTAACTTAGAATTTCATGGCTGCAACATGTGCCGAAGTAGTTGGGAAAGGGCATGTTCACCACTGTGTTACGTCACCTTTTCTTTTAATAACACTCAATAAACGTTTGGGAACATCCATCCATCCATCCATTTCTACCGCTTATTCCCTTTTGGGGTTGCGGGGGGCGCTGGCGCCTATCTCAGGCGGAAGGCGGGGTACACCCTGGACAAGTCGCCACCTCATCGCAGGGCCAACACAGATAGACAGACAACGTTCACACTCACATTCACACACTAAGGGCAATTTTAGTGTTGCCAATCAACCTATCCCCAGGTGCATGTCTTTGGAAGTGGGAGGAAGCCGGAGTACCCGGAGGGAACCCACGCATTCACGGGGAGAACATGCAAACTCAACACAGAAAGATCCCGAGCCTGGATTTGAACCCAGGACTGCAGGACCTTCGTATTGTGAGGCAGACGCACTAACCCCTCTGCCACCGTGAAGCCCCGTTTGGGAACAGAGGAAACTAATTGTTGAAACTTTGAAAGTGGAATTCTTTCTCATTCTTATTTTATGTAGAGCTTCAGTCGATCAACAGTCCGGGGTCTCCGCTGTCGTAATTTACGCTTCATAATGCGCCACACATTTTCGATGGGAGACAGGTCTGGACTGCAGGCGGGCCAGGAAGGTACCCGCACTCTTTTACTATGAAGCCACGCTGTTGTAACACATGGCTTGGCATTATCTTGCTGAAATAAGCGGGGGCGTCCATGATAACGTTGCTTGGATGACAACATATGTAGCTCCAAAACCTGTATGGACCATTCAGCATGAATGGTGCCTTCATAGATGTGTAAGTTACCCATGCCTTGGGCACTTATACACCCATACCATCACAGATGCTGGCTTTTGAACTTTGTGCCTATAGCAATCCGGATGGTTATTTTCCTCTTTGTTCCGGAGGACACCACGTCCACAGTTTCCAAATATAATTTGAAATGTGGACTCGTCAGACCACAGAACACTTTTCCACTTTGCATCAGTGCATCTTAGATGAGCTTGGGCCCAGCGAAGCCAGCAGCGTTCCTTGGTGTTGTTGATAAATGGGTTTTGCTTTGCATAGCATAGTTTTAACTTGCACTTACAGATGTAGCAACCAACTTAAGTTACTGACAGTAGTTTAATGAAGTGTTCCTGAGCCCATGTGGTGATATCCTTTACACACTGATGTCTGTTTTTGATGCAGTACCGCCTGAGGGATCAAAGGTCCGTAATATCATCGCTTACGTGCAGTGATTTCTCCAGATTCTCTGAACCTTTTGATGATTTTACGGACCGTAGATGGTAGAATCCCTAAATTCCTTGCAATAGCTGGCTGAGAAATGTTCTAAAACTGTTCGACAATTTGCTTACAAATTGGTGACCCTCACCCCATCCTTGTTTGTGAATTACTTAGCATTTCATGGAAGCTGATTTTATACCCAATCATGGCACCCACCTGTTCCCAACTAGCCTGCACACCTGTGGGATGTTCCAAATAAGTGTTTGATGAACATTACTCAACTTTATCAGTATTTATTGCCACCTTTCCCAACTTCTTTGTCAAGTGTTGCTGGCATCAAATTCTAAAGTTAATGATTATTTGCAAAAAATTTTTTTTTTTATCAGTTTGAACATTAAATATGTTGTTTTTGTAGCATATTCAACTGACTATGGGTTGAAAATGTTTGCAAATCATTGTATTCTGTTTATATTTATTTATATTTACATCTAACACAATTTCCCAACTCATATGGAAACGGGGTTTGTACATCACCTTTTCTTTTAACAACACTCAATAAACGTTTGGGAAATGAGGAAACTAATTGTTGAAGCTTTGAAAGTGGAATTCTTTCCCATTCTTGTTTTATGTAGAGCTTCAGTCGTTCAACAGTCCGGGGTCTCCGCGGTCGTATTTTACGCTTCATAATTCGCCACACATTTTCGATGAGAGACAGGTCTGACCTGCAGGCGGGCCTGGAAAGTACCCGTTCTCTTTTTTTACAAAGCCACGCTGTTGTAAAACGTGCTGAATGTGGCTTGGCATTGTCTTGCTGAAATAAGTAGGGGCATACATGAAAAAGACGGCGCTTGGATTGGAGCATATCTTGTTCCAAAACCTGTACGTACCTTTCAGCATTAATGGTGCCTTCACAGATGTGTAAGAGACCCATGCCTTGGGCACTAATGCACACCCATACCATCACAGATGCTGGCTTTTGAACTTTGCGTCGATAACAGTCTGGATGCTTTGCTTCCCCATTTGTCCGGATGACACGATGTCGAATATTTTCTAAGAACAATTTGAAATGTGGACTCGTCAGACCACAGAACACTTTTCCACTTTGCATCAGTCCATCTTAGGTGATCTCGGGCCCAGAGAAGCCGGCGGCGTTTCTGGATGTTGTTGATAAATGGCTTTTGCTTTGTATGGTAGAGCTTTAACTTGCACACACAGATGTAGTGACAAACTTTATTTATTGACAGTGGTTTTCTGAGGTGTTCCTGAGCCCATGTGGTGATATTCTTTAGAGATTGATGTTGGTTTTTGAAACAGTGCCGGTCATTCAATGTTGGTTTCCGGCCATGCCGCTGACGTGGAGTGATTTCTACAGATTCTCTGAACCTTTTGATGATATTATGGACCGTAGATGTTGAAATCCCTAAATTTTTTGCAATTGCACTTTGAGAAACGTTGTTCTTAAACTGTTTGACTATTTGCTCACGCAGTTGTGGACAAAGGGGTGTACCTCGCCCCATCCTTTGTTGTGAAAGACTGAGCATTTTTTGGGAAGCTGTTTATATACCCAATCATGGCACCCACCTGTTCCCAATTAGCCTGCAAACCTGTGGAATGTTCCAAATAAGTGTTTGATGAGCATTCCTCAACTATCAGTATTTATTGCCACCTTTCCCAACTTCTTTGTCACGTGTTGCTGGCATCAAATTCTAAAGTTAATGATTATTTGCAAAAAATAATGTTTATCATTTTCAAACATCAAATATGTTTTGTTTTTGTAGCATATTCAACTGAATATGGGTTGAAAATGATTTGCAAATCATTGTATTCCGTTTATATTTACATCTAAAACAATTTCCCAACTCAAATGGAAACGGGGTTTGTATTGTATTCTATTTGTTTCTATTCTGTTCTATTTTATTCTATTCTATTTTATTAATAATAGATTATAAAACATGCATCTCACCTGTGTAGTAGAAGGTTATGGCATCAAGCCGGGAAGTTGGTCAACATAAATAATCCACACGCTACCAAGTTGATACTATACGGCTCTCAACTTGTTCCTTAACAAATGGAACAGAGCATAAGACCACCGCAACATTACTAGGAAGCATTTTTTACCTGAGGGGTGAGGAGTAGTCTGAATTTAGCAATACAAGTGCTGATAGATACAACCCTCCCGTCAGTCGGTATCCCTACGAGAGCAGATATTGTCAGTCAATATGTTATGTTCTTATTTGAAATGTTTTGCAGGCAACACTCCAAGGCTCTCAAGAAGTCTGCCATTAGTGCTGGCAAACACAAAAAGTACTCTCTATGTTGTTGATGGCATTGCTTACACACAGCGCATAGCAACGTACGCAACAGTTGCTTTGCACTCTGTGAAATTCATGCATTCTGAAAAAAAGTTTTGGTATTGCTTAAAATGACCAAAATACAGTAAATATATATGTAACTTGTTATCATTTATGTGCCTGTGAATAGATTATTTTAAAGCACTTTATTGGGGAATAGATCATATTCCCATTATTTGCATTGTTGGGCCTCCTCTTACTAGCACTTGTTCACTTTTTAGAATGCACAGAAAATGGAAAGACATGAGTGGATTGCGGATGATGGGCAAAATTGCAGTTCTTCTTTAAACAAATGCAGCAAGATAACTTGTAAATGTAAATAAACAGACACAACCGATACTGTTAAATAGTCATATACTGTAAATCCTCCAATTACAGACACTATTCCATTAACTGCTGGGTGTCTTAGAGTGAACAGGTGCATTTAGCAAATAACAGCTGGGGTCAAAAAGCTCTCGCCTTGGGTAACTTTTCCTTAAATTAACTCTATAAATTACTTACCAGGGCTGGACAATTATGGCAAACATAATCTTTCACATTTATTTTGATTGATATTGTAATCACAATTAATTACAAAATTATTAATTAATTGGAAAACAAAAATATTTATTGTACCACCAAAAATCAACTTTACCGTATTTTTCTGAGTATAAGTCACACCGGATATATGTCGCACCTGCCGAAAATGCATAATAAAGAAGGAAAAAAACATTTATAACTCACATTTTTTGGGGAAATTTATTTGATAAAACCCAACACCAAAAATAGACATTTGAAAGGCAATTTAAAATAAATAAAGAATAGTGAACAACAGGCTGAATAAGTGGACGTTATATGACGCATAAATAACCAACTGAGAAGGTGCCTGGTATGTTAACGTAACATATTATGGTAAGAGTCATTCAAATAACTATAACTCATAGAAAAGGCTATAAGTTTACCTAACAATCTGTCACTCCTAATCTCTAAATCCGATGAAATCTTATACATCTAGTCTCTAGCGTGAATGAGCTAAATAATATTATTTGCTATTTTACGGTAATGTGTTAATAATTTCACACAAACTGTAAGTCGTTCCCGAGTATAAGTCCCACCCCCAGCCAAACTATGAAAAAAACTGTGACTTATAGTCCGAAAAATACGGTAAATATAGTTTAAAAACCATGGATTTAAATTAGTAACGAATAAACCACAACAAGTAAAATAATAGTAGGAGCAATAACAATGACTTTAAATAACAATAACAATATAAAAAACAATACAATTAAATGTTTCAGATCAAATTGTTTTTAATTCAGTTTTTTTTACCTTTTTGCACTTATTTTACCACTTCAGAGTGTGTGATTTTTGTGTAAAATAAAATTTGATAACGTTTTTGTTAATTAAATGCAAAGATTGGTGCAATGCATCCTTGGATAACTTTAAACAGTATTTTTGGTCAAAACACAATACTTTTGTAAATCTATCAATACGTGCTTTACGTACATTGTTTGTGTAAGGTACTTTTTTGAAACCTTTATTTTGTTAGCGCAGTCAGACCGGATGTGTCACACCGTACTATTATTGTGAAGGGTAGAAGTGTGCTATGCTGTTGTTCTCAGCTTGACAAGTTAAGATGAGACTCATTTGAGACTGTTAAAAAATGACAGAGCCTCTCAGGTTGCGACTGTTACATCAATGATGTCGTTCACAACAAAACAAGCAGATGGGATGTGTTGTGGGTGTTCTTGCTAGCTTTAGGTTTGTAGTTTAGTCGGTGCTTCAAGTGGCCATATCGACATTGTTTAATTTAGGATGGGAGGGTTGAATGTTTTGGGGCTAAATGAGAGGTAAAGGACACATTATAATCCCAAACAAATTTTCATTCTCCTCACAACGACATTTCACTTACATTTATGTCAATTTCCGTGATATTATTTTGCGTCTATCAGCGGATTTCGTTTAATTAGCCAATTATGTGACTCAGTTCGTGATTACGTGCACGCGGAAAGCATACTTTTTGTTGAGTTCAGTGATTATTGATTAGGCATACTAGCCCACTTATATGGTCTTTCATATGAATAAATACATGTGCTGAGTGCCATCACATCCAAAAACATAAAATGACACAAAATATACATCAGCAACCAAACAAGTATACTGTATACAGTGGGGCAAAAAGTATTTAGTCAGCCAGCGATTGTGCAAGTTCTCCCACTTAAAATGATGACAGAGGTCTGTAATTTTCATCATAGGTACACTTCAACTGTGAGAGACAGAATGTGAAAAAAATGCAGGAATTCACATTATAGGAATTTTAAAGAATTTATGTATAAATTATGGTGGAAAATACGTATTTGGTCTCTTCAAACAAGGAAGATCTCTGGCTCTCACAGACCTGCAACTTCTTCTTTAAGAAGCCCTTCTGTCCTCCACTTACCTGTATTAATGGCACTTGTTTGAACTCGTTATCTGTATAAAAGACACCTGTCCACAACCTCAAACAGTCAGACTCCGAACTTCACTATGGCCAAGACCAAAGAGCTGTCAAAGGACACCAGGAAAAGAATTGTAGACCTGTACCAGACTGGGAAAAGTGAATCTACAATAGGCAAGCAGCTTGGTGTAAAAAAATCCACTGTGGGAGCAATTATCAGAAAATGGAAGACATACAAGACCACTGATAATCTCCCTCGATCTGGGCCTCCACGCAAGATCTCATCCCGTGGGGTCAAAATGATCATAAGAACGGTGAGCAAAAATTCCAGAACCACACAAGGGGACCTGGTGAATGACCTGCAGAGAGGTGGGACCAAAGTATCAAAGGTTACCATCAGTAACACACTACGCCGACAGGGAATCACATCCTGCAGTGCCAGATGTGTCCCCCTGCTTAAGCCAGTGCATGTCCAGGCCCGTCTGAAGTTTGCCAGAGAGCACATGGATTGGGAGAATTGGGAGAATGTCATGGGGTCAGATGAAACCAAAATACTAAATTTTGGTATAAACTCAACTCGTCGTGTTTGGAGGAAGAAGAATGCTGAGTAGCATCCCAAGAACACCACACCTACTGTGAAGCATGGGTGTGGAAACATCATGCTTTGGGGCTGTTTTTCTGCTAAGGGGACGGGACGACTGATCCGTGTTAAGGAAAGAATGAATGGGGCCATGTATCGTGAGATTTTGAGCCAAAACCTCCTTCCATCAGTGAGAGCTTTGAATGGTTGACCAAATACTTATTTTCGACCATAATTTACAAATAAATTCTTTAAAATTCCTACAATGTGAATTCCTGGATTCTTTATTCACATTCCGTCTCTCACAGTTGAAGTGTACCTATGATGAAAATTACAGACCTCTGTCATCATTTTAAGTGGAAGAACTTGCACAATCGGTGGCTGACTAAATACTTGTTTGCCCCACTGTATATATGTTAGTATTTATAATTAAATTAATAAAAATTCTCAAATAATCAATTTATAATCGAATCGTTGCCCTCAGGCTTTGACTCGTAATCTAATTGTGAGGTGCTCCAAATATTCTTACACCTAATAACTATTCATTTAGTGGCACTGACTTCAGTCAAACATGAGGTATACTCATGAACACCAGAAGTCCGAATATCAACATTACAACACAAGCAGGTAGTTGTACTAACTTTATTTTGCTTGATTAACACACAACTCCTGTGTTTAATCGTCAAAGTCACTGTAGGAGGAACTATTTACCATAGTTGTAATGGTACTGTATCAACGATCCATTTCTCCTCAAGTTGTACATTATCTATTTACAGTATTATTTTGGGAACATCTTGTGAATTATTTTGCACATTGTCTTTGTTCTGTATTGCTGCTGGTTTTGCTGGAATCATTAAGACACATTGTTGTGGATTTTATTTATTATTGTCAAATGTATTATGTAACTCTATCTGTTGTTTAATTTATATTATTGCAGTATTTAATTTACATTTTCTTCACAGAATGGTTAAAAAAAAGGTTTTGGACCAAATTTGTGTGTTTTCCTTTTTTTGAGAACTAGTTCAAACACCGTTAAAGCACCAGCACAGTTTCTAAATTTACCGATTTGGCACCGGTATGGGAAAAATTGTACCCACCTTATTATTCCTTGTATGCAATCCATCTTTGAAATGTAATGTAATGTTTTCCCAGACGTGGCAGTCCACTCTCCAGATAAGAAGTCCATTATCTTGTACGTGACGTCGCTGTTCGCCGTTCTCCCCAAAGACATCAGCATGGATTCTATCCGAGAGGTTGACACACTGCCGCGCAAATTTAAAGTGGAGGCTGAGGAATCGGCTCCGGGCCTCGGTGCACAGGTAGGTAACTACCTATCTACGACAAAGTAGCATTTTGAAAAGGGGGGTTCAGAAAGCACACATTAAGTAGGCCTTCGCTCCGCTTAGTGCCTTTTTAATTTATTTTTTTTAGTTATTATAGCAAATTCAGTAGTGGCCTGATAGATTAATCCTGTACGGTACAAGCCAGCAGAAGGAGCTGAGCCGGAAGGCAAAGCTCTCAATTTACCGGTCGATCTACGTTCCCATCCTCACCTATGGTCATGAGCTTTGGGTCATGACCGAAAGGATAAGATCACGGGTACAAGCGGCCGAAATGGGTTTCCTCCGCCGTGTGGCGGGGCTCTCCCTTAGAGATAGGGTGAGAAGCTCTGCCATCCGGGAGGAACTCAAAGTAAAGCCGCTGCTCCTTCACATCGAGAGGAGCCAGATGAGGTGGTTCGGGCATCAGGTCAGGATGCCACCCGAACGCCTCCCTAGGGAGGTGTTTAGGGCATGTCCAACCGGTAGGAGGCCACGGGGAAGACCCAGGACACGTTGGGAAGACTATGTCTCCCGGCTGGCCTGGGAACGCCTTGGGATCCCCCGGGAAGAGCTAGACGAAGTGGCTGGGGTAAGGGAAGTCTGGGTTTCCCTGCTTAGGTTGTTGCCCCCGCGACCCGACCTCGGATAAGCGGCAGAAGATGGATGGTACAAGCCAGGTTTTGATCACATCATCAGATCGGTGGTGCTGTTTGCTTTCCAGGTTGGTCTTCACCAAAACCCCAAACCACCTTTTAGGTTTTTTTTCTTCACTGACTCCACACGCTTCACGCACTGGAATGAGCTCTGGAAAATTGTACGGCGTCTGGGCTTTCTACTCTGCTGGCAGGCCTTCTCCCGCCTCAATATGTGATGTGGCCGCTTTTGTGATCAAGCAGAGACAGAATAGAGGCTCTTTGTCTTTGATGGTCATGTTTGGTTCCCACTCCTAAGTCTTGAAATTTAGGCTTCTGCCTCATGACTTTAACCCAGAAGGTTTTTCCTTGTTTGTGCCATCCTAACACAAGGGCCTACACTGTGTTGTAAAAGTCAAATCAGCACTTCACTCTGTAACATTTTTGCGACCGATCTGGACTGTGTGTTTCTGAACTAGCTTTAAGTCAAAGAATGGGGCTTGGCCTGCCCTGCCAGTCAGCAGCACCTCCCAGCATCCTACAATAGGCGTGCATTTTTTTCTTCCTTAACTGCAGGGCAGGTCACTCTGCATGCCTCAGAGACGTTCAACACTCTTTGAAGTATGTTTCTATTAAAAAAAAAAAAAAATAGCAGATTAACTTAATTATTAAAGCACTGTAATGCATAACGTTTACTTAATTCCCTGTTTTAATAAATGTTTGGTTTGTGTGGTGAATATAATTAAACAACAATAATAATATAGTTAAGTTTTTTTTAATTATTTAGTGTGGAAGCAAATTAACCAATTGTATATACAGTGGAACCTCGATTTACAAATTTGATTGGTCCTTGAACAGGGTTTGTAAGGTTTGTATATTAAAGTTAATTTCTCCATAAGAAATAACGTGAACAAGAATAATGGGTTCCATTATTATTTAATTAATTTGAAAAACTATAACACTATATACACAGTACTGTATATCAAACAAACATAACAAGGGATCAACTTTGTATTTAATAACAAAGTTGAAACAAAAACAACCAAGCTGTCCCCATTTGATAACAAAACACACACACACACACACACACACACACACACACACACACACACACACACACACACTGTCACTAACCGTGTGGTGCCCTCACAGTTTGAAATCACAAAACTCCTGAACTTTAACAGCGACATCACTACAATGATTCAGAATAAATCATTAAATCAACGTTACCTTGTTGGTAAACTTCTTTCCGTGCAGACCGAGAGAGGGGCAGAGGGATGGCATTGTCCACAACGCTGTGGATACTTCCTGAATGTTTTCGAACCACACACCGCCTGTTCATTGCTTTTTTTGGATTCATATTGAGCTAGCAAAACAAGACAAATGCTGTGAAAAGGCTAAAAAGCACTTAAAAGCACGCAAAGTAGCAATTAGCGCAGTAACTACGGACAGCACACGCTCTGCAGGCTGAATGAACATAGAGATTGATAACTCTGCGGACAATGGCTGTGCTGCCTGGCACAAAATGGTTGTGCTGCAAGCACACAATTGTTGGATGAAACATGTTTACGTTAAATCAAGGTTCGTACAACAAAGCGTATTTCTATTGGTTCTGTGTTTCGTGAATCAAAAAGTTGAGGGGTTCATAAACCAAGGTTATTTACTGCTCCTACAGTTCATTTCTACTAGACTTTATTAAAATAACAAAAAAAAACCGAACTTTTTGTATTAACAAGACATATGTTGCATTTCATACAAAAATTAGTTTGTTTTTGTATCGTTGAAAATGAGATGCTTCATCCTTCACCCTCTAAGCATAAGTGCTCTGATATAAGGCTTGATAATGAAAATGTCATGTTTTCAACCAAAATGCAGCATTTTTAATCTAAATTACGGCTGGGCGATATTGCCTTTTTTTTAATATCGCAATATTTTTAGGCCATATTGCAATATACGATATATATTACGATATTTTGTCTTGGCGTTGAATGAACACTTGATGCATATAATCACAGTATAATCAGCAGTATGATGATTCTATGTGTATACATTAAAACATTCTTCTTCATACTGCATTCATATATGCTACTTTTAAACTTTCATGGAGAGAAGGAAATCACAACTAAGTCAATTGACCAAAAGTATATTTGTTAAAGTTATTAAGCAATGGAACAAACATTCATGTCATTTCCAAAACATAAAGTGCAAGATTGTCAAATAAAAATGAGCTGCATAATAGGAAATCAAATAGTATTCGTCCTTCATAATGTGGTAGGTTACTACGGTTATAAAATTCTCTTCATTCTCTAGCGAGTGACTTTTCAAATTATGTTACATATTAGCAGTAATGCTACTTTTTATAGCAACGCTTGTACCGCATGCTTGACTTATTACGGTTGTCTGTTTGACATATTCCCACTTGAAGCCGAACCACCACCAGACGATGGAAACCCTGCTGTTTTTCTTGGGAGTTAAGTCTTCCTGGGCTACGTTAGCAGCTAACGTAGCCCAGTCTGCTACGTCTCTGCTCTTTGAGGGCGGACACGTATGTGACGTATGTAAGTTTTTGCGCCTGCTTGTCTGTGAGAAGGAAAAACAGGAAAGAGCGGGAAGAGCCTGAAGTGTACGCCCGCAGCTAAAAGCAACTGCGTTAGAACGTATACTCGAATATTACGATATAGTCATTTTCTATATCGCACAGAGACAAACCTGCGATATATCGTACATATCGATATATCACCCAGCCCTAATCTTAACTGTTGTTTTTTTATTTGGTGACATTCATCTTGATGTTAAATGCATAACAGTGCTAAACTTTGCATGCATGGTCCTACAAATGTTTAAATATTCTTACCATATTTCCTCACAAAGGGCCTTTCACTCTTCTTATTCATCAGCAATGTCTTAATTAATTTCTGCATTGCTGCATTGTTTTGTTCGGATAAATAAGCGGGTCAAATTTTCTTACTATGGTTGATGTACGCCAAAACAGCAGTAAAGTTGCCTGAATAATTTTAGTGCCTAATAGCTGCTACTCTGTCATTGCAAAACATGTGTTCCCATTATACGACATGTCTAATGGATGCCCGGTCACTAGAGTTGACTAAATAGCCTCCAGTCACCAGGATTAATATGAGTTTTACGATTGGTTTGTGCCTCATTTTCCTCAGAATGTGAAACTGGGGGGAGCAGGCAACAGTCTGCGACTTGACACCCCCAGCAAACTAACGGAGATGGATGTGGAAATGGAGTGCGGAATGCTGGAGGCAGATTTGGATAGCTACCAGACAAGCTTGGAGGAAGTTCTGACCTGGCTTCTATCGGCCGAGGATGCCCTGCAGGTCCAGGACGAGGTTTCGGATGACGTGGAGGAAGTGAAAAAGCAATTTCACACGCATGAGGTAAGCAGAGACGCAAATGCGAAAATTAGGTGGAAGTCCTTAGTCCTACAAGTGGAGATCTTGTTTAAGCGGATCCACTTCTTTTCCTGGTCCTCCATAGGGCCTCATCTAATAGCGTGCCAGGAGAAAGTGAACCCAAACTACTTAGTGTTCACATTGCACAGCTGAACAGCTTTGAGGACTTGAGCCAAACCAAAGTAAAATCTGTTGGAAACTGGTCTTAATTAGGGACCACAATGTCCCCATTGGTACTATGGGACAGCGGACCCTATTGTATTTCGTGTGTTTTATTCTTTCTTTCTTAATTATTATTCCGCCGCATCTTCGAGCTGTAATTTGACCCCCTTAACATGCTTCAAAACTCACCAAATTTTACACATACATCAGGACCTGCGAAAATTGCCATCTAATAAAACAACCAAACCCCAAAAATCTAAATTACGCTCTAGCACCCCCTAGGAAAAAAAAAAAAAAAGACTTCTTGTAACTTCCATTAGGAATGTCGTAGAGACATGAAACAAAAACCTTTATGTAGGACTGACTTAGACCTACATTTCATAATTTTACCTTCTTGGGCAAAAATCAACAAAAAGTTTGCAAAAACCCCTTCAAAACAAAGTAAAAACAAAACAAAATGTTCCTAAAAAAATGCCATATTTGCCTCTTTGAGCTGGAATTTGACCCCCTTAACATGCTTCAAAACTCACCAAACTGGACACACACATCAGGACTGGCGAACATTGCGATCTAATAAAAAAAAAAAAACCCCAAAATTCAAAATTGCGCTTTAGCGCAATTTTGGAATAAAACACAATTAATGGTGACACACAGGTACATGAAATGATAAATAAGGAAGAAAACACAGGCAAAACCGCTTGTAACTTCCGGTAGGAATGTCGGAAAGACATGAAACAAAAACCTCTATGTAGGTCTCACTTAGACCTACATTTTAATAATTGACCTCCTTCAGCAAAAATCTACAGTAAGTTGGCAATTACGCCTTCAAAACAAAAGTTTGTTAAAATCCGTCACCTTTTTTCAAAAGTTATCTCCTCTGAGTGCGTTTGTCGTGTCGGCTTCAAACTTGCACATGAGAAAGATTGAACCCTTCTGATTAAAAGTTATTAACGTAGTTTTAATAACTGCTCTGGTTTTGATTTTAACCGCCTTCAAAGAACCCCTTCCGCAAAGTTTCCTAAAAAATGTCATTTTTGCCTTTTTGAGCTGTAATTTGACCCCCTTGAAATGCTTCAAAATTCACCAAATTGGACACATACATCAGGACTGGCGAAAATTGCGATCTAATAAAAAAAAAAAAAAAAAACTCTAAATTGCGCTTTAGCGCCCCCTAGGAATAAAACAGACAAAACTGCACCTAGGAAGCAAACACAGACAAAACTGCTTGTAACTTCCGGTAGGAATGTCAGAGAGACATGAAACAAAAACCTCTATGAAGGTCTAACGTAGACCTACATTTTAATAATTGACATCCTTCAGCAAAAATCAACAGGAAGTTGGCAAAAACTCCTTTGAAACTAAATTTTCCTAAAAAATTTCATTTTTGCCAGTGTGTCGATGTTAAGATATTACGCCGAGTTGCTAAGTCTATCTGTTTGCTAATAGTAGCTACTATCCATTCATTTTCTAACGCTTATCCGGGTTTTGGTCGCGGGGGCAGCAGCCAAAGCGGTCCCGTCCATCGCTGCTTGCAGCTTTAATTTGTTTTGATTTTATATTAATAAAAATGTAAATTGGGAAGTGGATTAGTGCGTCTGCCTCACAATACAAAGGTCCTGGGTTCGATCCTGTGCTTGTGATCTTTCTGTGTGGAGTGCATGTTCTCCCCATGGCTGCGTGAGTTCCCTCCGGGTACTCCGGCTTCTTCCCACCTCCAAAGAGATGCACCTGGGGATAGGTTGATTGGCAACACTAAATTGTCTGTAGTGTGGGAATGTGAGTGTGAATGTTGTCTGTCTATCTGTGTTGGCCCTGCGATGAGGTGGCGAGTTGACCAGAGTGTACACCGCCTTCCGCACAATTGCAGCTGAGATAGGCTCCAGCACCTCCGCGGCCCTGAAAGGGACAACTGGTTGAAAATGGATGGAAAAAAGTGCGTCATACTGTTGTCCCAATACCAACATTTTGGTACCAGTTCAATGCCTTTTGACACTTTTCCAAATAAAGGGGACCACAAAAAAATTGGGTTATTGGACCACAGCAGATGTCATTATTGGCTTTATTTTAACACAAAAATCTTTTGATAACATTGAACGTATCCCAATAGAGCCCTGCCCACTGTTTTGATGGGTGAGTTTGATAGATACAATGAATGAATAAAGCGCTGACACACAGGTACATGAAATGATAAATAAATTCTGAAATAATGTAAATCCAACCTGTTTTTTTTTTCTAAACAGGTCATTCAAATGAATCAAATATTTGTTATTACTACTCACCACAGCCTCCTCCTTTCTTACCCTACCTGTTGGAATGCCAGGAATTGCGCATCCCACGTAATGGTGACCTCACCCTTTGGGCTTATTTGTTTGTTGGAGGAGACAATTGTGTTGGTGCGTGTGTGTAAAAAGAGCTTTCGCTGGATTCTCATTGCCCTAAATGGGAATATTTGCTAAGACTTATGTGTGGAATCCAAGTCGAAGCGTAAATCTGGACCTCTTTATGTCTACTACAGCAATGTTTTTCAATCTTTTCTGAGCCAAGGCACATTTTTTTCATTGAAAAAATCTCGAGGCACACCGCCAGCAGACAACATAAAAAAATGAAACTCAGCAGCCATATTGACAATAAAAAGTTGTTCTCGCAATTTTTGGATATTATTTCAAACCATTACCAAGCATGTAGCACTATAGCTCTTGTCTCATTATTTGGAGTTTTTTGGTGTTTTCCTGTGTGTAGTGTTTTAGTTCTTGTCTTGCGCTCCTATTTTGTTGTCGATTGTCGTGTCATGTACGGATGTACTTTGTGGACGCCGTCTGCTGCTCCACCCGCTTTAAGTCTTTGCTGTCGTCCAGCATTCTGTTTTTGTTCACTTTGCAGCCAGTTTTGTTTTAGACTCATTTTGCATAGTCATCCCTAAGTTTCAATGCCTTTTCTTTGCGGCATTTGCCTTTTGTTTATTTTTAGTTTGAGCATTAGATACCTTTTTACTTGCACACTGCCTCCCGCTGTTGTCTGCATATTGTGATCACGACACACCATGTTCCTGAGATCTACAAAGCAATTAGCTACCTGCTGCCACCTACTGATTTGGAAGAGTATTGCACGGTTACTCTGCCGAGCTCTGGACAGCACAGACACTCAACAACGGCACATTTGCGGTTTGCAAAAAATAATTTTAGCCCAATTAGGTGAAATTACAAAATCTCCCACGACACACCGGACAATATCTCACGGTACACTAGTGTGCCGTGACACAGTGGTTGAAAAACACAATCAGAATCATTGTAGTTTGTTTTAGACTTCATCAATTAGTTTTTTTGCTTTAAACAATGGAAGTGCAAAAAAATAATCCATCCCTGTTAGGCAAGACTGTATCCCAATGTTAATGCTGATTTGGTTTTTCAAGCTCTTCTTTAACTGTTGAACCTAACATTGCCGCTAGGCCTGTTGCCATTCCTAATTTGACTCGCAAACTTTGACAGTATCGTATGCTTGACTTTGAAGGCTTTCATGATGGAACTGACGGCCCACCAGAGCAGCGTGGGCAATGTGCTGCAAGCCGGCAATCAACTCATCGCCCAAGGCAGCCTGTCCGAGGAGGTGGAAGATGAAATACGGGAGCAGATGAGCCTCCTAAATTCCCGGTGGGAGAGCCTTCGTGTCGCCAGCATGGACCGCCAAGCCAGGTAGAAATACTTTTGAGGTATGCCGCATTCCTGCACAATAAAGGATATATTTGCTGTGCGATGGGTAGAGGTCACCTGTGATGGAGTTGACCTCAAACCTTTACGGCTTCTGACAGTGTGGAATGTGCGAGGCTGAAGACTGAAGATTTCTTACCAGGCTTCTAACAGTCAACCCGTCTTATCAGTGTTTCAAATATAAACACACACGACGGACATATGCAGGCACACTTTTTAAATTATTTGGAGTTTTGACATGATATTACCTTGTTAAAACTCTTCTGTATGTCTTAATTATTTCATCTTTCCCCACATCCAGACTTCATGAAGTCCTAATGGAACGTCAGCAGCAGCAGTTGCAGCAGCTTTCTGATTGGCTGACTCGCACGGAAGACAGAATCCGAAAGATGGAGACAGAATCACCGGCTAAAGATATAGACAACTACAAGGAACGGATCGAGCAGCATAAAGTAAGGAAACTTATTAGGGACACATGTTTTTTATGCACATTCACATACACACAGAATGTCAACATGTCCATTCACATATACAGTGGGGCAAAAAAGTATTTAGTCAGCAGCCAATTGTGCAAGTTCTCCCACTTAAAATGATGACAGAGGTCTGTAATTTTCATCATAGGTACACTTCAACTGTGAGAGACAGAAGGTGAAAAAAAATCCAGGAATTCACATTAGAGGAATTTTAAATAATTCATTTAAGACCTTTATGAAGATGAAAAACCATGGACCCAGATTTCCCTCGCCCGGACGCGGGTCACCGGGGCCCCCCCCTCTGGAGCCAGGCCCGGAGGTGGGGCACGATGGCGAGCGCCTGGTGGCCGGGCCTGTTCCCATGGGGCCCGGCCGGGCACAGCCCAAAGAGGCAACGTGGGTCACCCCTCCAATGGGCTCACCACCCATAGCAGGGGCCATAGAGGTCGGGTGCATTGTGAGCTGGGCGACAGCCGAAGGCAGGGCACTTGGCGGTCCGATCCTCGGCTACAGAAGCTAGCTCTTGGGACGTGGAACGTCACGTCACTGGGGGGGAAAGAGCCTGAGCTAGTGCGCGAAGTCGAGAAATTCCGGCTGGATATAGTCGCACAGCAAGGGCTCTGGAACCACTTCTCTCGAGAGGGATTGGACCCTCTTCCACTCTGGCGTTGCCGGCAGTGAGAGGCGACGGGCTGGGGTGGCAATTCTTGTTGCCCCCCGGCTCAAAGCCTGTACGTTGGAGTTCAACCCGGTGGACGAAAGGGTAGCCTCCCTCCGCCTTCGGGTGGGGGGACGGGTCCTGACTGTTGTTTGTGCTTATGCACCAAACAGCAGTTCAGAGTACCCACCCTTTTTGGGAACACTCGAGGGAGTACTGGAAAGTGCTCCCCCGGGTGATTCCCTTGTCCTACTGGGAGACTTCAACGCTCACGTTGGCAACGACAGTGATACCTGGAGAGGAGTGATTGGGAAGAATGGCCGCCCGGATCTGAACCCGAGTGGTGTTTTGTTATTGGACTTTTGTGCTCGTCACAGTTTGTCGATAACAAACACCATGTTCAAACATAAGGGTGTCCATATGTGCACTTGGCACCAGGACACCCTAGGCCGCAGTTCCATGATCGACTTTGTAGTTGTGTCATCGGATTTGCGGCCTCATGTTTTGGACACTCGGGTGAAGAGAGGGGCGGAGCTTTCTACCGATCACCACCTGGTGGTGAGCTGGCTGCGATGGTGGGGGAGTATGCCGGACAGACCTGGGAGGCCCAAACGCATTGTGAGGGTCTGCTGGGAACGTCTGGCAGAGTCTCCTGTCAGACAAAGTTTCAATTCCCACCTCCGGAAGAACTTTGAACATGTCACGAGGGAGGTGCTGGACATTGAGTCCGAGTGGACCATGTTCCGCACCTCTATTGTCGAGGCGGCAGATCGGAGCTGTGGCCGCAAGGTAGTTGGTGCCTGTCGGGGCGGCAATCCTAAAACCCCTTGGTGGACACCAGCGGTGAGGGATGCCGTCAAGCTGAAGAAGGAGTCCTATCGGGTCCTTTTGGCTCATAGGACTCCGGAGGCAGTGGAGCTGAAGGAGGAGTCCTATCGGGTCCTTTTGGCTCATAGGACTCCGGAGGCAGTGGACAGGTACCGACAGGCCAAGCGGTGTGCAGCTTCAGCGGTCGCGGAGGCAAAAACTCGGACATGGGAAGAGTTCGGGGAAGCCATGGAAAACGACTTCCGGACGGCTTCGAAGCGATTCTGGACCACCGTCCGCCGCCTCAGGAAGGGGAAGCAGTGCACTATCAACACCGTGTATGGTGCGGATGGTGTTCTGCTGACCTCGACTGCGGATGTTGTGGATAGGTGGAAGGAATACTTCGAAGACCTCCTCAATCCCACCAACACGTCTTCCTATGAGGAAGCAGTGCCTGGGGAATCTGTGGTGGACTCTCCTATTTCTGGGGCTGAGGTCGCTGAGGTAGTTAAAAAGCTCCTCGGTGGCAAGGCCCCAGAGTGGACGAGATCCGCCCGGAGTTCCTTAAGGCTCTGGATGCTGTGGGGCTGTCTTGGTTGACAAGACTTTGCAGCATCGCGTGGACATCGGGGGCGGTACCTCTGGATTGGCAGACCGGGGTGGTGGTTCCTCTCTTTAAGAAGGGGGACCGGAGGGTGTGTTCCAACTATCGTGGGATCACACTCCTCAGCCTTCCCGGTAAGGTTTATTCAGGTGTACTGGAGAGGAGGCTACGTCGGATAGTCGAACCTCGGATTCAGGAGGAACAGTGTGGTTTTCGTCCTGGTCGTGGAACTGTGGACCAGCTCTATACTCTCGGCAGGCTTCTTGAGGGTGCATGGGAGTTTGCCCAACCAGTCTACATGTGCTTTGTGGACTTGGAGAAGGCATTCGACCGTGTCCCTCGGGAAGTCCTGTGGGGAGTGCTCAGAGAGTATGGGGTGTCGGACTGTCTTATTGTGGCGGTCCGTTCCCTGTACGATCAGTGCCAGAGCTTGGTTCGCATTGCCGGCAGTAAGTCGAACACATATCCATTGAGGGTTGGACTCCGCCAAGGCTGTCCTTTGTCACCGATTCTGTTCATAACTTTTATGGACAGAATTTCTAGGCGCAGTCAAGGCGTTGAGGGGTTCCGGTTTGGTAACCGCAGGATTAGGTCTCTGCTTTTTGCAGATGATGTGGTCCTGATGGCTTCATCTGACCGGGATCTTCAGCTCTCGCTGGATCGGTTCGCAGTCGAGTGTGAAGCGACCGGAATGAGAATCAGCACCTCCAAGTCCGAGTCCATGGTTCTCGCCCGGAAAAGGGTGGAGTGCCATCTCCGGGTTGGGGAGGAGACCCTGCCCCAAGTGGAGGAGTTCACGTACCTAGGAGTCTTGTTCACGAGTGAGGGAAGAGTGGATCGTGAGATCGACAGGCGGATCGGTGCGGCGTCTTCAGTAATGCGGACGTTGTACCGATCCGTTGGGGTGAAGAAGGAGCTGAGCCGGAAGGCAAAGCTCTCAATTTACCGGTCGATCTACGTTCCCATCCTCACCTATGGTCATGAGCTTTGGGTCATGACCGAAAGGATAAGATCACGGGTACAAGCGGCCGAAATTAGTTTCCTCCGCCGTGTGGCGGGGCTCTCCCTTAGAGATAGGGTGAGAAGCTCTGCCATCCGGGAGGGACTCAAAGTAAAGCCGCTGCTCCTCCACATCGAGAGGAGCCAGATGAGGTGGTTCGGGCATCAGGTCAGGATGCCACCCGAACGCCTCCCTAGGGACGTGTTTAGGGCACGTCCAACCGGTAGGAGGCCACGGGGGAAGACCCAGGACACGTTGGGAAGACTATGTCTCCCGGCTGGCCTGGGAACGCCTCGGGATCCCCCGGGAAGAGCTAGACGAAGTGGCTGGGGAAAGGGAAGTCTGGGTTTCCCTGCTTAGGCTGTTGCCCCCGCGACCCGACCTCGGATAAGCGGAAGATGATGGATGATGGATGGATGGATTTGTAAATTATGGTGGAAAATAAGGATTTGGTCAACCATTCAAAGCTCTCACTAATGGAAGGAGGTTTTGGCTCAAAATCTCACGATACATGGCCCCATTCATTCTTTCCTTAACACGGATCAATCGTCCTGTCCCCTTAGCAGAAAAACAGCCCCAAAGCATGGTGTTTCCACCCCCATGCTTCACAGTAGGTTTGGTGTTCTTGGGATGCAACTCAGTATTCTTCTTCCTCCAAACAAGACAAGTTGAGTATATACCAAAATGGATACATGGATGATACAGCAGAGGATTGGGAGAATGTCATGTGGTCAGATGAAACCAAAATAGAAATTTTAGGTACAAACTCAACTCGTCTGTCTACCCTTCACGTACACATATAATGTGACCATCCGTCTTTCCATTCACATACACATGTAATGTTAACATCTTTTATAGCTACATATGTTCACGTCTGTGTACCCTTCACGTACACACATAATGTGAACCTCTGTGTGTCTATCCACACACACATGTATGGTTAACATCTGTCTTTTCTATGCACATATTGTCTGTCTACCTTTCACATACACATATTGTGGACATCCGTCTCTCCATTCACATACAAATGTAATGTTGAGGTCTGTCTTTTATATCCACATGTTTACGACTGTCTACCCTTCATTTAGATATATAATGTGAATATTTGTCTGTCCATTCACATACACATGTAATATTAACATCCGTCTTTTGTATGCACATATGTTCACGTCGGTCTACCCTTCACATACACATATAATGTGAACATCCGTCTGTCCATTCACATACATACACATGTAATAATAACATATGTCTTTTATATGCACGTATGTTTACATCTGTCTACCTTTCACGTAGACATATAATGTGAACATCCGTTTGTCCATTCACAGACACCTGTAATGTTAACATCTGTGTTTCATATGCACATATGTTCACATCTGTCTACCCTTCACGTACACATACTGTATATTGTGAACATCCCTTTCTACATTCGCATACACCTGTAATGTTAGCATCTGTCATTTACATGCACATATGTTTACATCTGTCTACCCTTCACGTAGACTTATAATTTGAACATCCGTTTGTCAATTCACATACACCTGTAATGTTAACATATGTCATTTATATGCACATATGTTTACATATGTCTACCCTTCACGTAGACTTATAATTTGAACATCCGTTTGTCCATTCACATACACATGTAATATTAGCATCTGTATTTTGCACATATGTTCACGTATGTCTACCCTTCACATACACATATAATGTGAACATCTGTCTGTTCATTCACATACACAAGTAATAACATCTGAGTTTTATATGCACATATGTTCAGGTCTGTCTACCCTTCACATACACATACTGTATATTGTGAACATCCGTTTCTCCATTCACATACAAATGTAATTTTAACGTCTGCCTTTTATATCCACATGTTTACGTCTGTCTATCCTTTATTTAGATACATAATGTGAACATTCGTCTGTCCATTCACATACACATGTAATATTAACATCTGTCTTTTATATGCACATATATTCACGTCGGTCTACCCTTCACATACACATATGATGTGAACATCCGTCGGTCCATTCACATACACATGTAATAATAACATCTGTCTTTTATATGCACATATGTTTGGATCTGTCTACCCTTCACATTAACATATAATGTGAACATCCGTTTGTCCATTCACATACACCTGTAATGTTAATATCTGTCATTTATATGCACATATCTGTCTACCCTTCACTTAGACATATAATTTGAACATCCGTTTGTCCATTCACATACACCTGTAATATTAACATCTGTCTTTTATATGCACATATGTTCACGTCGGTCTACCCTTCACATACACATATGATGTGAACATCTGTCCGTCCATTCACATACACATGTAATAATAACATCTGTCTTTTATATGCACATATGTTTAGATCTGTCTACCCTTCATATTAACATATAATGTGAACATCTGTTTGTCCATTCACATACACCTGTAATGTTAATATCTGTCATTTATATGCACATATCTGTATACCCTTCACTTAGACATATAATTTGAACATCCGTTTGTCCATTCACATACACCTGTAATGTTAACATCTGTCATTTATATGAACATATGTTTACATCTGTCTACCCTTCACACAGACATATAATTTGAACATCGGTTTGTCCATTTACATACACATCTAATGTTAACATCTGTCATTTATATGCACATATGTTCACATCTGTCTACCCTTCACATACACATTCTGTATATTGTGAACATCCGTCTGTTCATTCACAAACACATATAATATTAACATCTGTCTTTTAAATGCACATAATGTATGTTCATGTCTGTCTACCCTTCACATACACATACAATGTGAACATCCGTCTGTTCATTCACATACACAAGTAATAACATCTGAGTTTTAAATGGACATATGTTCATGTCTGTCTACCCTTCACATAAACATATTGTATATTTTGAACATCCGTCTCTCCATCCACATACACATGTAACTGAGCATCTGTTTGTCCTCTTATGTACACCTAAAATGTGATGTGATTTCCCTTTTTTGTTTTTCTGGCCAGGAGCTTCAGAATGACCTTGAGGCGGAACAGGTGAAAGTTAACTCTCTCACACACATGGTGGTTGTGGTGGATGAGAACAGCGGGGAGAGCGCCACGGCTGCCCTGGAGGAGCAACTACAAGTATGACGTTTGCCTAAGAGATTCTTTGTTTTTGCATAGGCAGTAATACATAGATAAATTATAATAATATTTGTTTGTATCATGCATTCAGACATTGGGGGAGCGCTGGGCGGCTGTGTGTCGTTGGACGGAGGAGAGATGGAACAAGCTGCAGGAAGTCTTCATGGTGTGGCAGCAGCTTGTGTCGGATCAGGTAAAGCATTAGCGTATATTTTACTCTGTTCACCATGTTTGCTAAGGAACGATGTGTTCTGCAGGGTTTGTTTCGAGCATGGTTGGAAGAAAAAGAAGAGGCCTTGGGTAAAGTGCAGACCAGCAATTTTAAGGACCACAGTGAAATGAACACAAATATGAGGCAACTAGCTGTAAGTGGCAGGGGCTACACAACATTTTTACACAGTTTTCCTTTTTGACTGTTATGTTGTGAAATTGTGTAGATTCTCAAGGAAGACATGGAGGAGAAGATAAGGACGCTAGACCAACTTTCCGATGCAGGCCATGATGTGATGTCATTGCTGAGGAGCGCAGAGGCGGGTGCTAATATTGAGGTGGACACTGAAGATTTGGCCCATAGATGGGACAACTTGGTGCAGCAGCTGGAGGACTGCTCCTTCCAAGTAGGCATTATTGAGTTTTTTCATAAGTTGTTCAGTCCCTTTAGGATTTGGCAAACTTTGTGCAACTTCCCTTTTTGGCCAATCAGCGTAATTTTTGCAAATCAAATTTGTCCCTTAGCAGCACTCAAGGCGTCTAATCAAATCTCATCTTTGTTTTTTGTTCAGCCAAAGCAGGAACAATAAGGTGTAATAATATATCAACTCTTTATTGCTCAAATGACTCAATTGTCATCGTCCTGCATAGCTCGGAGCTACTTCCGGTTCCTGTCTACAGCGCTATGCCTTCTGGGAAATGTAGTACATAATTAACATTTAGCAAAAGTCCTCACTTCCTTGTTTACATGTATTTAGATATTTATTTTACCTTTATGTATCCAGGGTAATGCAATTAAGAACATATTTTAATTAGGGATCGACCAATTAATTTACAGTGGGGCATACAAGTATTTAGTCAGCCACCGATTGTGCAAGTTCTCCCACTTAAAATGATGACAGAGGTCTGTAATTTTCATCATAGGTACACTTCAACTGTGAGAGACAGAATGTGAAAAAATAATTTATTTGTATATTGTGGTGGAAAATAAGTATTTGGTTAACCATTCAAAATCTCACAATACATGGCCCCATTCATTCTTTCCTTAACACGGATCAATCGTCCTGTCCCCTTAGCAGAAAAACAGCCCCAAAGCATGATGTTTCCACCCCCATGCTTCACAGTAGGTATGGTGTTCTCGGGAAGCAACTCAGTATTCTTCTTCGTCCAAACACGACGAGTTGAGTTTATACCAAAAAATTCTATTTTGGTTTCATCTGACCACATGACATTCTCCCAATCCTCTGCTGTATCATCCATGAATCCATTTTGGTATAAACTCAACTCGTCGTGTTTGGAGGAAGAAGAATACTGAGTTGCATCCCAAGAACACCATATCTACTGTGAAGCATGGGGGTGGAAACATCATGCTTTGGGGCTGTTTTTCTGCTAAGGGGACAGGACGATTGATCCGTGTTAAGGAAAGAATGAATGGGTCCATGTATCGTGAGATTTTGAGCCAAAACCTCCTTCCATCAGTGAGAGCTTTGAATGGTTGACCAAATACTTATTTTCCACCATAATTTACAAATAAATTCTTTAAAATTCCTACAATGTGAATTTCCTCAACCCCGCCCACCTCAACCGACGCAGGGAGGGGGGGGCGGGGTTTTGTGCTAGCCGGGGTGTATAATATAGTCTGGAATAGTCGTGGATGCACGGGATTATGGGTAATTGTTATGTTGCGTTTATAATGTGTTACTGTGAGGATGTTCTCCCGAAATGTGTTTGTCATTCTTGTTTGGTGTGGGTTCACAGTGTGGCGCATATTAGTAATAGTGTTAAAGTTGTTTATATCACAACCGTCAGTGTAACCTGTATCACCCAGTATGCCTTGCAATCTCGTACGTGTATATGCGGAAGCCATATACAACATGATATTGGACTGGCAAGCTGTTTGTACATGTTGTAGAAGGTGTCAAAGGAAATGGCTTCATAGCACGCCCTTATTATTGTTATCTGGGTGACTACCAGCAGATATTCACGAGAATGGTTGTGGCTCCCATTGTCTTCTTTATTTTGTGAAATGGGTCAAAATGGCTCTTTGAGTGGTAAAGGTTGCAGACCCCTGCTATAGAGACTGGTTGTTTTATTAATTTCTGCTGTGCATTAATGGACTAAACTTCTGCCAAGGTAATGGAAGCTGTCACTGACGCGGGGGTGACTCCAATGGACAAACATGTCGTCGTGAAGACTGCTGCGGCTGCTTCGACCCACGACCAAGACTTGCCCCCTCCTGCTCCTCCCAAAAAACGTCTGGTAGAGACAGACAAAGAAGTCAGGAAAGTGTAAGAACTGCAATACACAGAAACACTCTTTGCATGTACACTAACATGCGCCCACCTATCAAATCTGTCATCTGCAGGTTCGAAAATAAACTGTCTGAACTTTTGAACTGGATCCAAAAATGGAAGGCATCCAATCAGGCTTTTGCATCCACACACCCCATCTCTACAATAGATACTCAAGGCCTGCAGGAGAAGTTACAGGTCGGAAAAGAACACTAATTACAACGTACTGTTGGAATAGGAAGTTGAACATATGCTTCTGGCTTGCAGGCTCACGAGCTGGAACTGAAAGCAAAGGAGCCTGCAATCAGTCAAGTGATCCAGGAAGGTCGAGGCTTGATGGACCAGTTAGAGAGAGGTACATGTGAAACATGATCATTTGAATTAAATACATACAAAGTTTGAAGAAATCAACAATAGTTTCCCTATCAAATTCGGGATGTAACAGTATCAAATTTCACAGTATAATATTATCCCGGTATAAGGCCATGGTTCGATATTATTGTGGTATATGTCCAGAAAATAAAATAATAAGACTTAAAAATGTTTTAGTGTGTAAAATAAAGAGGCAGGAATGTTTAGGATAAACACACTTATTGTAACTGAAGACAAACATTATGCTAAAATGTTTTAATCACATCTATTAGTGCATTTATGTATTTTTAAGTACCGTATTTTTCGGATTGTAAGTCGTTCCGGAGTGTACGTCGCACCGGCCGAAAATGCATAATAAAGAAGGAAAAAAACATATATACGTCGTACTGGAGTATAAGTCACATTTTTGGGGTAAATTTATTTGATAAAATCCAACACCAAGAATAGACATTTGAAAGTCAATTTAAAATAAATAAAGAATAGTGAACAAAAGGCTGAATAAGTGTACGTTATATGAAGCATAAATAACCAACGGAGAAGGTGCCTGCTATGTTTTAACGTAACATATTATGGTAAGAGTCATTCAAATAACTATAAGATATAGAACATGCTATACGTTTACCAAACAATCCGTCATTCCTAATCGCTAAATCCCATGAAATCTTCTTCCTTGATGTCGCTTCTAAACAACTCTGCCAACTCCAAAGGTATGCGCCGCTTCCTCTTGTCGTTTTCTGCTGCATATTTCACTACGTCCAGCTTGTAATCTGCAGTACATGATTTCCTTTTTGGTGCCATTTTTGTTCAGCCCTTCTCAGTTTTTATAAGTTACTGCCAACAATGAAATTATCCATTTTAATAGTAGCATATAGCATTAGCATATAGCAGTTAGCATTCCATGACCCACAATGCACTTCTGCCATGACCCGAATTCTTATTGGTTGACGTGTATGTGACGATTGCCGACGTGTGTGTGACGATTGCTGACATTTTCTTTGTCTCTTCCGCGAATGAGATAAATAATATTATTTGATATTTTACGGTAATGTGTTAGTAATTTCACACATAAGTCGCTCCGGAGTATAAGTCGCACCCCCGGCCGGCCAAACTTTGAAAATAACTGTGACTTATAGTCCGAAAAATACGGTACAAAGAATTGTGCTGGAACATCCACTGTTTCAAGCAAATATAAAAATAAACTTACAGTTGCGTTTCTTTAAAGTGACAACGTAAACATCCATTGTATAACAATATCGTTCACTTTTGTGTGTTTCAACTTACTTTCTGTGAAGCTGTGTCCTCCACAGTAGACATGTTTTATATCAGTCTGCAAAAAGGCTGTTTTTCACAAAAGTTAACCAACAATATAACTTTTAATCATGTAAATACCTCACAAACTGATATTTGGCTTCTTTGGCTTCAAATATCTTTTCTGGATGACAGTTTATGAGGCGGCGACTTGTCCAGGCTGTACGCTTGCCTTCCGTCCGTGTGGAGCTGGATAGGCTCCAGCCCCCCCATGACATCAAAATAAAGAAACGGTGGAAAAATATATTGATGGACTTAGGATTTATTTATTTATTAGCCAAATTACTGCGTTATCTACAATATCGTTACTCCCCTAGTGCCTATTATGTATTTAACTACAGAACATACTATAGCCGTTGTGTATTTTTAGGGTATTTATGTGCCTCTTTATGATGCTAGTTTTATTTGTGTTTTTGTTGGCAGGATGGTAAAAAAAACAAACTCATCCTGCTGAGATGGTGACTTTTTACAAATACTAATAAAAATTAAGAAGCACTCATTAGATTTTTATGAGGCTTTTTTTTTTTGAGGCAGTAACGAGTAGTGGAACTTTACAAAGTGCCCTTATAACTGCTGCTCACTCCTGTGTTTAAAAATGTTTTATTTGTTTTATTGTTGGATTTCTCCATTAAAAAAAAAGATGAAAATATAAATTTTTATGAAAAAAAGTAAATAAAAAAAAATCTATACATATGCAGTACAGGCCAAAGGTTTGGGCACTTTTCATCATTTCAATGTGTTTTCTTTATTATGTAGATTGTCACTGAAGGCATCAAAACTATGACACCAGTAAAGTGAAAACCATTTTAGGTGACTACCTTTTGAAGCTCATCGAGAGAATGCCAAGAGTGTGCAAAGCAGTAATAGGAGCAAACGGTGGCTATTTTGAAGAAACTAGAATATAAAACATGTTTTCAGTTATTTCACCTTTTTTGTTAAGTACATAACTCCACATGTGTTCATTCATAGTTTTGATGCCTTCAGTGACAATCTACAATGTAAATATTCTTGAAAATAAAGAACGCATTGAATAAGAAGGTGTGTACAAACTTTTTGCCGGTACTGTATATTTTTTTATATTTTAAAACAAACCAGCAGAAGTGATATTTTGACACAAAAATTAAAGTTTCAAAACAGGGACTTTTGCGTTTTTGCGGATATTTCACATGCCTGGATACTAATATCGGATATCGTTCTGATATCAGCAGAAAGAAAAGCATTGTATTATATCTGCTTGCATCTAAACTTTGCAACATAAGTTGTGATACAATAAAACATGTTTTGAGTTATTTCACCTTTTTTGTTAAGTACATAACTCCATGTGTTGATTCATAGTTTTGATGCCTTTATATATATATATATATATATATATATATATATATATATATATATATATATATATATATATATTAGGGCTGGGCAACGATTAAAATTTTTAATCAAAGTTAATCGCACTATTTGTCTGATTAATCGCGATTAACTGCATTGTATACGCAAAGCCCAATAATGAATTCAAAAGTAGTGTGTAGTGCACCTTTATTGGAATATTCTCCCACATGAACAAAAGCGCCAACACATTTGTTGTGCAAACACAATTTGAATCAGTCCTTGTTAAACAGTAGCAGTTAAATAGCATATTTTATGAAAATCAACTCAAAAAATGTAAAGACAAACAGTTAAGCTTATTACTACCACTGCCAGGGTATTTAAGTTATCCTGTTTGTTATGGAAAATAAATATAATCTACATACAAAACTCTGAGCCACAATCATAACATCTGAACAGGCAATTTCTGAGGTAACAGCAGAAACATTTTTTTTATCAGGGATCTTATGTTTAAAAAACCTATATTATAGGTAGTGGGCTGTTTTAGGGAATCTTTGATCAAATTATCCGTAGTAACAATATTAATAATGTTGTGTTTATTCTGCGTAGTGCACTTAGAATAATTATGACCATATCTAGGAATTTTATATGATGGGAATTTTCCGATTGTTTGCTTGGTGCTTTGATAAACCGAACGCATCATATACATGGTACTATATTGTGATGTTATGAGCCAGGGGAAAAAAGAACTACCCTACCCAGCATGCAACAGGAGTGACGAGCATGCGCGGTAGCCCGGTATAGGTTGTGTCGCCATGACGGCATCTTGTGTGTTGTGATATGCACACTCTGAAAGTAAACGTTAAGAACTCAGCCAACACTCCTCGTCTGCATTATTCATGAATAGACAGACAACACATATACTCCGCTGCTTCACAGGCCGCTGGATGTAGCCGGCAAAGTATTCCCATGCTAGCTAGCCGGTCTAGCAAGCACGCGTCTTTCAGTCCAAAACGGCCCGATCCATCCACATTCAGAATTGTCTGGCGGTCGTAAGTGATCCCGGAGTGACCACGCTGTAAGCCAGCCATGAAATTTGCAGAATTGTCCGGTATTTTTGCCAAATGTTCCATCTTTACCAAGAGCCCCTCGAAGCCGAAGCTCATCCGGGCGACGCCAAATTGTTAAGAAAAAGCGTTAACAAAATAAAAGCATGTAAATATCATACGCAAATGTGCGATAAAATAATTGTCGGCGTTAATAGATTGATGAGTTAACTCGTAATTAACGCATTAATTTGCCCACCCCTAATATATATATATATATATATATATATAGACAGTGGGGCAAAAAAGTATTTAGTCAGCCACCGATTGTGCAAGTTCTCCCACTTAAAATGATGACAGAGGTCTATAATTTTCATCATAGGTACACTTCAACTGTGAGAGACAGAATGTGAAAAAAAAATCCAGGAATTCACATTGTAGGAATTTTAAATCATTTATTTGTAAATTATGTTGGAAAATAAGTATTTGGTCAACCATTCAAAGCTCTCACTGATGGAAGGAGGTTTTGGCTCAAAATCTCACGATACATGGCCCCATTCCTTCCTTCCTTAACACGGATCAATCCTCCTGTCCCCTTAGCAGAAAAACAGCTCCAAAGCATGATGTTTCCACCCCCATGATTCACAGTAGATATGGTGTTCTTGGGATGCAACTCAGTATTCTTCTTCCTCCAAACACGACGAGTTGAGTTTATACCAAAATGGATACATGGATGATACAGCAGAGGATTGGGAGAATGTCATGTGGTCAGATGAAACCAAAATAGAACTTTTTGGTATAAACTCAACTTGTCGTGTTTGGAGGAAGAAGAATACTGAGTTGCATCCCAAGAACACCACACCTACTGTGAAGCATGGGGGTGGAAACATCATGCTTTGGAGCTGTTTTTCTGCTAAGGGGACAGGACGATTGATCCGTGTTAAGGAAAGAATGAATGGGGCCATGTATCGTGAGATTTTGACCAAAAACCTCTTTCCGACAATGAGAGCTCTGAATGGTTGACCAAATACTTTTTTGCCCCACTGTATATATAAATAACATATGATATCACGTCCTCGATTGTAAAATGCATTTTTAGACAATGTGATTTGCCTCAAAGGCTAGGAGACTCTGAGAGTAACAAACAACAAGCGGTAGAAAATGGATTAGAAAGGACAGATAAAAAAAAAAAAAGGTAAAAAAAAAATATATATATATATATATATATTCTTTTTAACTTGGGACTTCCCGCGGGCCAGATCTCGAACCCGGGCGGTGGGGAACACTGATCTACAATGTAACTAGTAAACTTTAAGCCTGTCCTGAATGTATTTCTGTCTCTCTCTCTCTCTCTCTCTCTCTATCTCTCTCTCTCTCTCTCTCTCTCTCTCTCTCTCTCTCTCTCTCTCTCTCTCTGTGTGTGTGTGCATATGTCTGTGTATGTATGTATATATATATATATATATATATATATATATATATATATATATATACTGTATATGTATATATATATATTTTTATTTATTTTATTTTTTATTTTTTTTATTTTATTTATTTATTTATTAATTTTTTTACATTTTACTTTTTATGACTTCACAGTGGGACATTTCCTCCTTACTTACCATCTGTCTATTAACCAGACCTGACTTTTTTTTATGATTGTCACAGTATTGCTTTGACATGCGCTATACATATTTTGTGTACATTGAAGGAGAAGTTTTTGAATGCGTGAGGACATTGCCTGAAAAAGTTTCCATATGTGACAAATGTTTTTGTTGTTTTCCCCCTCAGAGGGAGTCCATGTGGACTCTGTAAGGGCGGACATAGACCTCATCCAAAACGAATGGGATGCATGTACGAGGGAGCTGCAGGCAACTCAAGACCGTGTAGACAACCAGACCCGCTTAGCTGACTTGACTGCACAGCTGGCCGGTCTGGACAAGGTCCTGACTGAATTGGATCTATGGTTAGATTCTACGTCTGCTGTGGAAAAATGTGGCAACGCTGAACTCAGTAGCTTAAGTAAAGAATGTCAGGTAATTTTTTCCCACTTTATCCCAACACAGTAGATGAACCACCAGATAATTTGATGATTCTTCTCTTTGTTTCATAGTCCCGACTGGTGCAGGTTGCCTCATTAAACACGCAGTTGGAGAAGATTTGTGCGGATGTGGGATTGTTAGAAAGCATGCCTTCTTTAAAAGACAACACAGCAGTGCTGTCATCACATCACGCTTCCACCTTACAGCGACTACACAGCAGACAGCAAGAGGTCAACCAAGGTAACACTAGCCTGTCAATCCATAACTAGGAAGTATGACTTCCTGTACTGCGATCTGTTGTACTCTGGACCGCGTACTGTGTGCTTTACCCAACGTGTTCCCAGAAGCATAGAATTTTCCCAAATGTCTTGGTAAGAAGAATCCAGATTCAAGTAACATTCAGGGCACCACCATAATCCTGAATTTATTCATGAATTGATTTTTAAAGTATGTTTGATTTTATTCCAAACTCATCCACACATAACTTTGCCCAAAACCAACTTGATACTGTGTGTAGAACTTTGTTTGTTAATACAGTGAAAAAACTAACTAGGATGAAAAAAAATAGTGTACACAAATTCATTGTATAGTATTTGCATAATTGTAACAACCAACTAACTAACCAACTAACAAAGTAATTAGTTTTCTCCTTATCTTACCCACTAACTAAGCAAATATATGTGAACTAACTGAATAACTGTGATCACAATGATAGTGCTTGTTTGCATAATTGTAATGACTGACTAACTGTAATAACAGTTTTACAATAAAAAAAACAACAGTTTTACTAAACATTAATATGTAGTTTGTTTTGCATATTTCTATTCTATTCTATTAACCAACTTACCAAAACATTTTTGTTAAACACTGTCTAGGTCAGGGGTTCAAATATTGCTACTTCAGAGGGAATCGGGTCCAATTTAAATATCAACACTGGATTAGTAATCCTACTCTCGATTTTAAATAATTATATAATAGTTGGGAAAGGGCATGTTCACCACTGTGTTACATCACCTTTTCTTTTAACAACACTCAATAAACGTTTGGGAACTGAGGAAACTAATTTTTGAAGCTTTGAGGGTGGAATTCTTTCCCATTCTTGTTTTATGTAGAGCTTCAGTCGTTCAACAGTCCGGGGTCTCCGCTGTCGTATTTTACGCTTCATAATGTGCCACACATTTTCGATGGGTGACAGGTCTGGACTGCAGGCGGGCCAGGAAAGTACCCGCACTCTTTTTTTACAAAGCCACCCTGTTGTAACACGTGCTTAATGTGGCTTGGTATTGTCTTGCTGAAATAAGCAGGGGCATCCATGAAAAAGACGGCGCTTAGATGGCAGCATATGTTGTTCTAAAACCTGTATGTACCTTTCAGCATTAATGGTGCCTACACAGATGTGTAAGTTACCCATGCCTTGGGCACTAATGTACCCCATACCATCACAGATGCAGGCTTTTCAACTTTGCGTCGATAACAGTCTGGATGGTACGCTTCCCCCTTGGTCCGGATGACACGATGTCGAATATTTCCAAAAACAATTTGAAATGTGGACTCGTCAGACCACAGAACACTTTTCCACTTTGCATCAGTCCATCTTAGATGATCTCGGGCCCAGAGAAGCCGGCGGCGTTTCTGGATGTTGTTGATAAATGGCTTTCGCTTTACATAGTAAAGCTTTAACTTGCACTTACAGATGGAGCGACGAACTGTATTTAGTGACAGTGTTTTTCTGAAGTGTTCCTGAGCCCATGTGGTGATATTCTTTAGAGATTGTTGTCGGTTTTTGATACAGTGCCGTCTGAGGGATCGAAGGTCACGGTCATTCAATGTTGGTTTCCGGCCATGCCGCTTACATTGAGTGATTCCTCCAGATTCTCAGAACCCTTTGATAATATTATCTGCCGTAGATGTTGAAATCCCTAAATTTCTTGCAATTGCACTTTGAAAAACGTTGTTTTTAAACTGTTTGACTATTTGCTCACGCAGTTGTGAACAAAGGGGTGTACCTTGCCCCATTCTTTCTTGTGAAAGACTGAGCATTTTTGGGGAAGCTGTTTTTATACCCAATCATGGCACTCACCTGTTCCCAATTAGCCTGCACACCTGTGGGATGTTCCAAATAAGTGTTTTATGAGCATTCCTCAACTTTATCAGTATTTATTGCCACCTTTCCCAACTTCTTTGTCACGTGTTGCTGGCATCAAATTCTAAAGTTAATGATCATTTGCAAAAAAAAAATGTTTATCAGTTTGAACATCAAATATGTTGTCTTTGTAGCATATTCAACTGAATATGGGTTGAAAATGATTTGCAAATCATTGTATTCTGTTTATATTTACATCTAACACAATTCCCCAACTCATATGGAAACGGGGTTTGTACTTTAAACATATAAAAAAAAAATTGTACATACAATTAGGCAGTGCTAAAACAAGGACATTTAACAAAATTATTGATGAATAATAAAAATAGATGTTTCTTAAATGAATTTCACCACTTTAGTCATAATTTGTGCACTAAGAAACTTCTCTATGACTTTAAAGGCCTACTGAAACCCACTACTACCCACCACGCAGTCTGATGGTTTATATGAGTATATTTACAGCTGTTGAGTGCGCAGTTGTGCACTGCACTTTCTAAAGTATGTTATTGTCACATATCCATGGTTGATTGATTGATTGAATTTTTTATTAGTAGATTGCACACTTCAGTACATATTCCGTACAATTGACCACTAAATGGTAACACCCAAATAAGTTTTTCAACTTGTTTAAGTCAGGGTCCACGTTAATCAATTCATGGTACAAATATATACTATCAGCATAATACAGTCACCATACAAGTTAATCATCATAGTATATACATTGAATTATTTACAATCCGGGGGGTGGGATGAGGAGCTTTGGTTAATATCAGTACTTCAGTCATCAACAATTGCATCAACAGAGAAATGGACATTAAAACAGTGTAGGTCTTACTTAGTAGGATATGTACAGCCAGCAGAGAACATAGTGAGTTCACATAGCATAAGAACAAGTATATACATTAGAAATACATTCAAAATTATTAACATTAGGTTAATTACAATCCAGGGAGATGGGATGTGAATGGAGGAGGATTAAAGGGTTGAAGTTGCCTGGAGGTGTTGTGGTGCATCAGGTACAGTAGATGGCAGTATTGTCCTGTTTAAGAGTGTCACATGCTGTTTACGACAGACAAACTGCCTTACGGTAGAGTGTTAGACGTAAACGTGACTGCTGTTGTTGTGTGTTGTTACTGCGCTGGGAGGACGTTAATGAAACTGCCCAACAATAAACCCACATAATAAACCAAGAACTCGCCCTCGATCATTCTACAGTTATAACGTCATTGGGCAGACACGCTCTCAGACACGTCACTTAGGTCCTCATGGAGCATGGAGCTAGGGGGCCGTGGCCTCCAGCTCCGCCTGAATTTCGGGAGAAAATTTGTCCCGGGAGGTTTTCGGGAGAGGCGCTGAATTTCGGAAGGGTTGGCAAGTATGCATACATAGCAAAGTCTGAGGGACTGAGCAGATGAACACACACATCCCTGGTTCAATCCCCACCTAGTACCAACCTCGTCACGTCCGTTGTGTCCTGAGCAAGACCCTTCACCCTTGCTCCTCATGGGTGCTGGTTAGCGCCTTGCAAGGCAGCTCTCTCCATCAGTGTGTGAATGTGTGTGTGAATGGGTGATTGTGGAAGTAGTGTCAAAGCGCTTTGAGTACCTTGAAGGTAGAAAAGAGCTATACAAGTACAACCCATTTATTTATTTATTTATTTATATATCAATGATGAAATATTAACATTGCAACACATGCCAATACAGCCGGTTTAGTTTACTAAATTACAATTTTAAATTTCCCGCGGAGTTTCCTGTTGAAAATGTCGCGGAATGACGTGGTAGCACCGGTGGTAGCAGACATGTTCTTCGAGCACCGCTCACGGCTAAAAGTCGTCTCTTTTCATCGTTTAATTACACAGTATTCTGGACATCTGTGTTGCTGAATCTTTTGCAATTTGTTCAGTTAATAATGGAGACTACAAAGAAGAATGCCGTTGGTGGAAAGCGGTGTATTGCAGCTGCTTTTAGGACCACAAACACAGCCGGTGTTTCCTTGTTTACATTTCCGAAGATAAAGCTTTACTATGGAACAGAGCGGTCAAGCGAACATCTTTCCCTACCACATGTCAACCGGCAGGTTTCGGTGAGGAAATTGTGGTAATAAGTCGGCTCTTACTGTAGACATGAGCGGAGCTTGCGTCCTCCTACAGCTGCGGACTCTCTTACCTCCTCCCACCGGAGACACTGGCCACACCCCTCCGACTTTCAGGTACCATATAATCTCACTAAAACACTATTAACACAATAAGCAGATAAGGTATTTTCCAGAATTATCCTAATAAATGTGTCTAATAACATCTGAATCGCTCCCCACTGCCCTTGCCTTTTTTTTTCCCTTCACTTTCACTATCCTCATCCACGAATCTTTCATCCTCACTCAAATTAATGGGGACATCGTCGCTTTCTCGGTCCGAATCACTCTCGCTGCTGGTGGCTATGATTATAAACAATGTGAGGAGTTCCACAACCCGTGACGTCACGCGCACATCGTCTGCTACTTACGGTACAAGCAAGACTTTTTTATTAGCGAAAAAAAGTTGCAAACTTTATCGTGGATGTTCTCTACTAAATCCTTTCAGCAAAAATATGGCAATATCGCAACATGTTTAAGTATGACACATAGAATGGACCTGCTATCCCTGTTTAAATAAGAAATCCTCATTTCCGTAGGCCTTTAACTCCAGACATTTACTCAAGATATTGTTAATACTGCCACAAGTGGAAGAAAAGTGTATTACAACTGAGTACCCCTGCGGCCCCTATGGACCACTGCTGAGAAGCAGATATTTTTTGGCGGGCACTCGCGGGCCAACAGTGGGCCCTGGCCCGCTGGTTAAGAAACAATGGTCTATGTTCTAGTTTTTCTATCATCCCACTAACTAACCATTTTTAAATAATTTTCCCGATTGAAGCGTCTCAGTTGGGATTTGATTGGCACTTCTTCAGCAGACTGTCAGTTTCTTGTGCCCCGTGAACTTTTCTGACACTGTTTGATAAGAAATCATGTCTTTATCTTTCGGTTCTGCTATATCTCTCTCTACTCTCTGTGTATGTAAACACTGGCACACTGTGTAAGCAGCTAATCACAGGGTAATTAACACACAACATGACACCCGGCGGAGGAAACTCATTTCGGCCGCTTGTACCCGTGATCTTATCCTTTCGGTCATGACCCAAAGCTCATGACCATAGGTGAGGATGGGAACGTAGATCGACCGGTAAATTGAGAGCTTTGCCTTCCGGCTCAGCTCCTTCTTCACCACAACGGATCGATACAAGGTCCGCATTACTGAAGACGCCGCACCGATCCGCCTGTCAATCTCACGATCCACTCTTCCCCCACTCGTGAACAAGACTCCTAGGTACTTAAACTCCTCCACTTGAGGCAGGGTCTCCTCCCCAACCCGGAGATGGCACTCCACCCTTTTCCGGGCGAGAACCATGGACTCGGACTAGGAGGTGCTGATTCTCATTCCCGTCGCTTCACACTCGGCTGCGAACCGATCCAGTGAGAGCTGAAGATCCCGGCCAGATGAAGCCATCAGGACTACATCATCTGCAAAAAGCAGAGACCTAATCCCGTGGCCACCAAACCGGATCCCCTCAACGCCTTGGCTGCGCCTAGAAATTCTGTCCATAAAAGTTATGAACAGAATCGGTGACAAAGGACAGCCTTGGCGGAGTCCAACCCTCACTGGAAACGTGTCCGACTTAATGCCAGCAATGCGGACCAGGCTCTGACACTGATCATACAGGGAGCGGACTGCCACAATAAGACAGTCCGGTACCCCATACTCTCTGAGCACTCCCCACAGGACTTCCCGAGGGACACGGTCGAATGCCTTCTCCAAGTCCACAAAGCACATGTAGACTGGTTGGGCAAACTCCCATGCACCCTCAAGAACCCTGCCGAGAGTATAGAGCGGGTCCACAGTTCCACGACCAGGACGAAAACCACACTGTTCCTCCTGAATCCGAGGTTCGATTATCCGGCGAAGCCTCCTCTCCAGTACACCTGAATAAACCTTACCGGGAAGGCTGAGGAGTGTGATCCCACGATAGTTGGAACACACCCTACGGTCCCCCTTCTTAAAGAGAGGGACCACCACCCCGGTCTGCCAATCCAGAGGTACCGCCCCCGATGTCCACGCGATGCTGCAGGGTCTTGTCAACCAAGACAGCCCCACAGCATCCAGAGCCTGAAGGAACTCCGGGCGGATCTCATCCACCCCCGGGGCCTTTCCACCGAGGAGCTTTTTAACTACCTCAGCGACCTCAGCCCCAGAAATAGGTGAGTCCACCACAGATTCCCAAGGCACCGCTTCCTCAAAGGAAGACGTGTTGGTGGGATTGAGGAGGTCTTCGAAGTATTCCCTCCACCGATCCACAACATCCGCAGTCGAAGTCAGCAGAACACCATCCGCACCATACACAGTGTTGATAGTGCACTTCTTCCCCTCCTGAGGCGGCGTATGGTGGTCCAGAATCGCTTCGAAGCCGTCCGGAAGTCGTTTTCCATGGCTTCCCCGAACTCTTCCCATGTCCGAGTTTTTGCCTCCGTGACCGCTAAAGCTGCACACCGCTTGGCCCGTCGGTACCTGTCCACTGCCTCCGGAGTCCTATGAGCCAAAAGAACCCGATAGGACTCCTTCTTCAGCTTGACGGCATCCCTCACTGCTGGTGTCCACCAACGGGTTCTGCGATTACCGCCACGACAGGCACCAACAACCTTGCGGCCACAGCTCCAATCAGCCGCCTCGACAATAGAGGTTCGGAACATGGTCCACTCGGACTCAATGTCCCGCACCTCCCTCGTGACATGTTCAAAGTTCTCCCGGAGGTGTGAATTGAAACTTTGTCTGACAGGAGACTCTGCCAGACGTTCCCAGCAGACCCTCACAATGCGCTTGGGCCTGCCAGGTCTTTCCGGCATCCTCCCCCACCATCGCAGCCAACTCACCACCAGGTGGTGATCGGTAGAAAGCTCCGCCCCTCTCTTCACCCGAGTGTCCAGAACATGAGGCCGCAAATCCGATGACACAACTACAAAGTCGATCATGGAACTGCGGCCTAGGGTTTCCTGGTGACAAGTGCACATATGGACACCCTTATGTTTGAACATGGTGTTTGTTACGGACAATCCGTGACAAGCACAAAAGTCCAATAACAAAACACCACTCGGGTTTAGATCCGGGCGACCATTCTTCCCAATCACGCCTCTCCAGGTTTCACTGTCGTTGCCTGCATGAGCGTTGAAGTCCCCCAGTAGGACAAGGGAATCACCCGGGGGAGCACTTTCCAGTACTCCCTCGAGTGTACCCAAAAAGGGTGGGTATTCTGAACTGCTGTTTGGTGCGTAAGCACAAACAACAGTCAGGACCCGTCCCCCCACCCGAAGGCGAAGGGAGGCTACCCTCTCGTCCACTGGGTTGAACTCAAACGTGCAGGCATTAAGCCGGGGGGAAACCAGAATTGCCACCCCAGCCCGTCGCCTCTCACTGCCGGCAACGCCAGAGTGGAAGAGGGTCCAATCCCTCTCGAGAGAAGTGGTTCCAGAGCCCTTGCTGTGCGTCGAGGTGAGTCCGACTATATCCAGCCGGAACTTTTCTACCTCGCGGACTAGCTCAGGCTCCTTCCCCCCCCAGTGAGGTGACGTTCCACGTCCCAAGAGCTAGCTTCTGTAGCCGAGGATCGGACCGCCAAGTGCCCTGCCTTTGGCTGCCGCCCAGCTCACAATGCACCCGACCTCTATGGCCCCTCCTATGAGTGGTGAGCCCATTGGAGGGGTGACCTACGTTGCCTCTTCGGGCTGTGCCCATGGGGACAGGCCCGGCCACCAGGCGCTCGCCATCGTTCCCCAACTCCGGGCCTGGCTCCAGAGCGGGGCCCAGAGAGAAAAACTAGCTAATTCAAATCTTTCTGAAAAAATTTAGAAAAGAATTTATGGAACATAATTAGTAATTTGTCCTGATTAGGATTAATTCTAGAATTTTGATAACATGTTTTAAATAGTTTAAAATCCAGTCTACACTTTTGGACCAAGCTATATTTCTAACAAAGACAAATCATTATTTCTTCTAGATTTTCCAGAACAATTTTTTTTAAAGAAATTCAAAAGACTTCCAAATAACATTTTAATTTGATTCGACAGATTTTTCTAGATTTGCCAAAATAATTTTTTTGAATTTTAATCATAAGTTTGAAGAAATATTTCACAAATATTCTTTGTCGAAAAAACAGACGCTAAAACGAAGAATTAAATTAAAATGTATGTATTATTCTTTACAATAAAAAAAATACTTGAACATTGATTTAAATTGTCAGGAAAGAAGAGGAAGGAATTTAAAAAGTATATGTGTTTAAAAATCCTAAAATCATTTTAAGGTTGTGTTTTTTTCTCTAAAATTGTCTTACTGAAAGTTATAAGAAGCAAAGTAAAAAAATTAATACATTTATTTAAACAAGTGAAGACCAAGTCTTTAAAATATTTTCTTGGATTTTCAAATTCTATTTTAGTTTTGTCTCTCTTAAAATTAAAAGTGTCGTAATTGCTGCTATTTGAGCTATTTTTAGAACAGGCCAGCGGGCTACTCATCTGGTCCTTACGGGCTACCTGGTGCCCGCGGGCACCGCGTTGGAGACCCCTGGTCTAGGGTGTTATTGAAGTCTTGACTGGTTGACTTCCATGCTGTTAAACATAAAAAGTACAATTATTTGATATCCATCACACTGCCTCCTTGTGGTGGAACAGCAGCGGATGTAGGAAGTATGAACATTCTAACGTCTCTGTTTTTCTCAAATTCCAGTTTTGGAGGCCAACAAGGCTCGATCTCTCCTGCTGGATGCGCTAGAGGCCCGGCTGGCGGCGTTGAGAGACGGGATCAATGACACTCTCACCACTGAGGCAGCAGTGGAGCGAGCACAGGTCTGTGAAGTAACAAGTGGAAATACAATCCTTCACAATTCGTGCCTTTATTCCTATCCGCGCTGACATTTAATGGGTTCTTCCTCTTCAAGGTTTTGTAAAAAAATGTTTGCATAGTCCTGCTAATTCACTATCTGTGATGAAAAAGTTTTATAAAAATCCAGACCAATTCAGTAGCTATGAATGATCAATTAATTTATTAATGTATAAATGGTTATCCAACCAACTAATCTAAGTCAACCTAACTAGCTAACTAATTGTGATCAAACTGGTTGTTTTGCTCTATACAAATTGGTTAGGCGGTTTTTGCCTAATATAACAAGAGTACCTGGTTTTTGTACTTTTCATGTAAACTCACTCACTCACTGGCTCACTCGCTCACTCACTCGCTCACTCACTAAACTGGGATTAAACTAAATTATCTATTGAAAAAAATATATTTGAACACTTAATTAACTAACCAACCAATGATCAAAACATGAATTTTGTGGCAAAAAACATTTTTGACTTGTGACGTAACCATTGAACCACTTAATGTACTAACTAGTAACTAACAGTTATGAAAACATACCGGTACATAAAAAAAAAGGATCATGTTTTTTTTTGGAGAACTTTACTAAAAGCAACTAATTAATTAACTCACAAACCAACTTTTTTCTGCATTTGTTAGAGATTGGTAATGCTTTCTTGTAGTGTCATAGTTTCATCATAAATTTTCAAAATAAAAATCAATAAAAAACTTTTTCACATTTTCATTATAGGGTGTAGGGTCTACAATTTTGAGGACAAAAATAAATATGTACTATTTTGGAATAAGGCTGTGTAACTTAACAAAATGTGGGAAAAGTGAAGCGCTTTGAATACTTTTTGGACGCACTGTATATACTAAATAAACCATAATATTAAAAACATCATATGTATGATAGACAAATCAGTATGTATATGTATAAAATAAGAGTCCCAGAAAGCTGGCATGCACAAGCTAGCAAGCTATGGAGTTTGCCGCCAATGTATTTCTTGTGAAGTGTATAAAAGTATATGGAAGCTGAACAAATAAGATGCAAAAAACCAACCACTTTCATGTGGTATTGGACAGAAAAGAGGACTTTTTTCCTCCTCCATTAGAAAATGAGGATGTTCTCAGCACTACCGTCTGATTCCAATCAATGCAAGTCATCAGAATCAGGGAATACACCAAATCATATTCTTGTCTTCATGAAAGAACTTGGTAACAAAAACATCTCTTTCATAACTGAATACATACAAATGATAAATATGAATGAGGTAAATCCCCTCGACTTGATCAATTGAAAAGTTGCTAGCCTGCAGAAAAAGTGTGTGCACCCTATTTTAGAGGAAGACATTTTGCGAGGCGGAAGAACACATCATGCATCCACACATCAAACCTTATCAGCCATCTGTTTTGAAAGCTTACAAAGGCGCCTCTTGCTGAAGAACCTGCCCCAAAGAAAAGTGCATGTGCACAAATTCCATTTAAAGCTACATCGGAAAAATAATAGCCATAAGTTAATCAATCATCGGTATCGTTCTTGAGAAGCCGAAAGATATCTGTATTAGTATTAGGTTGGAAATTTTAAAAAAAATCCTGCATACCTAGTTTCAGTGTCAACATTTCAACTTTTTACCATTACTTTTAACCCATTTGCTATTTTATTCCACTTTAGTTTTTTTTAATAGTATTTTTAGAATTTGTGGCGGGCAGTTAAAAGATTTGCTGGACTTTGGACACCCCTGAGTTATAGTATATCTACATTTCAGTAAACAACCTCTCAATATTTAAACACACACTTATGTGTGCTTTTATCTAAATGTGCAGTATGTTTATCAATGTGTGACATCATACATTAGTCAGAGATATGCAGCTGAGAGATCTACTGTAGTGTGTGTGTTAGCATGTTGAGTGAGTTACTGTGCATGCCTCTCACCCTCCTTCCATCATGCGCTGGAATGCAGCTCGGTCTGAGCTGTTGTTATGGTGGCGGAGACTTTGCACATTCCGGGCAGCGTGCCCGGACACGCAGCCAAAATGTCAATGTGGGGCCTCTCTCAATCAGGCAGTCAACATGACTGGCAACAACATACAGTCACATGACAAAATAATCACAGGTTTACATGTATTAGAGTGGATATCAGTCACATGATGGTCTACAATACCGAATAAAAATATTTACATAAATATAAGGGTAGTTTAGTGCACAGTGGGATACAGTGGGGCAAAAAGTATTTAGTCAGCCACTGATTGTGCAAGTTCTCCCACTTAAAATGATGACAGAGGTCTGTAATTTTCATCATAGGTACACTTCAACTGTGAGAGACAAAATGTGAAAAAAAAAAATCCAGGAATTCACATTGTAGGAATTTTAAAGAATTTATTTGTAAATTATGTTGGAAAATAAGTATTTGGTCAACCATTCAAAGCTCTCACTGATGGAAGGAGGTTTTGGCTCAAAATCTCACGATACATGGCCCCATTCACTCTTTCCTTAACACGGATCAATCGTCCTGTCCCCTTAGCAGAAAAAAAGGCCCCAAAGAATGATGTTTCCACCCCCATGCTTCACAGTAGGTATGGTGTTCTTGGGATGCAACTCAGTATTCGTCTTCTTCCAAACACGACGAGCTGAGTTTATACCAAAATGGATACATGGATGATACATCAGAGGATTGGGAGAATGTCATGTGGTCAGATAAAACCAAAATAGAACTTTTTGGTATAAACTCAACTCGTCGTGTTTGGAGGAAGAAGAATACTGAGTTGCATCCCAAGAACACCACACCTACTGTGAAGCAAGAGGGTGGAAACATCATGCTTTGGGGCTGTTTTTCTGCTAAGGGGACAGGACGATTGTTCCGTGTTAAGGAAAGAATGAATGGGGCCATGTATCGTGAGATTTTGAGCCAAAACCTCCTTCCATCAGTGAGAGCTTTGAATGGTTGACCAAATACTTATTTTCCACCGTAATTTACAAATAAATTGTTTAAAATTTTTACAATGTGAATTCCTGGATTTTTTCCCCACATTCTGTCTCTCACAGTTGAAATGTTCCTATGATGAAAATTACAGACCTCTGTCATCATTTTAAGTGGGAGAACTTGTACAACCGGTGGCTGACTAAATACTTTTTTGCCCCACTATATGTTGTGGTTGTCTACATTCTGTATTCAGACTCTTAACTGTGTTTTCCTGCGCAGGGCTTGTGTCTGGAGATAGAACAAACACAGCAAGCATCCGATCCTGCAGAGCAACAAAGATGGAGTCAACTGTCCACCAAGACCCGGGAGGAGCTGGCCACGCTCAAGCGAATCCAAGCGAGCATGAAAGACCATCAGGTACCTTGTAGTAGTTGTGGCATTAGCAGTAATAATGTCACATCAGTTTAATGATGAAGTGTTGTCTTTAGGTGAAGTTGGCGGAGCTAGAACGTTGGTTGGAGGGGGTTCAAGGACTTTTGTCTCGGGACGCTATGAAGTCGAGCAGCACAGGGAGTCTACATGATGATCTGAACCGTTGCAAGGTCAGACATTTTGCGACTGTATTTTGACAACATACAGCACACTCACCGGCCCTGTTGTTATAATATACTGGACATGAGGTCCTCAGGTCTATGGTTGAGTTTTGTTGAGTTTTAGTGTTAGTCGGAACACCCAAGTCACTCACTCTGTACATGTAAAATACCATGATTAAAAAAATTAAAAACAAGAATGTAATAAAACATGAGACAAACTTTTGCAAAGGAATAGGTATCCGTTACATGCTAATTTAAAAAACAAAACAAAAAAAAACCTTTTATATTTATGGAATGATATGACAATTATGTTATTAGACTAATCATTTAAATAAATTATATATATATGTGTGTGTTTGTTTGTGTATATATGTGTATGTATATGTGTGTATATATGTATATATATATGTTTGTATGTATATATATGTATGTATATATGTATGTGTATGCATCTATATATATATATATGTGTATATATATGTTTGTGTATATATATGTATATATGTATATATATACAGTATACATATATGTATGTATATATATCTATATATATATCTATATATATATATGCATATATATGCATATTTATGTATATATATATATATATATATGCATATTTATGTATATATTTATATACATACATATATATATATATATATATATATGTATATATATATATATATATATATATATATATATATATATATATATATATATGCATATTTATGTATATATGATTGCTTGTATACCGATTGCTTTTTCGTATTTCAGTCCAGTTACTACCGTGTTGATCGGCAATGGTGTCATTAGGGAATCAGGTTTTGGTGCCCATGCCTCCTTTTTGCACAATGGAAGGGGCATTACTAAGGGGGGAAGAGACGGGGGCTTATCTATCTTAAATGATGGTCACAGTGTTTGAGTATCTTAAACTGGGTACACTGCCAATATTTATTTAACTATCTAATTTATCCTCTTTTTCTATTTCTTTGACACACTGCCATCAAAAGATTCCTTCTCTTGCTCACGTGACACAATGAATGGCAAAAATGTTAACTAAAAGTAGGAACGTTATCTCATGTGATTAAATTACAAAAAATATTACATTAATAATGTATATTAGACATAATATTTTAAATACAACTTTTACCAAGTTTTAAAGGTAATTTAAATCATGCAACCGATTGTGATTAATCATAATTAATTCACATTCAAAAGTGTGATTACTTTGATTAAAAAAAATTAACAGCTCTATGTATTCTTCTGCTGTGCGCACGTAACTTACAAGTTCTCTTTGTTTTTTTGTACAGTAGGGAAAAATGTATAGGGAGTGCGTACATAACCATGAAATGTGACAAAACGCCTTAACCTGAAACATACCATCGTAAAACCACTTGTAGTGCAGTTCTCTGACTTGATTCTTTTCTGAGGGCATTTTCTTTTCTCTTCCAATGCAGGAACATGTCAATGAGAGGGAGTTAATGGAGAGTTCGTTGAAGCAGATAGACGAGAACGTGAGCGCTGTGCAGGCGGCTGCAGTACCAGGATTAGCCAAGTGGGGGCAGGATATGACGGCAGATTTGCGAAGTCGATTTGACTCGCTTTTGAAACAGGTAAATATTTGTATCATGCGCTTCAATTGGCATCATTACGTTTCTTAATAGCACATAGATGTTTGGAACACTCACTTCATTCCAGCATGCTGTTATTTTATGGAATTTGAAATACAGTACTACGGAGGCTCACCCGTGGAGATCAAGTTTTCGCCGGGGAAGGTTCCGTCCGGGCCGCCCGCGCGCCCGGCCCTCCGCCTCCGCACACACACCCGCCCGCCGTTTCCCCGGGTGGGCATGCGTAACGCGGTCAGCCTGAGACACGAGGTCCGCCGGCAGCCGCGCTCGCACATGCCCGGGGGGGAAAAACGTCGTAACGGGGGCCAGCCCCTCCTGCTCGCCTCCCCGCAGCGCGTAACGCGGGACGGGTCCGCCCGGAGGTGGCCGCCCGCGCCCGCACACGCCGCGGGGCTCGTGGCAGGGGGGGAAAGCACGTGTGAGTTCGCTGTGAGGCGCATCGCGTGGTCATCATTGTCACCGACGTCCCACTGGGTGTGAGTTTTCCTTGCCCTTATGAGGGCCTACTGAGGATGTCGTAGTGGTTTGTGTTGTGGTTTGTGCAGCCCTTTGAGACACTAGTGATTTAGGGCTATATAAGTAAACATTGATTGATTGATTGATTGAATTTATGTGTACCTTAAGTTAAAGTTAAGTTAAAGTACCAATGATTGTCACACACACACTAGGTGTGGTGAAATTTGTCCTCTGCATTCGACCCATCCCCTTGATCACTCCCCTGGGAAGTGAGGGGAGCAGTGGGCAGCAGCGGTGCCGCTCCCGGGAATCATTTATTGTGATTTAACCCCCAATTCCAATCCTTGATGCTGAGTGCCAAGCAGGGAGGTAATGGGTCCCATTTTTTTGTAGTCTTTGGTATGACTCGGCCGGGGTTTGAACTCACAACCTACCGATCTCAGGGCGGACACTCCTAACCACTAAGCCACTGAGCTCAGTAGTAATGCTTATTCTTTAAATTGTGAGCTTAACTAGAGTTACTAAGATTTCCATCGCCGGTTGAAAAAATATTTGCAACAGTGTTTGAGCAATAAAGAGTAAATACAGTATATTGTTAAATGTTGCAGTTCCTGCTTTGTTTACACTTGAAACAGAGGTTTTGATTAGACATTTGACGCTCAGAGTTTGACACAATGCTGCCCTTCAACCATCAGAACTGAGAAAGTTACCGAAAAAGAGACAAAACGAACGACCAAACCATTAAAATTATGTACTGCCTGTTAGCAGCCTACCTGGCGAGTCAGTCCGACTGCAGCGTCAGTCTGCATCACACAAGCCGCATCCATCCTCCACGGCATGCAGCCAAAAACATTTATCCATTAAAATATTAAGAAGCTGCAGATTCTGTTTGCCATGTTTTAATTTATGATCAAACAAAGTGGACGGTTTAGCATTACATTTGGTACACATGTATATCGCTTAGTCTCAGCTGCGTCGCTCAAGAAGATCATAAACAGTGATTTCCTAGTTCCTATTGTTACACGACAGAGAAGCAGCACGTAGGAGTTGCTAAAGTCTTCTCTGTAAAATAAATGCTGAACAATATTAAATAATCTCATAAAACTGCTGCAGCTGTTTGTAGTGTATGCTATTCTGATGTTGTTTAAACAGTATTTCCTGTTTAAAAGTTTGGTTTTCTTTTTAAATGCATTTTACATGCTGAAATTGTGCCGTTTTGTGAGAGCCAAACGCGGATAAAATTGATTTCAATTCATTTCAATGGACTTGACTGATTCAAGATATGAGTGTTTTTTGGCTGTGGTTGTGAGTTGAGGTACCACTGTAATGGAAAAATAATGATTACTTTCCAGGGGTCTGACTTTAACTATTAGACTACAATCCTTGGCAAAAATGATGGAATCACTAATCTAGGAGGGTGTACATTCAGTTTGATTTTGTAGAGAAAATAAAATAACAAACATGATACAAAACTACAGTCATTTCAACAAGATGATTTCTGTCTATAGCTCGGTTGGTAGGGTGGCTGTGCCAGCAACTTGAGGGTTGCAGGTTCGATCCCCGCTTCCGCCATCCTAGTCACTGCCGTTGTGTCCTTGGGCAAGACACTACCCACCTGCTCCCAGTGCCACCCACACTGGTTTAAATGTAACTTAGATATTGGGTTTCACTATGTAAAGCGCTTTGAGTCACTAGAGAAAAAGCGCTATATAAATGTAATTCACTTCACTTCACTTCTTTAAGAAACATTCTTGAGGGTGCATGGGAGTTTGCCCAACCAGTCTACATGTGCTTTGTGGACTTGGAGAAGGCATTCGACCGTGTCCCTCGGGAAGTCCTTTGGGGAGTGCTCAGAGAGTATGGGGTATCGGACTGTCTTATTGTGGCAGTCCGCTCCCTGTATGATCAGTGTCAGAGCTTGGTCCGCATTGCTGGCAGTAAGTCGGACACGTTTCCAGTGAGGGTTGGACTCCGCCAAGGTTGTCCTTTGTCACCCATTCTGTTCGTAACTTTTATGGACAGAATTTCTAGGCACAGCCAAGGCGTTGAGGGGTTCCGGTTTGGTGGCCACGGGATTAGGTCTCTGCTTTTTGCAGATGATGTAGTCCTGATGGCTTCATCTGACCGGGATCTTCAGCTCTCACTGGATCGGTTCGCAGCCGAGTGTGAAGCGACCGGAATGAGAATCAGCACCTCCAAGTCCGAGTCCATGGTTCTCGCCCGGAAGAGGGTGGAGTGCCATCTCCGGGTTGGGGAGGAGACCCTGCCCCAAGTGGAGGAGTTCAAGTACCTAGGAGTCTTGTTCACGAGTGAGGGAAGAGTGGATGGTGAGATCGACAGGCGGATTGGTGCGGCGTCTTCAGTAATGCGGACGTTGTATCGATCCGTTGTGGTGAAGAAGGAGCTGAGCCGGAAGGCAAAGCTCTCAATTTACCGGTCGATCTACGTTCCCATCCTCACCTATGGTCATGAGCTTTGGGTCATGACCGAAAGGATAAGATCACGGGTACAAGCGGCCCAAATGAGTTTCCTCCGCCGGGTGGCGGGTCTCTCCCTTAGAGATAGGGTGAGAAGCTCTGCCATCCGGGAGGAACTCAAAGTAAAGCCGCTGCTCCTCCACATCTAGAGGAGCCAGATGAGGTGGTTCGGGCATCTGGTCAGGATGCCACCCGAACGCCTCCCTAGGGAGGTGTTTAGGGCACGTCCAACCGGTAGGAGGCCACGGGGAAGACCCAGGACACGTTGGGAAGACTATGTCTCCCGGCTGGCCTGGGAACGCCTCGGGATCCCCCGGGAAGAGCTGGACCAAGTGGCTGGAGATAGGGAAGTCTGGGTTTCCCTGCTTAGGCTGCTGCCCCCGCAACCCGACCTCGGATAAGCGGAAGATGATGGATGGATGGATGGATGGATGGATATAATAGATTTAAGAAAATGATTTGTGTTAGTGACAGTTTCATTTTAAGATCAAGCAGAGTGACAAAAAGGTGATGACAACAGAAGTGATTAGTGTTTCAAAGCCAGTTAGCGCCAATGTGGAGCTAACTGGCTGTTTCCAAGACATATTGCTTTAAATTCCTGTCTGGTTAGCTTTGATATTATCCTTGGTCTACCAGTATTCTTGCCTTTTGCAACTTTCCCATGTTGTTTGTACTCTGTCCAGATTTTGTCACATTGTGTAACAATTAACATCTTTTGCAACATTGTGTGATGATTTACCTTCTTGATTTTTTTTAAATAATTGTCTCTTGTGTTTCAATTGGCATCTCTTGTGTTGGATTCATGATTTATGTCAATTCACCTGGTGCAACAGCTCTCCAATGTGGAAACACTCCTTTTTAACTGCTGACTAATGAACAGATGTAATCTGATATACAGTGGGGCAAAAAAGTATTTCGTCAGCCACCGATTGTGCAAGTTCTCCCACTTAAAATGATGACAGAGGTCTTTAATTTTCATCATAGGTACACTTCAACTGTGAGAGACAGAATGTGAAAAATAAAATCCAGGAATTCACATTGTAGGAATTTTAAAGAATTTATTGTGGTGGAAAATAAGTATTTGGTCAACCATTCAAAGCTCTCACTGATGGAAGGAGGTTTTGGCTCAGAATCTCACGATACATGGCCCCATTCATTCTTTCCTTAACACGGATCAATCGTCCTGTCCCCTTAGCAGAAAAACAGCGCCAAAGCATGATGTTTCCACCCCCATGCTTCACAGTAGGTATGGTGTTCTTGGGATGCAACTCAGTATTCTTCTTCCTCCAAACACGACGAGTTGAGTTTATAACAAAATGGATACATGGATGATACAGCAGAGGAATGGGAGAATGTCATGTGGACAGATGAAACCAAAATAGAACTTTTTGGTATAAACTCAACTCGTCATGTTTGGAGGAAGAAGAATACTGAGTTGCATTCCAAGAACACCATACCTACTGTGGAGCATGTGGGTGGAAACATCATGCTTTGGGGCTGTTTTTCTGCTAAGGGGACAGTATGATTGATCCGTGTTAAGGAAAGAATGAATGGGGCCAAGTATCGTGAGATTTTGAGCCAAAACCTCCTTCCATCAGTGAGAGCTTTGAATGGTTGACCAAATACTTATTTTCCACCATAATTTACAAATAAAATCTTTAAAATTCCTACAATATGAATTCCTAGATTTGTTTTCCACATTCTGTCTCTCACAGTTGAAGTGTACCTATGATGACAATTACAGACCTCTGTCATCATTTTAAGTGGGAGAACTTGCACAATCGATGGGTGACTACAGGTAGCTACTTTTTTGCCCCACTGTAGGTGGTAGCTTTGGAAAAAAACATTTACAGGGTGATCCCATATTTGTTTCGATTTTTTTCCTCAGAAACGAGTGCTTAATTTTTTCATGTCAGTGACTACCACAGTGTGTATTCTTGATCTAGTTTACTGTTTCATACAACCAGAAAGTTGCCATTTAAAATGTGTATAGTTTTGTGTCGTGTCTATTTTCTGCTTTTTTTCTACAAAATTTAATTTAAGTCTGGTGATTAGATAATTTTTTTCTTGGGTTGCAGAAGTAACCATTAAAATATGTTTGCAAAGTAGGATTTAAACATCAATAGCTAATTGCATGGTGAGGCTGTTGTTTATAAAGGAATAACTCCTGTGTCCAGCTGCTGAGCCGCCAGAAGCGTTTGTCAGAGAGTCAAGAGAAGCAGGTGAACCTAAAGAAAGACTTGGCAGAGATGCAGGAATGGATGGCTCAAGTGGACGAGGAGTTTCTGATGAGAGACTTTGAGTACAAGAGCCCAGAGGAGCTTGAGTCAGCGCTGGAAGAAATGAAGGTGGATATATTGTTAGCACCTTTTTAACCTCAATAAAGACATCTAATCCTGGTCTGGTTGTAATTCAGAGGGGTCAAGAGGATGTGCTACAGAAAGAAGTGAAAGTAAAGATACTGAAGGACAGCATCAATATGTTGGTGTCCAAAACGCCACCATCCGACGGAGGCAGCGGGCTGACGGCACAACTTGAGGGCGTTTTGGCTAACTACCACAAGCTCTGTGACCGCTTTAAGAGCAAATGTCACACCCTGGAGGTAATAAGTGTGTGTGGTATAGGTCAACATATGAGTTACTTCAGCTGCTGTTCTTTGCTTCAGTAGCCTTTAAATGTGTTTTGTGTTTTTTTTCAGGAGATTTGGTCCTGTTGGATGGAGCTTCTCCAGTATTTGGACATGGAACAGAGTTGGCTCAACACTTTAGAGGAGAAGGTCAAAGCTACTGAGAATCTACCAGAAAGCACAGAGGCTGTTAATGAAGCTCTGGAGGTACAAACATACTTTGTACACAATAGTTATTTTTTACCACTACTAATACTAATAATAATTATACTAATGCCATTTCCACTACTACTACCACTACTACTGCTAATACTACAGCTACTAATACTGTTAATAATATGACTACTACTACTAATAATGATAATCCTACTACTAATATTACAATAACAATATTGGTGATGATGATAATCCATCCATCCATCCATCTTCTTCCGCTTATCCGAGGTCGGGTTGCGGGGGCAACAGCCTAAGCAGGGAAACCCAGACTTCCCTCTCCCCAGCCACTTCGTCCAGCTCTTCCCGGGGGATCCCGAGGCTTTCCCAGGCCAGCCGGGAGACATAGTCTTCCCGACGTGTCCTGTGTCTTCCCCTTGGCCTCCTACCGGTTGGACGTGCCCTAAACACCTCCCCAGGGAGGCGTTCGGGAGGCATCCTGACCAGATGCCCGAACCACCTCATCTGGCTCCTCTCGATGTGGAGGAGCAGCGGCTTTACTTTGAGCTCCTCTCGGATGGCAGAGCTTCTCGCCCTATCTCTAAGGGAGAGCCCCGCCACCCGGCGGAGGAAACTCATTTCGGCCGCTTGTACTCGTGATCTTATCCTTTCGGTCATGACCCAAAGCTCATGAGCATAGGTGAGGATGGGAATGTAGATCGACCGGTAAAATGAGTGCTTCGCCTTCCGGCTCAGCTCCTTCTTCACCACAACGGATCGGTACAACGTCCGCATTACTGAAGATGCCACACCGATCCGCCTGTCGATCTCACGATCCACTCTTCCCCCACTCGTGAACAAGACTCCTAGGTACTTAAACTCCTCCACTTGGGGCAGGGTCTCCTCCCCAACCCGGAGATGGCACTCCACGCTTTTCCGGGCGAGAACCATGGACTCGGACTTGGAGGTGCTGATTCTCATTCCGGTCGTTTCACACTCGGCTGCGAACCGATCCAGTGAGAGCTGAAGATCCCGGTCGGATGAAGCCATCAGGACCACATCATCTGCAAAAAGCAGAGACCTAATCCTGCGGTCACCAACCCGGAACCCCTCAACGCCTTGACTGTGCCTAGAAATTCTGTCCATAAAAGTTATGAACAGAATCGGTGACAAAGGACAGCCTTGGTGGAGTCCAACCCTCACTGGAAATGTGTTCGACTTACTGCCGGCAATGCGGACCAAGCTCTGGCACTGATCGTACAGGGAGCGGACCGCCACAATAAGACAGTCCGATACCCCATACTCTCTGAGCACTCCCCACAGGACTTCCCGAGGGACACGGTCGAATGCCTTCTCCAAGTCCACAAAACACATGTAGACTGGTTGGGCAAACTCCCGTGCACCCTCAAGAACCCTGCCGAGAGTATAGAGCTGGTCCACAGTTCCACGATCAGGACGAAAACCACACTGTTCCTCCTGAATCCGAGGTTCGACTATCCGGCGTAGCCTCCTCTCCAGTACACCTGAATAAACCTTACCGGGAAGGCTGAGGAGTGTGATCCCACGATAGTTGGAACACACCCTCCGGTCCCCCACAGATTCCCCAGGCACTGCTTCCTCATAGGAAGACGTGTTGGTGGGATTGAGGAGGTCTTCGAAGTATTCCTTCCACCTATCCACAACATCCGCAGTTGAGGTCAGCAGAACACCATCCGCACCATGCACGGTGTTGATAGTGCACTGCTTCCCCTTCCTGAGGCGGCGGACGGTGGTCCAGAATCGCTTCGAAGCCGTTCGGAAGTCGTTTTCCATGGCTTCCCCGAACTCCTCCCATGTCCGAGTTTTTGCCTCCGCGACCGCTGAAGCTGCACACCGCTTGGCCTGTCGGAACCCGTCCACTGCCTCCGGAGTCCTATGAGCCAATAGGACCCGATAGGACTCCTTCTTCAGCTTGACGGCATCCCTCACCGCTGGTGTCCACCAAGGGGTTTTAGGATTGCCGCCCCGACAAGCACCAACTACCTTGCGGCGACAGCTCCGATCGGCCGCCTCGACAATAGAAGTGCGGAACATGGTCCACTCGCACTCAATGTCCAGCACCTCCCTCGTGACATGTTCAAAGTTCTTCCGGAGGTGGGAATTGAAACTTTCTCTGACAGGAGACTCTGCCAGACGTTCCCAGCAGACCCTCACAATGCGTTTGGGCCTCCAAGGTCTGTCCGGCATCCTCCCCCACCATCGCAGCCAACTCACCACCGGGTGGTGATCGGTAGAAAGCTCCGCCCCTCTCTTCACCCAAGTGTCCAAAACATAAGGCCGCAAATCCGATGACACAACTACAAAGTCGATCATGGAACTGCGGCCTACGGTGTCCTGGTGCCAAGTGCACATATGGACACCCTTATGGTGTTTGTTATGGACGAACTGTGACGAGCACAAAAGTCCAATAACAAAACACCACTCGAGTTCAGATCCGGGCGGCCATTCTTCCCAATCACGCCTCTCCAGGTTTCACTGTCGTTGCCAACGTGAGCGTTGAAGTCCCCCAGGAGGACAAGGGAATCACCCGGGGGAGCACTTTCCAGTACTCCCTCGAGTGCTCCCAAAAAGGGTGGGTACTCAGAACTGCTGTTTGGTGCGTAAGCACAAACAACAGTCAGGACCCGTCCCCCCACCCGAAGGCGGAGGGAGGCTACCCTTTCGTCCACCGGGTTAAACTCCAACGTGTAGGCTTTGAGCCGGGGGGAAACAAGAATTTCCACCCCAGCCAACGTCGCCTCTCACTGCCGGCAATCCCAGAGTGGAAGAGGGTCCAGTCCCTCTCGAGAGAAGTGGTTCCAGAGCCCTTGCTGTGCGTCGAAGTGAGTCCGACTATATCCAGCCGGAACTTCTCAACTTCGCGCACTAGCTCAGGCTCTTTCCCCCCCAGTGAGGTGACGTTCCACGTCCCAAGAGCTAGCTTCTGTAGCCGAGGATCGGACCGCCAAGTGCCCTGCCTTCGGCTGCCACCCAGCTCACATTGCACCCGACCTCTATGGCCCCTGCTATGGGTGGTGAGCCCATTGGAGGGGTGACCCACGTTGCCTCTTCGGGCTGTGCCCGGCGGGTCCCCATGAGAACAGGCCCGGCCACCAGGCGCTCGCCATCGTGCCCCACCTCTGGGCCTGGCTCCAGAGGGAGGCCCCGGTGACCCGCGTCCGGGCGAAGGAAATCTGGGTCCATGTTTTTTTCTTCTTCATAGAGGTCTTCGAGCTGCTCTTTGTCTGATCCCTCACCTAGAACCTGTTTGCCTTGGGAGACCCTACCAGGGGGCATAAAGCTCCCGGACAACATAGCTCCTAGGATCATTGGGACACGCAAACTCCTCTACCACGATAAGGTGGCAGCTCAGAGAGGAGGTGATGATGATAATATTAATGATAATAATGTTTATGATAATAATGAAGATTAAAAAGTAAAATTATAGATTAATTAATTATTTCATTTAAATAGTAAATTACCTCTTAAAATTATGAGCAATATAATTGTTGCATACAATGAATAGTAATAATTTACTATTTAAATGGAAAATTATCCTGTCATTATGAAGAAATTAATGATCAATTATTGATTACTAAATAGTAAATTATGTATTTATTATTATTAACATTAAGATTAAGTAGTATTCATAATAATGAATAATTAACTATTTAAAATTCCAGTTAAATTAGCTATAATTAAATAAACAAGTTATATATTATGAATAAATAAATTATCTAATATTGGTTTTTAAATAGTAAATTATTTATAATTTTTATTAACAATATTGTTTGCAGTTAGATTTATTCATTATTAAATTAGCATTGCTTCAATTAAATAAAATGAAATATTATTGATGAATTATCGATCTATTATTTAATATTAAATAGTAAATTAAAACATTATAAATTATAATAATAGAAACTAGTGTTATTAAAAATATCAATAATTTATATAACTATATATTATTATTATTATTAGTATTATTATATTTAACTGTAATATTATATAACAATACTATTGTTAAATAAATACATAATAAATAAATAAATAAAATATTATTGATAAATAAATGATCCATTATTTAATATTAAATAGTAAATTATATATTATAATTTGTAATAATAGAAACTAGTGTTATTAAATATATTAATAAGTATTCTATATAATAACTATATTATTATTATTAAGATTATTATATTTAACTGTAATTTTATATAACAATACTATTGGTAAATATAATTATGCATAATTTACTGTTGAAAAATCAGTGATGGATCTTAAATGTATCCATAAAATTATTACAACTTAAATAAAGCTATGCCAATTTAATTGGAATTTTCAAAAAAAAAAGAATTATAGAAAATAGAGTACATGGGTAAGAAAATAGTAATGGTTAACTAAAATGTTAACTTAAAAGTGTGGCTTCTGATTTTCAAATACAGTTGGATATATTCTTACCTTTGCTTGGTCCAACATAGACAGTATTTAACCTCTCATAACACACTACATGGACAGAGCTATTAGACATACTGTATAGTCTTTCCACTTACATGAAGAGCAAATAGAAGATACACAGTTTCATGTTGATAGCACACAATTGGTCAAAGAAAATTCAGGACTACACCAAGTACTTTTGTCCTCATGGTCTACTTTTATTGCTTCCAGACGGCTTGTCTAGCTGGTTGCTAAATCTGTATCCTACCTACAGCATCACTGTCAGAGCCATTTAAAATCACACTCCTGCTGCTTCTGGAATGCTGCATTGTTATAAGATTGCAAAGACCCTTGAAGACACTATTTGCCCCTTCTTTTTCTTCCTCACCGCTTCTTGCTCTCAGCCTCCTCTGTCCAGTCTGGGTATCACTTCCTTTCTGTCCATGACCTCCGGCATGGAAAAGCCTAGTTAATGACCTCACATAAATGATGATGCCTTCACTCATCCAGCTCTCTTCTCTCCAATCTCTTCCTGCGTTATCACGTTTCTCTCTATATTGTTGTTATATTGTTTTGTTTTAGTATAAGTCTCCCTTACTGACTGCTCGTCCAATCACTTGCCAGTCTCTGGAGAGCGCGCTCCGCCACCCGGGGGAAAACCGGACACAAATCAGAGAGCTGGGTCAGACGCTGATAGACGGCGGTATCCTGGACGAGCTCATTAGCGAAAAACTTGAGGCCTTCAATTCCCGCTACGATCAACTCAACAAACAGGTGAGGACTTTGGAGTAAAGATACCAATATTTCAGACCTTACAAAGATTCTAATGCTCCATTTAGAGCAAAAGAATCATTTAAGAGTATATTTTTCTTTGGCTGCACCAGAATAGTCCAGTCGGCAGGATTATTCCTATTAATTGCAGTTATTTAATTTGAGGTTGTTTCTATTACCGTATTTTCCAGACCATAGGGCGCACCCAATTATCAGGCGCACTGCCGATGAATGGTCTATTTTCTACCCTTTTTCCTTATAAAAAGCACGCTGGAATATAGGGCGCATTAAAAAAAGTTGTATTATAATATATTTTTTCTAAATGGAAAACCCTTGCTTGTGGTCTACATAACATGTAATGGTGGTTCTTTGGTCAAAATGTTGCATAGATTATGTTTTACAGATCATCTTCAAGCCGCTTTCTGACAATCGCTTTAGGATGCACCGTTTTGTGGGTGGTCCTATTTACGTGGTTCACCTCCGGCAGCGTCTTCTCCCCGTCATCTTTGTTGTCACGGTGTAGCGTGCAAGGACGGGAGTCAAAAAAGTGTCATAAGATGGAAGTAACTGTTTTATTGACATTAAGACTTTACTTAAATCGATAACGGACCAGCATCTCCTCATCTCGGAAACAACAACAAGGTCGGAAATGTGTCCCGTGAAAAACCGTCCGACTGGAACTCTTTTATAACTAAAGTTCCTTGGGTGAATAACGTAAACTCACTACACCGGTATGTGTTAGCGAGTTTATGGCGAGTTTACTGACAGATATAAGTATGAAATTTACACTACTTTATATAAGAAATGGCAACAGTGGAGGATGAATGTCCCATAACAAGAAGATAGAGAAAAAGAAGAAGCTTATCAACTCCGTTGTCGGCACGGACTACAAAGGTGGACCCGCGCAATTTTTCAGGATTTATGCAGATCCCAAATACACATCAGCAGGTACCAGAGGGTAAAAAAAAGTTGCTTTTGCTTAATAATGCGAAACAAAACGCCAGATAATGTCTTACCTTATACACACACAATAATAATACTCAAATGTTTAACGCGCCGACAATCCATCAAGCGGTGCGGCTTCATAGCTTCCAAAAGTCGTACTAAAAGTTCTATGGATTTTTCAGCGCCGTGTGTAATGTTCTATATTTTCAATGGAACATATAAAATGTTGGTGTTGTTTACTTGAGTAATATTGCCATCATAGTGCACTATCTCATGTTTGACTGCCATATACTGGTCACACTTATCATTACACCATGTACCAAACAAAATTGTTTCATGGTCGGTCAGCAAAACCAGAATTATTCTGTATATCAGGCGCGCCGGGTAATAAGGCGCACTTTCGAGTTTTGAGGGGAAAAAAGGATTTTTAGTGTGGCTTATAGTCCGGAAAGTAGGAGTTACATTTTGGTTGTGCATTCTCCATCTGCAGGCTGTGAAGAAGCAGATGGGCCTGGAGCAGCAGCAGCAGACGTTAAAGGAGAACGACCAAGCCCTTCAAGCCCTCCAAGAGTCTCTCTGCCAGCTGGACCACACACTTACCTCCTACCTGACTGACCGCCTTGACGCCTTCCAGCTTCCACAGGAGGCACAGGTGATGCTGAAACACTATTGTGATGCCCCGTGCCGCTACAGACGAGACGTGTGTTCAATTTACCGTGCTTCAGACGATAGGGGCAGAAATCGCCACCCACGAAGTCACGGTGGAGGAGATGCGGCGGGGGAACGTTGCCAACTTGCCTCCGCCAGCAGCTGATGGCAAGGCTGCCAAAGGAGGCACCATGCTGGAGCAGCTTCAGGTAACACTGACCCCCTCTGGAGACTACAAGGAACTGGCGAATGTGATCGCTCTTCTTTTCACAACTTTTTCACAGATACACCCCTCTATAATAAGCATAGCTTTATGAAGGGTTTGTAAGTTGTTTAGAAGTAGATTAACTATTGTATTAATAATCACTTTGTAAATGCATAAAAGCTGTAATTATAGCCTAAACGGCACAAAAGAGAAGACCTTATTCAAAGAAAAACTTTATTTCCGGAATGTGAAAACTATACAGTGGGGCAAAAAAGTATTTAGTCAGCCACCGATTGTGCAAGTTCTCCCACTTAAAATGATCACAGAGGTCTGTAATTTTCATCATAGGTACACTTCAACTGTGAGGGACAGAATGTGGGAAAAAAATCCAGGAATTCACATTGGAGAAATTTTAAAGAATTTATTTGTAAATTATGGTGGAAAATAAATATTTGGTCAACCATTCAAAGCTCTCACTGATGGAAGGAGGTTTTGGCTCAAAATCTCACGATGCATGGCCCCATTCATTCTTTCCTTAACACGGATCAATCGTCCTGTCCCGTTAGCAGAAAAACAGCCCCAAAGCATGATGTTTCCACCCCCATACTTCACAGTAGGTGTGGTGTTCTTGGGATGCAACTCAGTATTCTTCTTCCTCCAAACACGACGAGTTTAGTTTATACCAAAAAGTTTTATTTTAGTTTCATCTGACCACATGACATTCTCTTAATCCTCTGCTGTATCATCCATGTATCCATTTTGGTATAAACTCAACTCGCCGTGTTTGGAGGAAGAAGAATACTGAGTTGCATCCCAAGAACACCATAACTACTGTGAAGCATGGAGGTGGAAACATCATGCTTTGGGGCTGTTTTTCTGCTAAGGGAACATGACGATTGATCCGTGTTAAGGAAAGAATGAATGGGGCCATGTATCGTGAGATTTTGAGCCAAAACCTCCTTCCATCAGTGAGAGCTTTGAATGGTTGACCAAATACTTATTTTCCACCATATTTTACAAATAAATTCTTTAAAATTCCTACAATGTGAATTCCTGGATTTTTTTTCACATTCTGTCTCTCACACTTGAAGTGTACCTATGATGAAAATTACAGACCCCTGTGATCATTTTAAGTGGGAGAACTTGCGCAATCGGTGGCTGACTAAATACTTTTTTGACCCACTCTATATGTGTGAATGCTTTGGAGTATTTACATATATGGTTATCTCCACTAAAATGTATCTATTTATTATTCAACAACTTCTTCTCCAGATTTTGGCGCGCTCTAGCTTCCACATTTTTCATCCTATTCAAACCGTTCCAACTTCAAACTGTTCAGCCTATTTAGGAATCTTCCCCTTAACAAATTCCAAAAATTCACAGTTTTCCCAGAATTGCAGGTTTTCCGGCACATTTTTCCCATTCAAAACGAATCTGCCATTTTTCAAACTTCCATTTCCAAATTTTTCAACGTATTCGTACTAGTCCACCTTCAACACATTCCACCATTCAGGAAATTTTAACTATAATTTTTCCAAGTTCAAAAAAAATTCCAAGATTTTCCAGAATTCCTGTTTTTCCACAGCCCTATTTCCACCCTTTTTCTGGCTACTACTCTTCCCACATTTTTCAGCTCACTTCAACCGTTCAACCGTCAAAACATTCCTCTTAATTAAGACAAAAAACAAAATTGTTTTTTTAACTGGAAAAATTCCTGTTTTTCCTCGATATTCCAGGAATTCCGTAATACCATTTCATAATTCAACATGCTACTGTTTCAACATTTCTTGACTGATTTGAAAAATTTCAACACCAGCCATTTCAACTCATTCAGACCATTCAAGTTTTTCACTATTTTAAAAGAATTCCCGCTTTTCTCAAAATGTACACATTTTTTGGAAATTCCCATTTAAATCAATGGGACATTCTTCAAAGTTCCACAATTCCCACATTTTTCATCAGATTCAAACTGTTCCAACTTCAAAATATTCAGCCTGTTCAAGAATTGTGTGCTCTAATTCAACCATTCTAAAAAAATTCCAGGAATTCCGTTCAACTTTAGCAGTGGAGCATTCACACGCAACTCCTTCAATAATTGCCTCATCTAGTATATTATATTATATAAATAAAGTTGTATTACATTTTTTAAATACTATTTAATTTGTGGTAATATTTTTAAACATTTTAACTTTAACAATGATTTGTAGCGCATGAGAAAGTGGAAAATAACCTTTTTGACCACATAGTTCTTTATTAACAAGTATATTGCACAACAGAACCAATGTTGCATCAGCGGTAAGAAGCTAATTGCTTTGTCAGTATTAACAATGCTGCTACATGAATAAGGAAACCAAAATTTTAAACCACATGCAGAGGTAAATAAACCTGCTGTATGTGTTACCACTCATGTTACTTCAGTTACTGCCATATTGTGGTGTAAAAAACTACACCAGGAGGTTGCCTACAGCCACAGCAGATAAAGCCAATGCTAGTAAGAGATTTGCCTTTTATAAACCATGCACCCAGCAAATATAAGATAATTGTGTTAATTGAATAGAAATGTTGGTTGTATTTACAGTGTATATGAAAGTGGCATCATTGTGAAAGTGTTCTTACATATGTTTATTGTTTTAATTGTTGTTTGTGGCCTCGGCTGCAGAGAAAACTGAGGGAGATTTCCACCAAGTACCAGCTTTTCCAGAAGCCGGCTAACTTCGAGCAGCGCATGCTGGACTGTAAGAGGATTCTAGACGCCGCAAAGGCGGAGCTGAGCATTCTGGATGTCAGGGATTTAGAGCCGCAGACAATCCAGGCCCACCTGAATGGCTGCATGGTGAGACTGAAATAATATTAATTCATAGCCGATAGAGACTGATTTTTTTTTTTACATTTCTTCTTTGATTTGCAGAAACTCTACAAGTTGCTAAGTGAGGTGAAGCTAGAAGTGGAGACGGTAATAAAAACAGGTCGTCAGATCGTGCAGAAACAGCAGACTGAGAACCCCAAGGCCATGGACGAACAGCTGACAGCTCTCAAACTACTTTACAATGACCTGGGGGCTCAGGTAACTAAATGTCCACTGTTCTACGGCATGTTCTACAACAACGCTAAAAGCGGTCAATTGTGAGGTCATGGAATGACACAGCATTTCTTCTTTAGGTTACAGAGGGCAAGCAGGACCTGGAGAAAACCCTGTCGTTGTCTCAGAAGTTCTGCAAAGAGAGCGCCGCCCTACAGGAGTGGCTGACTACTAGCGAAATTCAGTTCCAACAGAAGAACAGCAGTGGAGACATGCCAGCAGATATTGATGCAGAGGTCGGCTGGGCTAATGTGAGTTCTCTTGAGCATTGCTTTCCACTCACATCTCGTTTACATGTATTTCTGCTGTTGGCCAGCAGAGTGCACAATAAGACACTACAATATTGCCGACAATTACTCGCCCTTCCTTCTTGATCAAACTGAGATGTCTTTCTTTAATGAAAGTTATTTTACCTAATTAACTCTGTCTGCAGTTCTTCAACGTACATATACTTGAGGTAGTAAAGTATGTCATGCTCTGGTGCCACCAGGGCCTTTTAAAGGAGTCGGAGCGTCGTCAGCAGGATCTGTCCAGCCTGACGGAGACCAGTGCTGGCCTGCAGACACTAGTGGAGGGCAGCGAGGTACAGCTGGAGGAAAAAGTCTCCGGCCTCAATGAGTCATTGGGCCAAGTGCACACATTGATCGAAGACTGGCTCAGTGCTGTGCTGGTGGGTGCAGGCAATAAATATGAGCACTGACTATTGTAGAGGTGAATAGGTTGGAATGCTGAAATGTTTTTTATTTTCTTTTGGGCACAGAGTCACCAGAACGAGGTTGAAATATTTGACGAGAACCTGGCTCATATCAGCACTTGGCTCTACCAGACTCAGATCCACTTGGATGAGGCAGAGCGAGTTGAGCCACCAGAGCGGGAAAAAATGGTCAAGGTAATCTATCATATCCATTTAAAGTATAGATAAATACAGGTCATCCAACAGTCATACTATTTTCAGCAGGTGTGTCCAAACTTTTTGACTTTTGGGCCACATCGGGCTCAAAACAATTGGTTGAGGGCCGAAAGCAGACTGCACGTAGTAACTGTGTGTGTGTGTGTGTGTGTGTTTGTGTGTATATATATATATATATATATATATATATATATATGTATATGTACATTAGAGATGCGCGGTTTGCGGTCTCATCCGCGGAGTCCGCGGATAAACCGCGGGTCGGGCGGTTGACATGACGAAAAAATAGATTTTAATTAGATTCGGGCGGGTGGCGGTTGAACCATCCGGAAATATTTGATATGCATGGTTCTGTGATCGGTATCCTTTGCCATTCAAAGTGCCATTTAAGACCCGTGTCATAAAGCAAAGAAGACAATAAGAGACGCTATTATTCTCCTGAATGACTGCCGGTAGTCACTCAAATAATAAGTATTAGGGTGTGCTGTGAAACCATTGGCTTTGTCGCCTACTACAACATGTACGATTTACTTGTCAGTCCAGCATCATGTTGTGTGTGGCTTCCGCGGCAACACGCACACGACTGCAAGGCATACTGGGTGACACAGAGTACACTAATGGTTGTGATATAAACAATTTTAACACTCTTAGTAATATGCGCCACGCTGTGAAGCCACACCAAGTAAGAACGACAAACACATTTCGGGAGAACATCCGCCCAGTAACACAAGATAAACGCAACACAACAAATACCCCAAATCCTTTGTATTCATGACACACCCTGACTATTTTATACACCCCGCTAGCAGCAAACACCCCCCCCCCCCCCACCCCCCCACCCCCCCGTGAATCGGTAAGGTGGGCGGGGTTGGGGGCGCGGGGGTGTAAAATATATTCAGGAGTTGTCACGGATACAAAGGATTATGGGTATTTGTTGTGTTGTGTTTATGTTGTGTTACTGTGAGGATCTTCTCCCGAAATGTGTTTGTCAATCTTGTTGGGTGTGGCTTCACAGCGTGGCGCATATTAGTAAGTGTTAAAGTTGTTTATATCACAACCATCAGTGTACTCTGTATCACCCAGTATGCCTTTCAATCTTGAACGTGTAATTGCGGAAGCTGCACACAACATGTTGCCGGACCAACAATCGGTTCGTACATGTTGTTGAAGGTGTCAAAGGCAATGGCTTCACAGCACGTCCATATTCTTGTAATCAGGATGAACGCTATTGGATAGTCGCGGAAACATTAGCGGCTCTTATTGTCATCATTACTCTGTGAAACAGGTTTAAACCACTCTGTGAGTGGTAAAGGCGGAAAACCTCTGATGTATTTCAGCGGGCGGTTGGCAGGCTGGTACGGTCATGATAAAATGTTGGTTCGGGTGGCCGGCGGGTGGATGACGACTTTGGTGATGCGGATGCGGATGATATAATTGCCCATCCGCGCATCTCTAATATATATATATATATATATATATATATATATATTCATTTGTATATAATCAAGCACTTAGGCATGGAGACTGTTTCTACAAACATTTGTGAAAGAATGGGCCGCTCTCAGTAATTTCTAGCGTGGAACTCTTCATAGGATGCCACTTGTGCAACAAATCCAGTCGTGAAATTTCCTCGCTCCTAAATATTCCAAAGTCAACTTTGTTATAAGAAAAGTGAAGAGTTTGGGAACAACAGCAAGTTAGCCACCAAGTGGTAGGCCACGTAAACTGACAGAGAGGGGTCAGCATAATGCAAAGACTTTCTGCAGTCATTTGCTACAGAGCTCGAAACTTCATGTCACCTTCCAATTAGTCCACATACAGTACGCAGAGAGCTTCAAGGAATGGGTTTTCATGTCCAAACAGCTGCATCTAAGCCATACATCACCAAGTCCAATGCAAAGCGTGGGATGCAGTGGTGTAAAGCACGCTGCCACTAGACACTAGAGAAGTGGAGACGCCTTCTCTGGAATGATGAATCAAGATTTTCCATTTGGGTTTGGAGGTGGCCAGGAGAACGCTACATTTTGGACTGCATTGTGCCGATTGTGAAATTTGGTGGAGGGAGAATTATCATGTGGGGTTGTTTTTCAGGAGTTGGGCTTGGCTCCTTAGTTCCAATGAAATGAACTTTGAATGCTCCAGGATACCAAAACATTTTGGACAATTCCATGCTCCCCACCTTGTGGGAACAGTTTGGAGCGGGCCTCTTCCTCTTCCAACATGTCTATGCCCGAGTGCACAAAGCGAGGTCAATAAAGACATGGACGAGTCTGGTGTGGATGAACTTGACTGGCCTGCACAGAGTCCTGACCTGAACCCGATAGAACACCTTTGGGATGAATTAGAACACAGACTGAGAGCCAGGCCTTCTCGACCAACATCAGTGTGTGACCTCACCAATGCGCTTTTGGAAAAATAGTGGAAAATTCCTATTAACACACTCCACAACCTTGTGGACAGCCTTCCCAGATGAGTTGACGCTGTAATAGCTGCAAAAGGTGGACCCACATCATATTGAACCCTATGGGTTTGGAATGGGATAGCACTGTGAGTCAAGGCAGGTGGCCAAATACCTTTGGCAATATAGTGTATAATAGCCTATACGTATATATATACATATTATATTATGTAATGAAACTATATTTAATAATGAATATAGTTGGATATCAGGAGTATGTGAAAGTTGCACACTCCTACTTTCTTTTCTTGCGTGACAACCTCCTTAAACTTTTGTAATCAATCAGAAATATCAAGCAGATAAATGCGGCAAACGTGGATTAGTGTGGAGAATGTTTTTGCATTTTTCTTATAATGCTTTGAATTGGTTTTAAATGGGTGAAATTATATATTTTTTTATGGTGCATGGACAGTTGATAATATCCACAAAGTACGGTGAGCAGGTTGTGTTATGTGTGACCTTGTGCATCAAAATTTTGTATTGGTTGGATTTTTTTTTTTTGCACCATGACTAGGGAAGGTTGTCTGCATTGGGTAATATAAGTAAATCCTGCACACAGTTCCACTCAGAGCATAATCAATCAATCAATCAATGTTTACTTATATAGCCCTAAATCACTAGTGTCTCAAAGGGCTGCACAAACCACTACGACATCCTCGGTAGGCCCACATAAGGGCAAGGAAAACTCACACCCAGTGGGACATCGGTGACAATAATGACCCAGTGGGACGTCGGTGACAATGATGACTATGAGAACCTTGGAGAGGAGGAAAGCAATGGATGTCTAACATGATACTGTGAAAGTTCAATCCATAATGGATCCAACACAGTCGCGAGAGTCCAGTCCAAAGCGGATCCAACACAGCAGCGAGAGTTCACAGCGGAGCCAGCAGGAAACCATCCCAAGCGGAGGCGGATCAGCAGCGCAGAGATGTCCCCAGCCGATACACAGGCAAGCAGTACATGGCCACCGGACCGGACCAGACCCCCTCCACAAAGGAGAGTGGGACATAGAAGAAAAAGAAAAGAAACGGCAGATCAACTGGTCTAAAAAGGGAGTCTATTTAAAGGCTAGAGTATACAAATGAGTTTTAAGGTGAGACTTAAATGCTTCTACTGAGGTGGCATCTCGAACTGTTACCGGGAGGGCATTCCAGAGTACTGGAGCCCGAAATGAAAAAGCTCTATAGCCCGCAGACTTTTTTTGGGCTTTGGGAATCACTAATAAGCCAGAGTCCTTTGAACGCAGATTTCTTGCCGGGACATATGGTACAATACAATCGGCAAGATAGGATGGAGCTAGACCGTGTAGTATTTTATACGTAAGTAGTAAAACCTTAAAGTCACATCTTAAGTGCACAGGAAGCCAGTGCAGGTGAGCCAGCACAGGCGTAATGTGATCAAACTTTCTTGTTCTTGTCAAAAGTCTAGCAGCCGCATTTTGTACCAACTGTAATCTTTTAATGCTAGACATGGGGAGACCCGAAAATGATACGTTACAGTAATCGAGGCGAGACGTAACAAACGCATGGATAATGATCTCAGCGTCTTTAGTGGACAGAATGGAGCGAATTTTAGCGATATTACGGAGATGAAAGAAGGCCGTTTTAGTAACGCTTTTAATGTGTGACTCAAAGGAGAGAGTTGGTTCGAAGATAACACCCAGATTTTTTACCGTGTCGCCTTGTTTAATTGTTTGGTTGTCAAATGTTAGAGTTGTATTATTAAATAGAGTTCGGTGTCTAGCAGGACCGATAATCAGCATTTCCGTTTTTTTGGCGTTGAGTTGCAAAAAGTTAGCGGACATCCATTGTTTAATTTCATTAAGACACGCCTCCAGCTGACTACAATCCGGCGTGTTGGTCAGCTTTAGGGGCATGTAGAGTTGGGTGTCATCAGCATAACAGTGAAAGCTAACACCGTATTTGCGTATGATGTCACCTAGCGGCAGCATGTAGATGCTGAAGAGTGCAGGGCCAAGGACCGAACCCTGGGGAACTCCACACGTTACCTTAACGTAGTCCGAGGTCACATTGTTATGGGAGACACACTGCATCCTATCAGTAAGATAAGAGTTAAACCAAGACAGGGCTAAGTCTGACATACCAATTCGTGTTTTGATACGTTCTAATAAAATATTATGATCGACAGTATCGAAAGCAGCGCTAAGATCGAGGAGCAGCAACATTGATGACGCATCAGAATCCATCGTTAGCAATAGATCATTAGTCATTTTTGCGAGGGCTGTCTCCGTGGAGTGATTTGCCCTGAAACCGGATTGAAAGGTTTCACATAGATTGTTAGACGCTAAGTGTTCGTTTAACTGCTCCGCAACAATTTTTTCGAGGATTTTTGAAATAAAGGGAAGGTGAGACACCGGTCGGTAGTTTACCATGAGGTCAGGATCGAGGTTAGGTCTTTTAAGAAGAGGATGAATAATAAAATAAAAAGTAATTGATCTAAATTACCCACACTGGCCACTTGACCACGACAAAATGCCAGCATCAAAGTCAGTCTTTTAAAATGAATGAAGTCTTCCTGCACATATTCCGTATTTATCTTGTGACATTACGTGGGCCAAATTGAAGACGTTGGCAGGCTGCTTTTGGCCCGCGGGCCGTAGTTTGGACACCTCTGATTTAGCTCCTTTAGAGCTGGGCTCACTATTAGGCATCAGTTTTCATGTTTACGTTGAAGGACTCATAGCCATTTATCACACCTTAAAATGGCTAACAAACTGATTATTAACAATGCATAAGACGTGTTTAAAGATATCCAAGTAAGATGATGATTTATTCTGTTTTTATTGTTTTAATTGATTGATTGATTGAAACTTTTATTAGTAGATTGCACAGTACAGTACATATTCCGTACAATTGACCACTAAATGGTAACACCCAAATACGTTTTTCAACTTGTTTAAATCGTGGTCCACGTTAATCAATTCAAGGTAAATATTAATTATGATCATCCATCCACCCATCTTCTTCCGCTTATCCGAGGTCGGGTCGCGGGGGCAGCAGCCTAAGCAAGGAAGCCTAGACTTCCCGCTCCCCAGCCACTTCGTCTAGCTCTTCCCGGGGGATCCCGAGGCGTTCCCAGGCCAGCCAGGAGGCATAGTCTTCCCAACGTGTCCTGGGTCTTCCCCGTGGCCTCCTACCGGTTGGACGTGCCCTAAACACCTCCCTAGGGAGGCGTTCGGGTGGCACCCTGACCAGATGCCCGAGCCACTTCATCTGGCTCCTCTCGATGTGGAGGAGCAGCGGCTTTACTTTGAGCTCCACTCGGATGGCAGAGCTTCTCACCCTATCTCTAAGGCAGTGGTTCTCAACCTTTTTTCAGTGATGTACCCCCTGTGACCACTTTTTTAATTCAAGTACCCCCTAATCAGAGCAAAGCATTTTTGGTTGAAAAAAAGAGATAAAGAAGTAAAATACAGCACTAAGTCATCAGTTTCTGACTAATTAAATTGTATAACAGTGCAAAATATTGCTCATTTGTAGTGGTCTTTCTTGAACTATTTGGGAAAAAAAAGACATACAAATAACTAAAAACTTGTTGAAAAATAAACATCCATCCATCTTTTTCCACTTATCCGAGGTCAGGTCGCGGGGGCAGCAGCCTAAGCAGGGAAGCCCAGACTTCCCTCTCCCCAGCTTCTCACCCTATCTCTAAGGGAGAGCCCCGCCACCCGGCGGAGGAAACTCATTTCGGCCGCTTGTACCTGTGATCTTATCCTTTTGGTCATAACCCAAAGGTCATGACCATAGGTGAGGATGGGAACGTAGATCGACCGGTAAATTGAGAGCTTTGCCTTCCGGCTCAGCTCCTTCTTCACCACAACGGATCGGTACAAGGTCCGCATTTATTGTGATATTATATTATATTATGATAATATATTATTATATTATACTATCATAATCATAATATAATTATATTGTATTATGATTATGATAATCAATTGTTGTATAAGACACTCAAGGACACGTACTAAAAATGGGCAACAATAAAAACATTAGATAAGAAACAAGAAACTATAATAGCTAAAATAAGCAGTCTGGAGTAAGTGGGTTTTGAGTTTTGATTTGAAGAGGAAAAATGACTGTTTTATTATTTACTGAAAAAAATATGTAAACGTGTTTGGATGTTTTTTTTTTAAGTACGTTTTTTAATACTGTAGAACAGAAACATATGCGTATGGATATGGGAAAGTGATTGGAACGGCACATTAAGTGCTTTGCACACACAAGTAAAGCTACCGAGCGGTAGAAAACAGAGCGAGCAGCGTGTCCTGTTTATGTCCAATTAGAAGCAGGCTATACTGTCAATCATGGACGCCAAGATACACCACACAAAAGCATTCCAGTCACACTGCAGTGCTTCTACAGCAGCAAGATGCCACAGCAGCACCCCAGAGATAAGACAATACAGCTGCATTATTAATACACTTAAAAGTTAATGCAGAATACCCCACAAAGCTCCTTAAAAACAGACATATTTAATTATGATTACATTATTTTAAACTTTTATCATTTTTAATTTGAGTTTTCATTTGTGCAAACAAATTCAACAGTTAAAAGCTCATGCATGCAAAGGTATAAAATACTTCAAAGTACACCCGCCTTGTTTGTGACCCAGGCTAATCAAAACATGTTTTCCTGTACAGTCATATATCAATCAATCAATCAATCAATGTTTATTTATATAGCCCTAAATCACAAGTGTCTCAAAGGGCTGCACAAACCACTACGACATCCTCGGAAGAACCCACATACGGGCAAGAAAAACTCACACCCAGTGGGCAAGGAGAACTCAAACCCAGTGGGACGTCAGTGACACTGATGACTATGAGAACCTTGGAGAGGACCACATATGTGGGACCCCCCCCAGGGGACCGAAAGCAATGGATGTCGAGCGGGTCTAACATGATACTGTGAAAGTTCAATCCATAGTGGATCCAACACAGCTGCGAGAGTTCAGTTCAAAGCGGATCCAAGAGAGCAGCGAGAGTCCCGTCCACAGGAAACCATCCCAAGAGGAGTCGGATCAGCATCGTAGAGATACACAGGCGAGTGGTCCATCCTGGGTCCCGACGAGCGGTCCATCCTGGGTCCCGACTCTAGACAGCCAGTACTTCATTTATAACTTGTCATATAGTTTTCTTAAAAACAGGGGTTCTGTCAGGCATTCTGGCCCCCATGGGCCCTCCCTCCAACACCTGCCAATCAGGGGCCCTTGAAATTGGCCCCACTCTACCACCTTACACAGCTCTCCTGCTTAAATGTAATGTTAAAATCTGGTCAAAAGTGTGTATCGTCCAGTGAGATGACCGTAATGTCACACCCCTGGTGGTACTATAATTACTTTGTATTAAGTATTTTTTAACAATTAACCTTAAATCAATTGATCAGGTTGTAATTTGCGATCCAAATGTTCCTACTGTTGATGATGGTGGATGCAGATTTACATTTATGCTCTTGTTTTCAAACTCTTGTTACATCCATCCATCCATTTTCTACCGCGTATTCCCTTTTTTGTGGTCGCGGGGGGCGCTGGCGCCTATCTCAGCTACAATCGGGCGGAAGGCGGGGTACACCCTGGACAAGTCGTCACCTCATCGCAGGGCCATTACAGATAGACAGACACACTCACATTCACACACTAGGGCCAATTTAGTGTTGCCAATCAACCTATCTCTTTGGAAGTGGGAGGAAGCCGGATTACCCGGAGGCAAGCCACGCATTCACGGGGAGAACATGCAAACTCCACACAGAAAGATCCCGAGCCTGGGATTGAACCCAGGACTGCAGGACCTTCGTATTGTGAGGCAGACGCACTAACCCCTCCTCCACCACCGTGAAGCCCAACTCTTGTTACATGACCATTAAATATAAAGAGAGGGCCTCTTTTATTGCATTTTTTGTAGCCTGCTGTAACTTAGTAGTGTTAGCAAATCATTAAAAAGAAGAAGACAGCGTCGCAATTAGACTAAGATTTTTACCCCGCCCTGTGGGTTTTGCCGTCAACCTTGCCAACCGCTTGTTTTGACTTTAAGACGCAAACTCACCTCTTACAGACGTGATGCAAACACCGCTGCGAAGAATTCACAATGGTTTTGTCACAAGATGTATTGAATTTCAACTTTCTTCCTGTGTTGCGCCAACTGAAGCTCTCCACTTAATTACCACAGCTGCCGACCTTGTTGAGATAAACCCCCCAAGGCTATGCCGCTCGCCACCAGGCTGTTAAACAAATACATAATGAGACGCCCAACCTTTGTGTGTCTGCTTGCTCTTGATCAGAACATGCTGGAGGAACTGGAGGACATCGGTCTGCGTGTGGACAACGTAAGGGACCAGGCTGTCATCCTGATGACCAGCAGGGGGCCCGCCTGCCGGGATGTGGTGGAGCCCAAACTGGCCGAGCTCAACTGCAACTTTGACAAAGTGTCGCGGCACATCAAAACGGCCAAGGTACAAAATAATGGAAATAATGTGTTGCAGGAGAGTTTTAGCTGTCATATAATTTTCATTTACTATCCAATGTTATACAGTGGAAAAATAGACTAGCCACTGTTGAAACTAATACATAATACAAAACATTAAAAGTGGATTAAAAGTTGTGTTTGGGGAAGAATTAGCATTACGACTTGGACTAAAATAAGGTTTTACTATATTGTACTGAGCAGCCCAGACAGTGACATCTGTACTGCTTTCCTTTTAATTACGAATACGGAGGTGCAAAAAAAGTCAAAGAAAAGACAAAATCCCTAAAATGAATATATGACATCAGCATTTAACAAAAATATAGTTTAAATTGTACTTTACTGTAATGCACTTTAGTACTTTGGTACTCGTCAACGATGTCCCGATCAGCTGAAAATCTGCTCAGAACCCAGCTGTGTCCCGGTGTTTACATGCTAAAGATTGTATACTCACGTGAAAGATTCTTTCAAATGTGATGCACGTTTAGAGAAACACAATTATATTTCTTGGTGAAAACATGCAGAAGTTGCATGAATTGAGAGCAAGTCGAAACTAAACGTGCCATCCATTAATTTTTGGAAAATAATCTAAGTTTATTCCATGTACAATTATCACTGGAGGACTCGAAGAAGAAGAATGGAGATGCATGGCACACACACACACACACACACACACACACACACACACACACACACACACACACACACACACACACACACACACACACACACACTGAGCAGGACGACACAAGAAGCTACAATCTTCAATGTAAAGTAGAGGTGATTGATCCAGATGTCGATACAATTGAAACCCAGTATGGTGTCAATGTGTAAATTATACTGTGATATACAAGTGATTAGATTGATATTTTTTATTTTCTTACAAAATAATTTCTGGGTAATTTTTATTGTTGTTTATAAACTCAGAGAGTAAGTCTATAGAAGCTTTGAGGGAAAATCCTAAATTATTTAAATGTGAACCAATAGTAGTTTTTGCTTTTGTTTAGTTATTGTGCACAAGCCACTTTATTCAAATATGTAAGTTGCATTCAGTACCACACATTTAATACATCTGGTTTATAGCAATACTAGCATTTTTTTAATTTAATAAGATGAACTTCATACAATTGTGTTATTGTGTTTACTTTCTATTCAATATTTCAAATTCTATAATCCATGGTCAAAGTATCGTATTGTGAATTAAAATTTGATCCGATCTGAGGCCCCCCCCCCAAAAAATACAGATCGGAATCTGAGGCCATGAAATTGGTTTCGGGTTCGCAAGTTAAAAATGTTGAATGTGACATCCCAGGTACTCACATACAAGCTAGGTCATGTATTCTTGAACTGTTCAACAGGTACCACTGGTGGAAGGCAAGCTCAACATATTTGAAATGCCAGTGATGGTTTTAATGTGGTTATCTTCATATTAGAGAGATATAATTAGAAATAGCTATAAAAATGCAAATCATTAGAGGGGAAATTCTTTTTTCATACTTGTTTTTGTTTTTTCTTGTAAAAAAACATTATCAAAGGTCAGCTAACAATATAGCCAATGGTAGTCTCTCTATTCCAGTGATTCTCAACCTTTTTTTAGTGAACATTTTTTGGGTTGAAAAAAAGAGATAAAGAAGTAAAATACAGCACTAGGTCATCAGTTTCTGATTTATTAAATTGTATAACAGTGCAAAATATTTCTCATTTGTAGTGGTCTTTCTTGAACTATTTGGAAAAAAAGATATAAAAATTACTAAAAACTTTTTCATAAGTAAACAAGTGATTCAATTATAAATAAAGATTTCTACACATAGAAGTAATCATCAATTTCAGGTGCCCTCTTTGGGGATTGTAATAGAGATCCATCTGGATTCATGAACTTAATTCTAAACAAATCTTCACAAAAAATGAAATCTTTAACATCAATATTTATGGAACATGTCCACAAAAAATCTAGCTGTCAACACTGAATATTGCATTGTTGCATTTCTTTTCACATTTTATGAACTTACATTCATATTTTGTTGAAGTATTATTCAATAAATATATTTATAAAGGATTTTTGAATTGTTGCTATTTTTAGAATATTTTTTTAAAATCTCACCTACCCCTTGGCATACCTTCAAGTACCCCCAGGGTGGAATAGAACCACTGCTCTATTCCACTTATAAAGGGCTCTAAAAATCCTATTTCATTGTTTATATACAAGCTGTCAGTATATAAAATGTAGTAACAGGGACAATAATGATAACATGTAATATTTAGGTATTGTGCTAATTTTAAGCATACCGCGGCGCATTAATTTTACAGACACATCACAACCTTAGCTTTTCCTTTCAACAACACCGACAACATTACTACTTATGGCAGATTTCATGAGAGACAAAAAAGACTATTTTGGGACAAATAATGATGAGAAACCTTATATTTTCTTACCTGAAGATAAAGATGACGATCTACAAGTTTCAGGAGCTGTGTGTGAAACAGATCCAGCCTTAGTGAAACACTAAGCATCATGCAGCATATTGCTAATTGCTAAACAAGAAATACAAACTACGAAGAGAGTAAAACAATACTGTACTGTACAATGTCTGCTCTCACTGGGTTGCCGCTGATGGGATGGTGCCGCAAACCAGCATCTTTTAATGTCTTTCACACCATCTCTGGGTCTACTGTACGAGATAGAAATGGAGTATTGCTAATGGTTTTTGGATGTTTTTTTAGAGGTTTTTATGGGTGGAATAGTGTACTCCTAATAGCTGCATGGTTAGCTACCTCATACTTGCCATATTATAAAAAAAGAAAAACATAATTATATTTTTGTCTTACATAGGGATTGTGAAGGATGCGCAGAAATCCCCCCCAAAAAGTGCAGTTCTTCTGTAAGCATTTGCTGATATTTGCCCTAACTAAACTAGTCTTTCATTAGACATTGTTTTAAAATTAATTATCTGCAAGTACAAGCCACAGCAAACTCCCTTCTTGTCCCTCATGGACACACACCTGTTGTTGTTGACTTTGGAGTAGCGACTGCACAAGATCAAGGCTGCGGAACCGAGACACACTGCAGGCTTACACACAAACATGCATCCACAAAAATATACGCCACACACATACATACCACACCTGCCCAATCCAACGCCCTCGACGCGAATCCCATAGGGGGGATGGAAGGATGGTCAGCGCCTGAGCGCTGCGGCCTACCACCATGACCCCGTACTCCCTTCCCTCTGTTGCTAGATATCTCGAGATGTATGTTGTAATATGTATATGTGCTTTGCTATGGAGGTTTTTTCCCACTCCAGACTGGACCCTCTTAGGAGCCCCGTCTAGATTGTATTTTTTTTTACTCATCCTTCCCCAGCGTTTGACCTTTTTCCCCCATCTTTTACGGGGCGCTTTGTGTCGACCCATCAGCATTCCTGTTCTATAACCCTGTACACTGTTTGTCTGATCTTGAACGGGTTTGTGCTCAAAACAAAGTTTCGTTGTACTTACACACAAACATGCATCCACAAAAATATACGCCACACACATACATACCCCACCTCCCCAATCCAACGCCCTCGACGCAAATCCCATAGGGGGGATGTAAGGATGGTCAGCGCCTCAGCGCTGCGGCCTACCACCATGACCCCGTACTCCCTTCCCTCTGTTGCTAGATATCTCGAGATGTATGTTGTAATATGTATATTTGCTTTGCTATGTAGTTTTTTTCCCACTCCAGACTGGGCCCCTATAGGAGCCCAGTCTAGACTGTATTTTTTTTACTCATCCTTCCCCAGCGTTTTACCTTTTTCCCCATCTTTTACTGGGCGCTTTGTGGCGACCCATCAGCATTCCTGTTCTGTAACCCTGTACACTGTTTGTCTAATCTTGAAAGGGTTTTTGCTAAAAACAAAGTTTCGTTTTACTTGTGCAATGACAATAAATACCTATCTATATTAGAAGCTAAGATGTAAGGTGGCAAAAATGACATTTGCAAAGCAAATACATTGTTAAGGTGGTACTTGGTGTAAGTTGGGTTACATTATTAGTTTTTGTGTATTTTAAATGCAGATGGTGAGCAATTTGGAGTCAAGAGGTGTTGATGTGAACGAGGAAGTGCCACAGCAGGTAAAAGCCTGTCTCACACTAAACTGTGTATTAAAAATACATTAAATAAATAAAGTGATGGTTTTTCCCATCTAGATCCTTTATAATTCGGCGGCCCAGATAGAGACTGCTGATGATTTGCCCCCCAGTGAGGTGCAGGTGTTCCAGGTCAAGCTCCAGAACACACTCCGGGCCCTGCAGTGGGACCACCAGGACCCTGCAATCAACCCGGATGATGAAAAGGTACACAAACTACATTTGAGTTCCTGCTTTTGGAAGTTTCCTGAAAAGTCCTTCCTCTGCTCCTGTGCTTTGATTTGAGAATTCAAGGCCTAACACGTCTGGAATTCAGCCTGCGTTATCAATGTTTATGACACTAATCACACTCGTGTGGCCAATCCCAAGCAAGGTCAACGTCCCAGTGTCTTTTAAAACTCAATCCGTTTAATGCTGCGACACTGTTGCTTTCTGCTGGTGTCTCCGGAGCTCCTTGCTCCACATTTCTCACGCTCGTCTATTTGCACCAGATGGAAGAGGAGAAAGCCAGCGTAGAAGACCTGCTGAGAAAAGGAGAAGATCTGCTGAAGCAAACTTCAGACGAGGTCCAGAGGGAGGAATTGAGGCTCCTGCTGCTCCGGCTTCGGAACAAGTACTCCGCTCACAGGGTTCGATATCCAAGAGAGGCTGCCCTTCGTGCGCTGCTGCAGTTTGCTCTTCAAAGTTTGTGTGTTTTAGGAGATAAGACTGCTAAGAAGCAGGCATCTAGAAGCAGAGTCGTCCCACGCTATCACACAGCAGAGAGAAGACGGCTCGCTAGAGGTGAGCTCAATTTGATGACGTTGCTTTTGGATTCAGTGCATTTGTTTGAAAATCTCTTTTTGAACGGTGTAAGGATATGCAGTCGATAGTGGACAGCAGCCGCGCTACCTCACACAGCCCGTCCAGCTACATGCTGGACATTAACAAAGTGCTGCTCGCCATGGCCGACAATGAGTTGCTGCTCAACTCCACCGAGCTCAGTGGCGGGCTCTATGAAGACTTCTCCAGCCAGGAAGACACACTCAGGGTCAGTCTGACTTATTTTCTTCTTGCTTTCAACACCATCCATTTTCTACCGCTTGTCCCTTTCGGGGTCACGGGGGTACCAGAGCCAATCCCAGCTGCATTCGGGCGGAAGGCGGGTTACACTCTGGACAAGTCGCCTTCTCATCGCAGGGCCAACACAGATTGACAACATTCACAGTCTCATTTACGCACTCGGGCCAAATATAATATAAATAAAATATATAGAACTCTTCAGCTCTCGCTGGATCGGTTCGCAGCCGAGTGTGAAGCGACCGGAATGAGAATCAGCACCTCCAAGTCCGAGTCCATGGTTCTCGCCCGGAAAAGGGTGGAATGCCATCTCCGGGTTGGGGAGGAGACCCTGCCCCAAGTGGAGGAGTTCAAATACCTAGGAGTCTTGTTCAGGAGTGAGGGAAGAGTGGATTGTGAGATCGACAGGCGGATCGGTGCGGCGTCTTCAGTAATGCGGACTTTGTACCGATCCGTTGTGGTGAAGAAGGAGCTGAGCCGGAAGGCAAAGCTCTCAATTTACCGGTCGATCTACGTTCCCATCCTCACCTATGGTCATGAGCTTTGGGTCATGACCGAAAGGATAAGATCACGGGTACAAGCGGCCAAAATTAGTTTCCTCCGCCGTGTGGCGGGGCTCTCCCTTAGAGATAGGGTGAGAAGCTCTGCCATCCGGGAGGAACTCAAAGTAAAGCCGCTGCTCCTTCACATCGAGAGGAGCCAGATGAGGTGGTTCGGGCATCTGGTCAGGATGCCACCCGAACGCCTCCCTAGGGAGGTGTTTAGGGCACGTCCAACCGGTAGGAGGCCACGGGGAAGACCCAGGACACGTTGGGAAGACTACGTCTCCCGGCTGGCCTGGGAACGCCTCGGGATCCCCCGGGAAGAGCTAGACGAAGTGGCTGGGGAGAGGGAAGTCTGGGTTTCCCTGCTTAGGCTGTTGCCCCCGCGACCCGACCTCGGATAAGCGGAAGATGATGGATGGATGGATGGATATATAGAACTGCGTTTCCATTACCCCTAGAAATGCGCAAAATCTAAATATCGCAATAAGAAACTGGTAATGGAAACACCCATATTTCAAAAAACTTCTCAAAAATCACAAGAACATATTGAAGTTTTTCACAAAAGCAATAGGGAAACACTTTTTACGCATTTAGAGGGCACCTAAACACCAAACCGGCAGGTCACCAATGCGGGACATCTCAAGCAGATGGGTCGTCTCGGTCTCGCGGGTACATTCCCTGCAATAGAGGCCGACCCGCAGGCTCAGAGAGACCCACATGCCCCGACAAGTTTCAAGGGGGCCGTAAGGATGTTGCCTTTAAGCGATCACCCGCTGCCTTCGACATGACATCATCTATTAATTAAACATTAAGAAAACGGCAACAATGTATTTAGTAAAAAAAAAAACTAAAACGTCATCCTTTCCAAATATAACTGTTGATAAGGAAATAATACAAAATGTTAGTGAATATTGTTACCTGGATCTCATTTTAGGCCACCTCTTGGGTTTTAAAAAACATATCAAACAGATGTGCCAGAGACTTAAAGGCCTACTGAAACCCACTACTACCCACCACGCAGTCTGATAGTTTATATATCAATGATGAAATATTAACAATACGGCCGATTTAGTTCACTAAATTGCAATTTTAAATTTCCCGGGAGTTTCTTCTTGAAAACGTCACGTAATGATGATGTGTACGCGTGACGTCACGGGCTGTTATGAAATATTAGTGCTGCACACACACACACAGCTAAAAGTCGTCTGCTTTAACGGCATAATTACACAGTATTTTGGACATCTGTGTTGCTGAATCTTTTGCAATTTGTTCAATTAATATTGGAGAAGTCAAAGTAGAAAGATGGAGTTTGGAAGCTTTAGCCTTTAGCCACACAAACACACGGTGATTCCTTGTTTAAAATTCCCGGAGGTGAAACTTCACTATGGATCAGAGCGCGGTCAAGCGAACGTCAACCAGCAGGTTTTGGTGAGAAAATTGTGGTAAAAGGTCGCTTCTTACTGGAGATCAACTGAGCTTGCCCCGTCCGTAAAGCTGCCGTCGACTTCCCTGAGACACTGGCGTCAAGACACCCGTGGTCACACACCTCCGACTATCAGGTACTGTTAAACTCACTAAAACACTAGCAACAAAATAGAAAGATAAGGGATTTCCCAGAATGATCCTAGTAAATGTGTTAGGGGTGTAACGGTACGTGTATTTGTATTGAACCGTTTCGATACGGGGGTTTCGGTTCGGTTCGGAGGTGTGCCGAACGACACGGACATATTAAGTAGCGCACCGCACGTTGTGTAAACAATGCACACCGAGGCACCATGAATTGATTAACGTGGACCCCGACTTAAACGAGTTGGCAAACTTATTCAGGTGTTACCATTTAGTGGTCAAATTTACGGAATATGTACTCTACTGTGCAATCTACTAATAAAAGTTTCAATCAATCAAAAAAACAACAACAACACACGGCATGCTAGCAACGACTGGGCTATGATAGACTGACCACACCTCCTCTTTTCACGGGATATGTCCTCTTTGCGGAGCTGTCCAGGTGGAGTTTCTTAAATGCCTCGAATGTCCGGCATTTTAAGTTAGGGTTGCGTCTATTTTCAATGTACATTCAGGGTTAAGAAGGGGTTCAAAATACAAAAAAAAGTGCTGCACGCAGCAACATTCGTGAGAGAGGGGCAGAGACAGAGAGAGTGAGAGAGTTACGTTAAACGCACATGCGTCGCCAGGCTCTGATTTTTACCCATAGATTTATCAGATTTTATTTTTGATTATCAATAGCAGGGGTGTCAAAAGCGTGCCCCGGAGGCCATTTGCGGCCCACAGCTAATGTTTTAAAGGCCCACGGCACATTCTAAAAATACTATTAAAATAAACAAAAACATAAACAAAAGTGAAATAAAAAGTTTAAAGGCTAAATGTAATTTAGAAAAAGTTGCAACATTGACTAATAAAACAAAGCTGTTTATTTTTTTCTTTTGCACTGTCATTGCATAAAACATAATATTGAATCAAAATCAATGTTATTATGAATTATTAACCTATCCAAGTTTCCCATGACTTCACATCAAATATTCCAGTAAGAAAATGTTTTGGGGTGGAGGATTTTTGCATATTTGTTAAATAAAAAATCAAAAAATATCTACTTTGTTGTTTTCTTACTGTACCGAAAATGAACCGAACTGTGACCTCTGAACCGAGGTACGTACCGAACCGAAATGTTTGTGTTCCGTTACACCCCTAGTGTCTAAAAACATCTGAATCCGTCCCAAAGCAATCACATTTTTTTTTCTTTTTCTAGTCTGTCGCTATCAATATCCCTAAACACGAATCTTTCATCCTCGCTCAAATTAATGAGGAAATTGTCGTTTTCTCGGTCTCCGAATAGCATTTTTTGTTGGAGGCTCCCATTAAAAACAATGTGAATATGTGAGGAGCCATCAACATGTGACGTCATCGTCTGCGACTTCCGGGAAAGGCAGGGCTTTTCTGTTAGCGACCGAAAGTTGCGAACTTTATCGTGAATGTTCTCTACTAAATCCTTTCAGCAAAAATATGTCAATATCGCGAAATGATCAAGTATGACACATAGAATGGACCTGCTATCCCTGTTTAAATAAGAAAATCTCATTTCAGTAGGCCTTTAAGTACAATATAAAAATGTTTAAATGTATCAGGATTTCATTAACACAGAAGGCAGCTCAATTTTATTTTAATGCAGTGATTATGTCTCGTTTTTATTATTGTATAACATGTTGGTCCCAGGCAAGGAAAATGACAGAGGACATTGGAATCCCTGAACACACAAACGCTCAAAATCCTTGACCGAAAACCACAACCCCACCATCACTGTCTAGTTCTTCGAAAATATAGATTGTTACATTTTGCCAACAATCACAGATGAGCATCAATACGAAGGGCCCGTCGAATCCTAAATAACACTGCACTTAAGCACTTTGTCCAGTTTACATCTGCTGTCACAACTAGAAACACACAAGCCTTCACCAGGGGGCAGTGTAGCGTACCCAGATGTAAAACCTCTTTTGCACAGTCAGCCTTTTCATATAAAGCAATAAAGGAATGGAACGAGCTCACAACAAATTTGAAAAGTCTAAAAAATTATTTTTCATTCACAATTGAACTTAAAAAGTGGCTTTGGAGCAATCAAAGTTGCTCACACAGTCACTGAGGTGGGCACTGTGTTTGACATGTCAACTTAATGTGTATTAATCTATGCTTGAGAAAACACATTTTAATGGAAACAACTCCAAGTTGCAAATTTACTTTGTCAAAGTTTTAGGAATATCGCTTTTATTTAGCAAAGAACTGCAATGGAAACGTAGCTGTCTTCTGTTTTTGTAGACTATCAGTGAAAACCTGGAGCGTATTGGAAAGCAGGTGGCCGGCATCCGAGAGCGCCACCCGGACGTCATCCCGGGTGCTTCACCCACTGAGGTCTCTCAGGTGGAAGACGGCCTCACACAGCTCAACGCAGAGTGGGACCGCCTTAACCGCATGTACAACCAACGTAAAGGGTGAGAATGCACCACTGCTGCTTTGAAAATCGGCCATTTAAAAGTCAGCATGGGTAATAACTGGCACTTAGCTTCCATTGAGTGGGGTCTTGAGTTTTGGCCAATACCAATATTGAGCCGATACGATATCAGCACAAATCATACATACTTTTATTTTATAGTGTGGAATGTTAGAAAATCATCATCATCAATCTTTATTTACTGACCTTAAGATCCATTACACACATAAAAACACAATACAAAACATTAACAACAAAACAATAAAAACATTAAAAACAAAACAATATAATAATAATAATAATACATTTTATTTGTAAAAAGCACTTTACATAGAGCAAACAACCTCAAAGTGCCACAGTGTAAAAAAAATAGTAATAATAAAAATAAATAAAATATAAAACTAGAAACAGGCCATTAGCTACAACCAGCATGCATGTCTATAGAAAGGCTTTTTTTTAAAAAGATGAGTTTTTAAGCCTTTTTTAAAAGCATCCACAGTCAGAGGTGCCCTCAGGTGGTCAGGGAGAGCGGTCCACAGACTGGGAGCAGCGGAGCAGAAAGCCCGGTCTCCCATTGTTCGAAGCTTTGTCCGTGGAGGTTGGAGGAGGTTAGCCTGTATGGAGCGGAGGTATATAACCTAATATAAAGCCCAAATGTCAGTTTCTGACATACAAACATGTGTGTCAATGGTTCCACAGTCCAGATGAGTACCTAACAGAACTGCGAGCAGGGTCAATTATCACAGTATTTGTCATTTTCAGACTCAGATGCCCTACACATAAACTTTAACATAAGGTTGCGTTGCAATGCTGAGAAAGTGGGCACCCCAACACTAACAAACATCTGGCTTGCACTGGAGCTTCTTGGAATTCCCAGGAGCAGCCGCATACAATCATTATAAGCAACTTGCAGTTTCTGTATGCTTTTCTGCTTATACGTACAATAATAACATTTCTTTCTCAACATATTGGCTTGGGCATACAGCATACGCCGGATATCTGTATAGGTCATCATCATCACTCAATAGGTCAGCAATGATGTGCCCCAGATACCGTATTTTTCGGAGTATAAATCGCTCCGGAGTATAAGTCGCACCTGCCGAAAATGCATAATAAAGAAGGGAAAAAACATATAAGTCGCACTGGAGTATAAGTCGCATTTTTTGGGGAAATTTATTTGATAAAACCCAACACCAAGAATAGACATTTGAAAGGCAATTTAAAATGAATAAAGAATAGTGAACAACAGGCTGAATAAGTGTACGTTATATGACGCATAAATAACCAACTGAGAAGGTGCCTGGTATGTTAACGTAACATATTATGGTAAGAGTCATTCAAATAACTATAACATATAGAACATGCTATACGTTTACCAAACAATCTGTCACTCCTAATCGATAAATCAGATTAAATCTTATACGTCTAGTTTCTTACGTGAATGAGCTAAATAATATTATTTGATATTTTACGGTAATGTGTTAATAATTTCACACATAAGTCGCTCCCGGGTGTAAGTCGCACCCCCGGCCAAACTATGACAAAAACTGCGACTTATAGTCCGAAAAATACGGTACTTAGTTTTAACACACAGACTTAGCACCTGTCCTGACAGACAGAACAAAGGAAAAGAGAGATCCTTATCTTCTCTTGTTGTGCACATCATGGTGACATTTTTTTTGGCATTATATTTCACATCATATTTAAACCAGAATCTGCACAGATAATCATTCAAAATGTTTGCTGTAGTAAAATTAGTTAAACAGAGAAAAAAAGTAGGTTAGAACGCAGCATATTTAATATTAACTGTCTGAAATGGACTTTAAGTTGAAGTGGAGTGATAATTGTTTTTTTGGTGACACCTAGTAGCCACAATAATTAATTAGATTATGCTCATGACTCAGTGAGTTGAATGATGCGGACACACTTGTTACTGAGTACTCTCTAATACACTTCTGCCTTGGAGACTTTATATGTTTAAGTATTATGCAACTATAATCATTTCATACTTGTTAAAATTGACAAATGCAATGTTTTAGAGCAGTGATTCTCAACCTTTTTTCAGTGATGTACCCCCTGTGAATTTTTTTTAAATTCAAGTACCCCCTAATCAGAGCAAAGCATTTTATGTTGAAAAAAAGAGATAAAGAAGTAAAATACAGCCCTATGTCATCAGTTTCTGATTTATTAAATTGTATAACAGTGCAAAATATTGCTCATTTGTAGTGGTCTTTCTTGAACTATTTGGGAAAAAAGATATAAAAATAACTAAAAAGTTGTTGAAAAACAAACAAGTGATTCAATTATAAATAAAGATTTCTACACATAGAAGTAATCATCAACTTAAAGTGCCCTCTTTGGGGATTGTAATAGAGATCCATCTGGATTCATCAACTTCATTCTAAACATCCATCCATCCATCCATTTCCTACCGCTTATTCCCTTTTTTGGGGTCGCGGGGGGCGCTGGCGCCTATCTCAGCTACAATCGGGCCAACACAGATAGACAGACAACATTCACACTCACATTCACACACTAGGGCCAATTTAGTGTCTCCAATCAACCTATCCCCAGGTGCATGTTTTTGGAAGTGGGAGGAAGCCGGAGTACCCGGAGGGAAACCCACGCATTCACGGGGAGAACATGCAAACTCCACACAGAATGATCCCGAGCCTGGATTTGAACCCAGGACTGCAGGAACTTCGTATTGTGAGGCAGACGCACTAACCCCTCTGCCACCGTGAAGCCCCATTCTAAACATTTCTTCACAAAAACAGAAATCTGTAACATCAATAATTGTGGAACATGTTGAATTATTATTCAATAAATATATTTATAAAGGATTTTTGAATTGTTGCTATTTTTAGAATATTTTAAAAAAACCTCGTGTACCCTTTGGCATACCTTCAAGTACCCCCATGGGTACGCGTACCCCCATTTGAGAACCACTGTTTTAGAGGACAATATTGTTAAATTGGGGACACTTATTACATATGTCTAGCTTGTTTGCTATTGTGTGCTTGTCGCCTCACAATCAGTATCAATCAATATTATTTATTTAACCAGGTAAACACTCATTGAGATCAAAATGTATTTGGCCGAGAGGGCAGGCAGCACAACACAATTTCAGAAAGACACAAAAGAACAACAAAACCAGCAGCAGTCACACACCACAAACAAAATTACTTACATATATCAACATGAAAATATAATACGTAAAAACAATGTATACAATGTTTCAGTACAAACCACTTAAAAAGAAGTACAATGCCCAAAAGAAACAGTATCTCGATCCTTTGAAATAGCCTGAAATTCCCCCAAAGGGACCAGCTCAGGTGCTTAAGATCCTTTTGTAAATTATTCCATAACTATAACCGTATCTGAAAGATTTTTTTTCCAAGATTTGTGTGGGCTTCAGGAACGTGTTTTAATGTTTACATTTTGTGAATGACGACTAAAATACATGAAAAGATCAAACTTGTGTGCTTACTGGGGGGACCTTTAGACGTTAACTGGCTGTCCAACTTTGCACAAGTCAACACAATGCAGGACTGCTTCTATCAGAACTTACATTGGAAAGTTTAGATGCAGGCAGATTTAAATACAATGCTTTTCTTTCTGCTGATATCAGAATGATATCCGATATCAGTATCCAGGCATGTGAAATATCCGCAAAAACACAAAAGTATGTGTTTTTAAACTTTAATTTTTGCGTCAAAATATCACTTCTGCTGGGTTTTGATCCGGAAACAAGCTCGCGAGTTAGCTAACCATCGAGTTAGCTTACTTATTGCCTCTGTTCGCTCTCCGAGCCACAATGTTGGCAGCTGTCCACTTTGCTGCTAATCCTATTTGGATGAATACATTTCAAAAACTGTCAGTATATATCAGTGGCCAGCGAAAAGGTATATTTTGAACATAACTGATGTAAACAGAGCTCACAACATCAGAAGTATATTACCTGAAGGGGTGTGGCTACAGGATAGAGTTGCCAAATAGGAAAAGTTTTCTGACTTCTTGGCATGCATGTTATATACGGTCATTTTTCATTACACTTTCAATTATAAAAATGTTAGTAAATTATCTCCTATAAACACTAAAAACTATTTTGTACATTACATGGGCCATGTAAGTGTCAAAAGGACAGTCAGAATTGGTTGGTAGATGAGAATACCGTATTTCCTTGAATTGCCGCCGGGGCGCTAATTGATTTAAAACCTCTTCTCACTCCGGCACTTACCAAAGGCATGCAGTAAAATATTGAGTGTGATGTAAGCTTGGACCTTAAATCCTACTGAATGGCTCGTAATCATCTTCCCTTTATGCGATTTCAAATTACCGGTATTGAAATCAGCCTCCTCTATTTTGAAAATGATGACAGGTGAAGTGTCACTCGTGACGTCACGAGTTTGACCAGGCGGTAATACTAAGCATGCGCTAATTATTTTGCGAAGCGAGTTTGACCAGGCAGTAATTCAAGGCAGGCGCATACTATATGCCCTGCGGCAATTCAAGGAAATACAGTAATTCTAAAGGTAAAATATAGTGTAGAAATGCACCCAATTGCAGAAAATGGAGTCTTGATTAAAAAAATATATATTTTGGGGCTTGCGTGATAGAGGTTTTCCTCTTTTTCTCTCAAAAGGTGCTCAAATGCCGGGTATCGGATCAGGATACCCATATTGCTTACACTAGTTTAAAATTGTACTGTACACACTTGCTAATGCTATTAAATTAGAGAGTGTTTCTAAACTTTTGACTGTACACCTTTGAAATGCCACTTTCATTGTAGTGTCTTTAGAATATACAATATCAATGAAACTTGGATATTCTTCAGAGTAGTCAGTGTACAGCTTGTATAGCATGTACACTAATTTGCTATACACTGAAAATGGCTTAGCAGACATCCATTAATTTCTGGATACACAACACATCACAGTGGGCATTGTGCCCATAGTGTCAACATTTTGGGATTGCTATGTTGAATGTGTGCCAGTTTCCAAAGGGAGGGGCTCATGCTCTGTTTTAGAATGTCACAATACTATTAGAATTCATGTTTCCCTTTAATGTTCCGCATCTCCTCTGTGCTGTAAGCACTCATACATCCTGTCGTGATGAACATGTGTGCAAATTTCTTGCAAAATATGGAACATTTTTGAGTTCGCTAAAGCCCTCAAAAAAGTTTTTATTTGGCAGAATAATAATAATAAAAATAATAGTGAAGAACAATGCTAAGAAGTCAATAATTTGCTTTGTTATCCGTATGTTTAATGTAAAACATGTATAAAAGTAACCCCACATCCTCCCATTTTTATGTAAAAACCCAAAACCAGTGAAGTTGGCACGTTGTGTAACTCGTAATTAAAAACAGAATACAATGATCCTTTTCAACTTATATTCAATTGAATAGACTGCAAAGACAAGATATTTAATGTTCAAACTTAAAAATGTATGTTTTTTTCATATAATCATTAACTTAGAATATAATGGCAGCAACACGTTGCAAAAATGTTGGCACAGGGGCATTTTTACCACTGTGTTACATGGCCTTTCCTTTTAACAACACTCAGTAAACATTTGGGGACTGAGAAGACCAATTGTTGAAGCTTTTGAGGTGGAATTATTTCCCATTCTTGCTTAAAGTACAGTTAAGTTGTTCAACGGTCTGAGGTCTCTGTTTTCGTAATTTACGCTTCATAATGCGCCACACATTTTCAATGGGAGACAGGTCTGGACTACAGGCAGGCCAGTCTAGTACCCGCATTCTTTTACTGTGAAGCCGTGGTGTTCTAACACGTGGCTTGGCATTGTCTTTCTGAAATGAGCAGGGGCGTCTATGATAATGTTGCTTGGATGGCAATATATGTTGGTTGCCAACCACCTGTATGTACCTTTCAGCATTAATGGTGCCTTGACTTTGCCCCTATAACAATCCGTATGTTTCTTTCTTCTTTGTTCCGGAAGACACAACATCCAAATTTTCCAAAAACAATTTGAGATGTGGACTCGTCAGACCACAGAACACTTTTCCACTTTGCATCAGTCCATTTTCGATGAGCTCGGGCCCAGCGAAGCCAGCTGCGTTTCTGGGTGTTGTTGATAAATGGCTTTTGCTTCGCATAGTAGAGTTTTAACTTGCACTGATGATGTAGCGACAAACTGTCGTTACTGACAGTGGTTTTCTGAAGTGTTCCTGACCCCATGTGGTGATATCCTTTACACACTGACGTCACTTTTAGATGCAGTACCTCCGGGATCGAAGGTCAAAGGCATTCGATGATAAGTGCAGTGATTTCTCCAGATTCTCTGAACTTTTTGATGATATTACGGACCGTAGATGGTGAAATCCCTAAATTCCTTGCAGTAGCTTATTGAGAAATGTTGTTCTTAAACTGTTGGACAATTTGCTCACGCATTTGTTCACAAAGTGGTCACCCTCACCCCATCCTTGTTTGTGAATGCATCCAACAAATATGTCTGTCTTTTGTACCCATTCATGGCACCCACCTGTTCCCAATGAGCCTGGTCACCTTTGGGATGTTCCAAATAAGTGTTTGATGAGCATTCCTCAACTTTCTCAGTCTTTTATCCACTTGTGCCAGCTTTTTTGATACATGTTGCACGCTTTAAATCTCAAATGACATAAAATTTGCCAAAAATAACAAAGTTTTGCAGTTCGAACATAAAATATCTTGTTTTTGCAGTCTATTCAATTGAATATAGGTTGAAAAGGATTAACAAATCATTGTATTCTGTTTTTTACGATTTATAAAATGTGCCAACTTCACTTGTTTTGGGTTTTGTATATGCTTGAAACAGTTTGGACTCCCTTCAACACATGTTGAGTCATTTAAAGCAGATAGTAAATGTGTACTGCTTTGCAAGCTGTACATTTACTTATGTAAGTCATGTTCAAAGTGTATGTTATTGTAAGTTGAGAAGATGCTAGCTGTTATATGAGGGGTTTACTCACATTAGCGAGATACTGTATCTTCTGAAATCACCAGGACCTCAGGGTGTCATGAAGTCAAACAGTCGGTGTATAGTTGATAAAATGACCCATTTAAACTAATTTCCTTGCCTCTCCTAACAGATCATTGCTCTGCCGCAGGAAATAGCCCTCATGTGCAATATAAAGCTCTTTTTTTTCTCCCTCTCGTTTGTCAGTTGAACTAATCAGCCTCTCGGTCCAGGTTGATTTATTTAGTAAGCTGCACATTTGTCCTTTCTATAAAACTACCTTTTGGTGGTGTGATTTCCATGTGGCTCTGTATTAGAAGTAAAATAAAGCATCGCCATCGTTCCGCAGGAGCTTTGACCGCGCTGTCGAGGAATGGAGGCAGTTCCACTGTGACATGAACGACCTGAGCCAGTGGCTGGCTGACACCGAGACACTGCTGCTCTCTGATGGACCCGAGGGACAGTTGGACCTGGACTCTTTGAGGCACCACCAAGCGGTCAGTGGAAAAAGAATCGTGTCCAAGTTCCAAACTGTTATTCCCATGATATGTTATTTATAGGTTTTAGAAATTAGTAGCTCCATGATAATTGCACTCTATTTCCTGTGGTGGGAGGAGGCTTTCACAATGCATCCAACAAACAGACTATACATCCATCCTAGTCATTTTGCACTAGGGCTGCAACGATTAAAATGATTAATTTTATAAGACAAATGCTTTGATTTATACTGTGTTGCTTCGATTAATCGTTTAATGAGTGTAACTAATACAAATGTATAAAATCGAAGCCACATAAAAGAAGGTAAAACAAGTTGTTAAGAAGGTAAGGAGTAAATAGAAGGTAAAGGTAAAAAGTTACAAGAAGTAAAAGGGAAAACATTAAAAGAAAGTCAGTAGAAGGTAAAACAAGTTAAAATAGAGGGATGGAAGTTAAATAGACGGTAAAATATGGTAAAAGAAGGCAAAGGCTAAATCGAAATAAAAGGTCAATAAAAGGTAAAAGAAGGTAAATCAAATGTAAAAGAAGGTACTAGAAAGCAAAATAAGATACATAGAAGGTAAATAAAAGGTAATAGAAGGTAAATATAAATTAAATTGGGTAAATAGAACATAATGAAGGTTATGCCAAGTTGAACAATCTTTATTTTAACTATCCATCCAACCATTTTCTACTGCTTGTCCATTATGGGCTCACAGGGGCTGCTGGAGCCTATTCCAGCTGCACATGGGCGGAAGGCGTGTACACCCTGGACAAGTCGCCACCTCATTGCAGGACCGCATCTTTTGTTGATTATTTCACCTAAAATACACATTAAAGGGGAACATTATCACAATTTTAAAAGGGATAAAAACAAAAAAAATCAGTTCCCATTGGCTTGTTATATATATATATTTTTTTTTTCCAAAATTTTACCGGTCCCGGAATATCCCTAAAAAAAGCTTTAAAGTGCATTTTTTTCGCTCTCTGCGAAGACACTATCCATTTTCCTGTGACGTTACACAGTGTTGCCAATGTAAACAAACAATGGCGAATAGCACAGCAAGATATAGCGACATTAGCTCAGATTCAGACTCGGATTTCAGCGCCTTAAGCGATTCAACAGATTACGCATGTTTTGAAACGAATGGTTGGAGTATGAAAGTATTGAAGAAGAAACTGAAGCTATTGAGCGAATAGCTATTGACGCTATTCATAGCCACAGCATGGCCGAATAGCTGCGTCAGCATCGCCGGTAAAATATGCGGACCAAACGATCAGGACTTTTGCATCTTGTGACACTGGAGCAACTTAAATCCGTCGATTGGTAAGTGTTTTTTTCGCATTAAATGTGGGTGGAAGGAAACATAATATAGTTGCAAATGCATCTGCAGGTTATCCATCCTTTTCTGTGCCATGTCTGCTTTAGCACCGCCGTTAAATAGCATGTTAGCATCGATTAGCGTAGCATGTTAGCAGTGATTAGCTGGCATTCACGCCGCGACCAAATATGTCTGATTAGCACATAAGTCAACAACATCAACAAAACTCACCTTTGTGATTTTGTTGACTTTATCATTGCAAATGCATCTGCAGGTTATCCATACATGTGCCATTTCTGCCTTAGCATCGCCGGTAAAATGTGCAGACACTCCGGCAAATTCAATGGGGGTCTGGCGGCAGTTTTCTTGCCACTTTCGCATCTTCGGGCCAGTGGTGCAACTTGAATCCCTCCTTGTTAGTGTTGTTACACCCTCCGACAACACACCGACGAGGCATGATGTCTCCAAGGTTCCAAAAAATAGTCGAAAAAACGTAAAATAACAGAGTTGAGTTTCGGTGTTTGCAAAGTGTTGAAAATGAAAAGGGCGGCTGTATTACCTCGCTGACGCCACATTCTGACGTCATCGCCAAAAGAGCGATAAACAGAAAGGTGTTTAATTCGCCAAAATTCACCCATTTAGAGTTCGGAAATCGGTTGAAAAAATATATGGTCTTTTTTCTACAACATCAAGGTATATATTGATGCTTACATAGTTTTGGTGATTATGTTCCCCTTTAAGGCTATAAAGTGTATTTGATTTGATTATTCCATTAATCAAACAAACTAATCAATAGATTACTTGATTACTAAAATAATCAAAACCTGCAGTCTTGTTATGCACAAAAAGGAAGTTATTAGATGAGAGCGACGTTTAGTTTGTAAATGTTGAACTTAACCCATGTTTCCACGGTTGGTGAGCACGGACGAGAGGATTAAAGGACACCGTTTGCTGCCTTAACTTTAAACTAATTTCTTCTGTGCCTCAACAAGTGTCTTGATGAGTTCAGTGTGCGGTGGAATTGAACGATTGGATTTCTGAACAAAACAGAGTTTAGCATTGGATTTGAGCTTCTAGATTTTTCTATCTGTGTTACTGATACTTGATTTCTTACAATAGGAGTTAGAGGAAGGCCTGTCAAGCCAAAAACCCGTCCTTACCGGATTATCCCGCACCGGAGAGCGCATCATCGGCCAGTTGTCCTCCCCAGATGGCCCTCTCCTGGAAGAGAAGCTTCACACCCTCAGTCAGCGATGGAGGGCTGTCAACCGCCAGGTTCTTGACCGGCAGCGCAGGTATCCATGGCAACGTCATGTAAATGAGTTTGACCGAAAAAAAGGAGATTGTAACGATATCTACTTTTAGCAGCGGCCTCATTTGCTTGTCTGGATATATTATTAAAAGTTTGGGCTTTAGAGCATTGACCAGCACTGAGGTCAGCACTTCCTCCCCATCTTCTTTGTTTCCTTATCAAGCGTGCTCAATTAGTCGCTAGCGCTAATTTAAATGTAAATTTAGGGATTACGCCTGCAACCCGGGGGAAATGGAGATCCAAATCTACGTAAATAATGTATGCGTGTGTGTGTGTACGTCTAGGCTGGCGGGAGGAGAAGCGGCCCTGACAGACCTGGTGAAAAGAAGCGAGGATTTGGCTTTATGGCTGCGGCAGGCAGAAGACGCCATCGGCACCCTTCCTGTCACCTCCACGGACCAAAACCTCAAAGAACTTAAGGTAGGATCAAAATAAATGCTGTATTTACTTCAGTTGTACTCAAATGCAGCGAGTATTGAGCATGTATTTAAAGATGAGGTCCTTACTTGATCACAGCCTTGCCCAATTGCGTGAGGTGTTCAAACAGGAGTGGGAAGTGTTAAACATGTCGTACAGCTAACTGTGTTCCATCACATATTAACAGACAAGATTAGCACATGTGGTAAAGCTGTAAAACCATGCCAGTTTGAAAGCTGTGGACATGCTAATTAGTTCAGAGTATAATGTGCTCGCACTTACAGTAGGTTTTGTATATTAAAGCCAAGTCATTATAGGATTAATGACACACCCTGTGAATCTGTATAAGGAAATACAATATACTATCTTTTTAGCCCTCATTGCCAACTAAACTGCATCCTGAAATCCCTTTGATTAGCTTTTCCTCTTTTTTTTCAGACACTTTCCTCCAATCAGTAGTGTTTAATAAGATAAATTACTGGAGTGTTTTTCTTTGCAGGCGTTAGCAATGGAGATGGACGCACACAATGAACATCTGGGTTGGTTGAACAAGCACGCCCCTCTGATCCTCGCCAGTTCTACTGTGAGCCCGCAGAGCAGGGAGCAGCACGTCACCAAGCTTCGAGCCATCAACCTTGATTGGAGCAAGGTAGGACACACATAGGGCTACTAAAGGTTTGCATGTGAAAACATGTGCAAACTTGATAGCACATGCCAAGCTGATCTACTAAACTTGTGAGCATATGAGATGGGAAATTGTGTTAGATGTAAATATAAACGGAATACAATGATTTGCAAATCATTTTCAATTCCTATTCAGTTGAATGTGCTACAAAGACAACATATTTGATGTTCAAACTGATAAACTTTTTTTTTTGCAAATAATCATTAACTTTAGAATTTGATGCCAGCGTCACGTGACGAAGAAGTTGGGAAAGGTGGCAATAAATACTGATAAAGTTGAGGAATGCTCATCAAACACTTATTTGAAACATCCCACAGGTGTGCAGGCTAATTGGGAACAGGTGGGTGCCATGATTGGGTATAAAAACAGCTTCCATGAAATGCTAAGCCATTCACAAACAAGGATGGGGTGAGGGTCACCACTTTGTAAGTAAATTGTGGAACAGTTTTAGAACAACATTTCTCAACCAGCTATTGCAAGGAATTTAGGGATTTTACCATCTACGGTCCGTAAAATCATCAAAAAGTTCGGAGAATCTGGAGAAATCACTGCACGTAAGCGATGATATTACGGACCTTTGACCCCTCAGGCGGTACTGCATCAAAAACCGACATCAGTGTGTAAAGGATATCGCCACATGGGCTCAGGAACACTTCATAAAACCACTGTCGGTAACTACAGTTGGTCGCTACATCTGTAAGTGCAAGTTAAAACTCTACTATGCAAAGCGAAACCCATTTATCAACAACACCAAGGAACGCCGCCGCCTTTGCTGGGCCCGAGCTCATCTAAAATGGACTGATGAAAAGTGTAAAAGTGTTCTGTGGTCTGACGAGTCCACAGTTCAAATTATATTTGGAAACTTTGGACGTGGTGTCCTCCAGAACAAACAGGAAAATAACCATCCGGATTGTTATAGGCGCAAAGTTCAAAAGCCAGCATCTGTGATGGTATGGGGGTGTATTAGTGCCCAAAACATGGGTAACTTACACATCTGTGAAGGCACCGTTAATGCTAAATGGTCCATACAGGTTTTGGAGGAAAATATGTTGTCATCCTAGCAATGTTATCATGGACGCCCCTGCTTATATCAGCAAAACGATGCCAAGCCACGTGTTACAACAGCGTGGCTCCGTAGTAAAAGAGTAAGGGTACTTTTCTGGCCCACCTGCAGTCCAGACATGTCTCCCATCGAAAATATGTGGTGCATTATGAAGCGCAAAACATGACAAGACCCCGGGCTGTTGAACAACATAAGCTGTACATCAAGCAAGAATGATAAAGAATTCCACTTTCAAAGCTTCAACAAATAGTTTCCTCAGTTCCCAAACGTTTATTGAGTGTTGTTAAAAGAAAATTTGATGTAACACAGTGGTGAACATGCCCTTTCCCAACTACGTTGGCACGTGTTGCAGCCATGAAGTTAATTATTATTTGCAAAAAAAAAAAAAGTTTATGAGTTTGAACATCAAATATCTTGTCTTTGTAGAGCATTCAACTGAATATGGGTTGAAAAGGAGTTGCAAATCATATTCTGTTTATATTTACATTTAACACAATTTCCCAACTCATAAGGAAAAAGCTCCATGGAGCCACCAGGGTGCCCCTAAGGAGTTGTGGGTTGCTGACCTCCGGTTTAGGTGAATAAAGGCCCCGACTACAATTAGAGTTGTGGTTCTCCAATGGGGGTACGCGTACCCCTGGGGGTACTTGAAGGTATGCCAAGGGGTACGTGAGATTTTTAAAACATATTCTAAAAATAGCAACAATTCAAAAATCCTTTATAAATATATTTATTGAACAACAAAATGTAAATGTAAGTTCATAAACTGTGAAAAAAAAATACAACAATGCAAAATTCAGTGTGGACAGATAGATTTTTTTGTGGACATGTTCCTTAAATATTGATGTTCAACATTTCTTTTTTGTGAAAAAAAATGCTTGGAATTAAGTTCATGAATCCAGATGGATCTCTATTACAATCCCCAAAGAGGGCACTTTAAGTTGATGATTACGGCGTGGCGCAGTGGTAGAGTGGCCGTGCGCAACCCGAGGGTCACTGGTTCAAATCCCACCTAGAACCAACCTCGTCACGTCCGTTGTGTCCTGAGCAAGACACTCCACCCTTGCTCCTGATGGGTGCTGGTGGGCGCCTTGCATGGCAGCTCCCTCCATCAGTTATGTGAATGTGTGTGTGAATGGGTAAATGTGGAAGTAGTGTCAAAGCGCTTTGAGTACCTTGAAGGTAGAAAAGCGCTATACAAGTACAACCCATTTATCATTTATTTACTTCTTTGTGTAGAAATCTTTATTTATATTTGAATCACTTGTTTATTTTTCAACAAGTTTTGAGTTATTTTTATATATTTTTTTCAAATAGTTCAAGAAAGACCACTACAAATTGGCAATATTTTGCACTGTTATACAATTTAATAAATCAGAAACTGATGACATAGTGCTGTATTTTACTTCTTTATCTCTTTTTTTCAACCAAAAATGCCTTGCTCTGATCTGGGGGTACTTGAATTAAAAACATGTTCACAGGGGGTACATCACTGAAAAAAGGTTGAGAACCACTGAATAAGAGCATTAATGGTATATATTTATATAATTGGAAGAAGCCTGGTAGGATACTAAAATGATGCATTTCTAGGTATTTGTGAAGGAATCAATGTACCATATTCACATATTCTTATTTTCCTCCACCATCATGCTCCCTGTAGGTAACGCATGAGTTGTTGGACCAAGTGGGCCAAGTGGAGGGTAACCTGCAGAGTCACGCGCACTTCAAGGATAAAATGAGTAGATTGACCGACTGGGTGGTCATCACACACCAGACCATCGAAAACCGAGGCCTGAGTCCTGGTCAAGCTCAGGTACTTTTCATGCTTTACAAATGCAGTCTTAACACCACACCCTGGGGCAATGATGTGTTTTTAAACTTGCTGTAGGCTTTGGAGATCTCCATGAAAGACAGAAAGGCCGACCTAGAAGACCTGTTGGCCCACTCCATAGAGCTACAGCGACGACAGCAGCTGTCGCCTCATGAAAAGGTTGCATGATTTATTCAATAAGCTCCTCTAAAACGCAGAACACTGTGTAATTACACAATATTGCTGCCGTGCTTGGTCATTTTCTTCCCTGGAACTGATTGAAGCTTAATTGGCTGTTTTATTAAACGCTGTCGCCTTGTTTTACACTCTGAATATTTCATGGCGTGTGTGCCTCCGATGCATGCAGAGTAAGGTGGAGCAGTTGGCGGGCGACTGGAAGGTCCTGGATTGTCGGCTGAGGGAGTCTCTCCAAGTGCATGTCTCTCCGTGGATGCAGCGCCAATCCGGTGTCCAGCGCCAGCAGCTTGGTAAACAGATTCAAATACAATGGATTCCAAAACACATTTTTACAATGAAAATAATACATTTCATAATAGGACAGACCAGGGCAAATTCCATTAAGATTTTCAATCTGGCCAGCCGTACATTCCCCAAACATTTTTTTTTAGATCTTTAAAATTGAAACTGTAGCTGCCATCATGATGTGCAGTGATGTTTTCAAATGACCATAAGTCTTGAAATACACAAAGTATTTCAATGGTTGGAATCTGTGCTTTTGCATGATATACTAGTTACAATGGTAAATTAATTAGTTACTATGGTAATCTAAGTCACATTAGCTCAGACTAGACACCAAGCAGTGTGGGTGGGGAGATTTTTACAAGTTCTAAAGCTTTGTGATATATCAGTTTGTAGGTGTTTTTTTTTTTTTATCCTTCGCGTTCATATTTCGCTGTGTTTGTTACTTTTTTTTTTTTTGCGTTTCGCTTGATTGTAAAATATGTCGACTAAGAGGAGGCTGATGTTCATATGTTGGCAATATTCAGTGTTTTATTGTTCATAGTTAATATTGTAAATCCCACATTCTTTATTTTCATGTACATTCTGGGTGTCTCATTCAGTAAAAATTTAGTTTTCGGAGGTGGTCTGTCCATAACGCTTTTAGCTTTTAATCAGACATTATTGTGAGGTTTTGTATCAGTGTTCCTAAAAATCGGACCCAAGCACACATACTGTACAGCAGATTTTCAAAGGTTACATATATCCATCCACCCATTTTCTATCGCTAGAGCCTATCTCAGCTGATATATATATCTATATATATATAGATATATATATCTATATAGATATATATAGATATATATATATAGTGAGGCAAAAAAGTATTTAGTCAGCCACCGATTGTGCAAGTTCTCCCACTTAAAATGATGACAGAGGTCTGTAATTTTCATCATAGGTACACTTCAACTGTGAGAGACAGAATGTGAAAAAAAATCCAGGAATTCACATTGTAGGAATTTTAAAGATTTTTTTGTAAATTGTGGTGGAAAATAAGTATTTGGTCAACCATTCAAAGCTCTCACTGATGGAAGGAGGTTTTGGCTCAAAATCTCACGATACATGGCCCATTCATTCTTTCCTTAACACGGATCAATCGTCCTGTCCCCTTAGCAGAAAAACAGCCCCAAAGCATGATGTTTCCGCCCCCATGCTTCACAGTAGTTATGGTGTTCATGGGATGCAACTCAGTATTCTTCTTCCTCCAAACACAACGAGTTGAGTTTATACCAAAATGGATACATGGATGATACAGCAGAGGATTGAGAGAACGTCATGTGGTCAGAACGTCATGCGATTCAGAATCGATTCTTATTTTTTAAAAAATCAATTTTTTATTTATTTATTTTTTTTAATTAATCCAACAAAACAATACACAGCAATACCATAACAAAGCAATCCAATCCCAAAACCAAACCTGACCCAGCAACACTCGGTTAATGTTGATAATGAATATTATCAACAACAGTATCAATATTAGTTATAATTTCAGCATAGCAGTGATTAAAAATCCCTCACTGACATTATCATTAGACATTTATAAAAATAAAAAAAGAACAGTATTGTCACAGTGGCTTACACTTGCATCACATCTCATAAGCTTGACAACACACTGTGTCCAATGTTTTCACAAAAATAAAAGAAGTCATATTTTTGGTTCGTTTAATAGTTAAAACAAATTTACATTATTGCAATCAGTTGATAAAAATTGTCCTTTATAATTATAAAAGCTTTTTTTTTTTTTTTAAATCTACTACTCTGCTAGCATGTCAGCAGACTGGGGTAGATCCTGCTGAAATCCTATGTATTGAATGAATACAGAATCATTTTGAATCGGAAAGATATCGTTTTTGAATCGAGAATCGCGTTGAATTGAAAAAATCGATATATTATGGAATCGCGACCCCAAAAATCGATATTGAATCGAATCGTGGGACACCCATAGATTTGCAGCCCTAATATATATATATATATATATATATATATATATATATATATATATATATATACATACATACATACATAGATATACTGGCCCCCAGACACATTAATTTCTCTAAATTTGCCCCCCCCCCGAGTCAAAATAATTACCCAGGCCTGTAATAGGAGGATAGAATAGTCTGTTCCTGAGTCAAACTATGGTCATCATAAAACTTAAATTGAGTGTACATGGCATTTCTAAATTAACATTTTAACATTGCTAACACATTTGAAATAATCACAACAAGTCCCCACACTTAATTTTATTGATAGTAAATGTAATTGAATAAAAAGATTACAACCCACTTCACTGTTTTTTAAAGTGTAAAAATAGGTAAAACACTTATTAAAGTGAAGGGTAAGGGGTTCTGATAAGTGCCCACGGATCATCAGCAGGATGCAGAAAACCTAAAATGTCAGTCGTTGCAAATACACAGGAGACCTGTTTGAAATGTGGTATTCCTGGTTCAATTCCAAACATGAAAAATGTATGCAGAAATAAGCCTTGTTTGTCATGTTTTTGCTGCTCATTTTCCTTTGAGAACAGCACATCCGGCTTTAATATTCATTGCGGATAAATAAAAATATATTTATTTTTACATTTCAGTGTCTGCGGTGCCCTCGGCTGTCCAGATGGCCAGCCTGGTGAGCGAGGACCCGCATCACCAGACCCCGCATACGCCGGACTCTGTGGCCCCTACCGACCTGAACGAGACGGCCACAGAACTGGCGGACTGGCTGGTCCTCATCACCCAGATGCTCAAGTCCAACATAGTCACAGTGGGGGACACCGAGGAGATCAGGACAACCATAGGACGCCTTCAGGTGACAACAGAAAACTTGCAAGGGTTTATGTAATATGTCCACTGCAGACACTGATCTTTCGGATGTTAAGATGTCAATGCAAGAATCTGCCGCTGTTTACATTTGTCCAAGTTCCTCTACACAACAGGGGTGCTGGTGTTTTTATTGTATTTATTTTGCTGCACAGATGTTAAAGTCTATCTCAAGTTTTGAACTGAACTCGTGGATTGGTCTGGTGTCATTCCCCTGCCGATTTTGGCTCGCGGCCGCCAATTGAATAGCAATGCTATACACTACACAGTATATCAATGTTTATCTAATCCAGGGGTTAGCAACCTTTTGCATCAAAAGAGCCTTTTGGGCCTGTTTCCCCCAAATCAAAACCCACTTTGAGCCACAAAACCCATTTGATCACTACAGCATGAAGGGGATTAATACGGCCTTATTCGTCACAATTTACCTGACACATGAAACGTGACAAATTTGGGGGGCGGGGGGGTTCACTATCCACTTTAGCCGCAAGATGGCAGTAGAGTGTTGTATATCTTTCATTGTATCCTAGGATTGTAACTGTACACAAAAATTTTGGTTCGGTACGTACCTTGGTTCAGAGGTCACGGTTCGGTTCATTTTCGGTACAGTAAGAAAGCAACAAAATATAATTTTTTTGGTTATTTATTTACCAAATTTGCTAAATCTTCCACCAAAAATATTTTTCTTAGTGGAATATTTAATGTGAAGAAATGGGAACCTTGGATAGGTCAACAACAATAATAATCAATAACATTGATTATCATTCAATATCATGTTTTGAGCAATGACAGTTTGAAAGAAAAAAAAAGCTCTGTTTTATTAGTCAACATTGCAACTTTTTCTAATATATATTTAACCTTCAAGATTTTTTATTTCACTTTTGTTATTTATTTATTTATTTTTTTTAATAGTATTTATAGAATGTGCCGTTGGCCTTTAAAACATTAGCTGTGGGCCGCAAATGGCCTCCGGGGCACACTTTTGACACCCCTGCTATAGATAATAAAAAATTAAATGTGATAAATCAATGGATCAAAAGCAGAGCCTGGAGACGCATGCTCGTTTATCATAACTCTCTCGCTCTCTGCCCCCCCCTCACGAATGCTGCTGCTGCGCGCACAATTAGTTTTGTTTTTAACCCCTTCTTAACCCTGAACGTACATTAATACACGCAACCCTAACTTAAAATGCCGGATTTTTGAGGCATTTAAGAAACTCCGCCTGGACAGCCCCGCAATAGAAGACATGTCTTCTTTTGCGGGCCTGTCAGGGCAGAGTTTCTTAAATGCCTCAAATGTTCGGCATTTTGAGTATTGTTTACGCTACTTATATGTCCGTGTGGAAACCCATTCGATACACCTCCGCACCGAACCAAAGCCCCTGTACCGAAACGGTTCAATACAAATACACGTACCGTTACACCCCTATTGTATCCATTAAATCATATCCAATTACATTTACAATCCTCAAAATGTGTGAAAATACTGTTTAAACATCACACAATGCCACAAATTCAGGCAGCCATTTTGAATATTCCGCTCCGAACATTTTTTGTAATTTCCGGAGATTGACGTCACTGGAGTAGCACTTCTACACTCTGACCATATTATCAGATCAGTCATACTGGAAACATGCACAGATTACAGGGAATGGGCTGTCATCATACACAATCCTTATATAAGACATGATCACATGTTTTTTTTTATTTTTTATTGTATCCTAAGTTGTTAATACATAAATACATGACAAGTCTGCTAACAATGTAGTCAATGGGGGCTCTCTATTTCGCTCACAAAACCCTCTAAGTGCCATGCAAAACCCGCCAATGATACTCTTTTTTTATTTTTTTATTTTTTTATCTATTTATTTATTTTTTTATCGCCAACGATATATACAGTAAAGCAGCCCTCTGCTGCTTTACTGTGAGCTGGCCGTGATGTCTTGCATCATCGCCTCTCGACTCGTCAAAGTTATTCTAGATTGTAAATCATGCCTCTCATCTTGATATTAGAAGGATTCAGCAATAAATCTAGAAGTTGTTCATCTTTGACATTCAGTTTATACTCAGGGATGGAGACAAACACACACAACCGAAGGCAGTGTCTGCAGGGAGACGTTTTCTTGTTAACCTTTTGTCAGCATCATGAATAATTCTTCATGTAAACAGGAAGATATGGAATACACTGTAAAAATGGAGATGGATATATTTCAATGGTTCTGTACTTTTGCTCTATTCAATCTAAAACGTATTTATGCTGCTGTGTTAAGGCGAGCTCTGTTGTCCCCTTCCAAATCCTTGTGTAGTGTGGCGTACTGTACGCATTAAAAGAAAGTCCAACTGAACTGCGTAGTAGCGACGCGGCAAAAGCTGTAATTGGTTTGGCTTTTAGTGCTTGTCCTATGTTGCTGCGATTCAATCATGAGGCATACTGCTTACCTTTGCAAAAATGCCTTCTTTGTATGGAATTAAAGGCCTACTGAAACCCACTACTACCGACCACGCAGTCTGATGGTTTATATATCAATGATGAAATATTAACATTGCAACACATGCCAATACGGCCGGTTTAGTTGACAAAATTGCAATTTTAAATTTCCCGCGGAGTTTCTTGTTGAAAACGTCGTGGGATGATGACGCGTGCGCGTGACGTCACGGACTGTCAGGAAATATTAGCTCAGCACCATTTACGGCTAAAAGTCGTCTCTTTTCATCGCATAATTACACAGTAATTTGTGTTGCTGAATCTTATGCAATGTGTTCAATTAATAATGGAGACTATAAAGAACAATGCTGTTGGTGGAAAGCGGTGTATTGCAGCTGTCTTTAGCACCGTGACACAGCCGGTGTTTTTTTATTTTTAACACAGAGCGGTCAAGCGAACATGTTTCTCTACGTCAACCAGCATATTTTTGGATGGGAAAATTGTGATATATATCTTACCGGAGACATCATTGGATTATTCGTCCTCCTGCAGTAGCTGTTTAAAAAGCAGCTGTGAGCTTGGCTCCTCGGCTTCTCTCTGAGACACCGGGTGTTCAGCGCAGCCATCCGACCTCGAAGTATGTCTTTACAATCTCACTAAAACACTATTAAAATAATAAGCAGATAAGGGATCTTCCAGAATTATCCTAGTAAATGTGTCTAATTACATCTCAAACGCTCACACTGCCGCCGCCCAAAGCCGTCGCTTTTTATTTTATTTTATTTTATTTTTTTTTCTAGTCCTTTGCTATCAATATCATCATCCACGAATCTTTCATCCTCGCTCAAATTAATGGGTAAATTGTCGTTTTCTCGGTCCGAATAGCTCTTGCTGCTAGAGGCTCCCATTAAAAACAATGTGAGGACGTGAGGAGCCCTCACCCTTGTGACGTCATCGTCTGCGACTTCCGGTAAAGGCAAGGCTTTTTTATCAGCACCAAAAGTTGTGAATTTTATCGTCGATGTTCTCTACTAAATCCTTTCAGCAAAAATATGGCAATATCGCGAAATGATCAACTATGACACATAAAATGGACCTGCTATCCCCGTTTAAATAAGAAAATCTCATTTCAATAGGCCTTTAAGGTATTGTAACACAGCACCAGTTTCAATAACATGCAATCCCTCTGTCGTTACCATTGTTTATTAGCAACAAAGGTAGCTGTCAAGCTAAATCATGACCAGTTAAGTGTCATGCTTTCTCAACAGAAAACACTGCCCTGAGAATTAAATGGCTGATGCAGAACTTTGAAAGAATCATGACAGTGCCTCAAGGAACAGCTTAGTGACTACAGCACACAGAAGCAAAAACGAGCTGGAGCCACAACACAGGGCCGCGGGTTGCAGACCCCTGCACTAGTCCAAGGTTAACCATCCGACCCCACTTTTTCAACACCTGTTTTTGGAAAGTGTTTGATTACAGCGAACAAGGCAACATAACTGCATAAGTTTAGGTTCAAATACAAATATTTCAGTGTGTTAAAGTTAAAGTACCAATGATTGTCACACACACACACACACACACACACACACACACACACACACACACACACACACACACACACACACACACACACACTCGGTGTGGTGAAATTTGTCCTCTGCATTTGACCCAATCCCTTGATCACCCCCTGGGAAGTGAGGGGAGCAGTGGGCAGTAGCGGTGCTGCGCCCGGGAATCATTTATGGTGATTTAATCCCCAATTCCAACCCTTGATGCTGTGTGTGATATGGTACATATTCACCAGGCTGTTTGAACTGGTTTTATTTACATATAGTTAATTGAATTAAATTGATTTGGGGGGAATTCATAAACAATTTCAACCTGAATACAGTATTACCTCAATTCACGAGCGTAGTTGGTTCTTTGACGCAGCGCGTAACTCCAAATACTTGTATATCAAATCAATGTTTCCTATTGAAATACATTTGAATTAACTTAGTTGGTGCTTGGCCCTTCAAAACAGCACAATTTTGATGTGCCTTTTAAAAAAGAAAAACTAACTTTTAAATAAGAAAAATTTTATAAAAACCATACAATAAAATGTACTACAAAAAACTACAGTAGATTTATGATGTGTCCATCCATCTATGTTCTACTGTTTATTCCTTTTTTGGGGTCGCGGGTGGCGCCGGTGCTTATCTTAGCTACAATCGGGTGGAAGGCGGCGTACACCCTGGACAAGTCGCCACCTCATCGCAGGGCGATTTATGAAGTAATGTAAAATAATTTGCAGCATTTAAATTTGGACTTTTTTGGTTTGTCTTTCCATCTTCTTTTCCGTCAAACACACCATCAGCAGCTATTCCATATTTTCATGAATAAACATCCACCGTTTATATATTATTTGAACATTATTGACTCGTGTTAGGGCAGCACGGTGGAACATGGGGTTACTGCATGTGCCTCACAATACGAAGGTCCTGAGTTCAATCCCGGGCTCGGGATATTTCTGTGTGGAGTTTGCATGTTCGCCCCGTGACTGCGGGGGCTCCCTCCGGGTACTCCGGCTTCCTCCACCTCCAAAGACCTGCACCTGGGGATAGGTTGATTGGCAACACTAAATTGGCCCTAGTGTGTGAATGTGAGTGTGAATGTTGTCTGTCTATCTGTGTTGGCCTAGCGATGAGGTGGCGACTTGTCTGGAGTGCACCCCGCCTGTACCCCGCCTTCTGCCCGAATGCAGCGGGGGTAGGCTCCAGCACCTCCTGCAACCCCGAACAGGACACGCGGTAGAAAATGGATGGATGGCTTTCGTTGGACTCCATCTGCTTCATAATGATGCAGACTAGCAATTTTTTGACCAAGTTGGCGACAGACTTGATGATTTATTTCTTTATTATCCACAATTTTTTCTCATCACTGTCCTTGACACTCACTTTCTTCTTTCCCATGGTTAGAAAACAAAGTTATGTGGATCTCTCACTGTAAGCTAATGCCTGAGACTAGATGGTTTGGTATTCAATCAATCAATCAATGTTTATTTACATATATAGCCCTAAATTACAAATGCCACAACGACATCCTCGGCTCAGATCCCACCTCAGGGCAAGGAAAAACTCAACCTAGTGGGAGGACAATGAGAAACCTTGGAGAGGGCCGCAGATGTGGGTGACCCCCCCCCACCTCTAGGGAGACCGGTGCAATGGATGTCGAGTGGGTCGAGCATAATATTGTGAAAGTCCAGTCCATAGTGGATCTAACATAATAGTGAGAGTCCAGTCCATAGTGGGGCCAGCAGGAGACCATCCCGAGCGGAGGCAGGTCAGGTATTGGATCTTACGGGGTTCACTGTGGCATTAGCTACACCAACCATGCTCCCGACTAAAATGTTTTCTGGCAACTCAAACCATACTGTAACGATTAGCCGGGAGAAAGCTCTTATCTCAACACGCTCTTACGTTGAGGTATCAAAGTCTAAGACTTTAAAATACTATCTTACATTCAGTTCACTGTAGTCCTTAAAAAGGAAGCTGTGAGTAGGTACAGTATCGTGAGCTTGATAGATGTTTTTTTTCCCCCAGGTGACAAAAAGCGACCTGGAGCAGCGGCATCCTCAACTGGAAGACATTTTCACCCTAGCACAAAACATCAAAAACAAGACGTCTAACTTGGATGTGCGCACGTCCATAACTGAGAAATGTATGTTTTGTTGAGTTTTTTTTTTTTAAATAGACTGTATATTGTAATGCATACTGACTCCATCATTTCTTGGTAACTCTTTTCTCCAGTGGAGAGGGTGCGAAACCAGTGGGACAATACTCAGCACGGCGTGGAGGCCCGACTCCTGCAGCTGGACAACATGATTGCCCACAGCGACCAGTGGGAGGCCCACAGGAGGGAGGTACAGGCTCTGATTGCACACAAGGACGGATGGTTCCACAGCCTGCTCCAACAGTCAACAGACCCTCTGACCAAACAACTGGCTGACAACAAGGTCAGTGACTGGATCCCAACACCTGTGCTCCTCTTTTTTTGCTCCCCTCATATTCGTTTGAGCACCGTAACAACTCAAATTACATTTAATTAGGCTGAGTCTGTCTTGCGTATCCCTTTGAAGCCTAATAACATCGGTTCCCCCGTCAGCATTAATGTGAGATGATGACAAAAATATGCCTCATGAGAGCGGCTGACGCATTGTGGGGGATGAACACTAGAGGGCAATGGAATCCAAATGTTTTCTGTTTGTTGTGCATTTGAACAGAGTGGGGTTAACCTGGGAGTGTCATATATGCAGGAGATGTAAATACCTGGAGTGTAATTCATTACCATACTAGGTCACACATCGTCTTACCCTATTTATGCCAACACAGGCTTTCCTGCTGGAGATGAGTCGCGGCCAGGCTACATTAGGGGCTTTCAACGAGCTGTCCAACCACCTTCTACACGAGTATTCCACAGACGACACCAGGAGGGTCAAAGAGGTCACAGATGCGCACAACGCCGCCTGGAACAGCATCAGTAATAGGTGGGACAAATATGGCAGGCGAGCGCATTTCATTCAAGCCTGCAATTTGCGACGCTGAAAGCATTTGTTATATTTTCCCAAGGCACAGTACTATTTGAAAGGAAGTGTGTGTATACTTATATAAAGCTTGGAAATAGATACTAGAGGATATTTCTACACACAGCCATGATAGTCTAAATCAGGGGTCACCAACGCGGTGCCCGCGGGCACCAGGTAGCCCGTAAGGACCAGATGAGTAGCCCGCTGGCCTGTTCTAAAAATAGCTCAAATAGCAGCACTTACCAGTGAGCTGCCTCTATTTTTTTTATTTTATTAATTTACTAGCAAGCTGGTCTCGGTTTGCCCGACATTTTTAATTCTAAGAGAGACAAAACTCAAATAGAATTCGAAAATCCAAGAAAATATTTTAAAGACTTGGTCTTCACTTGTTTAAATGAATTCATTTATTTTTTTACTTTGCTTCTTATAACTTTCAGAAGGACAATTTTAGAGAAAAAATACAACTTTGAAAATGATTTTAGGATTTTTAAACACATATACCTTTTTACCTTTTAAACCTCTTCTTTCCGGACAAATGCAGAGAATAATTTCACCACATCTAGTATGTGTGTGACAATCATTGGTAATTTAATTTTAAATTTAAATCAATGTTCAAGTAATTTTTATTTTTTTTTATTATAAAGAATAATAAATACATTTTAATTTAATTCTTCATTTTAGTTTCTGGTTTTTCGACGAAGAATATTTGTGAAATATTTCTTCAAACTTATGATTAAAAATCAAAAACATTATTCTGGCAAATCTAGAAAATCCGTAGAATCAAATTTAAATCTCATTTCAAAGTCTTTTGAATCTCTTTTAAAATTTTTGTTCTGGACAATCTAGAAGAAATAATGATTTGTCTTTTTTAGAAATATAGCTTGGTCCAATTTGTTGTATATTCTAACAAAGTGCAGATTGAATTTTAACCTATTTAAATATTTGTTGTGAGAAATTATTAAGCTGAGATAGGCGCCAGCGCCCCCCGCGACCCCGAAAGGGAATAAGCGGTAGAAAATGGATGGATGGATGGAATTATTAAGATGATCAGTGTTACCACAAAGATCAATATCATTAATTATTAATAATAACATACAGTTAAAGGTAAATTGAGCAGAGTCCTTTGCCATAGGCAGGGCGGACCCTAATTGGCTATTTCTGGCAATTTATTTACGTGTGTATCAAACTGGTAGCCCTTCGCATTAATCAGTACCCAAGAAGTAGCTCTTGGTTTCAAAAAGGTTGGTGACCCCTGCTCTAAATAGAGTAGAACCTCAATTTACAAGCTTAAATGAGGAGCTTTTAACTCAAAACACTTGTATCTCAAATTAACATTGCCCATTGAAATTAATTACCATGTAGTTAATTGGTTCTTGGCCCTCTAAACAGCACACTTTAAACATGAAACATGTCTTTTAAAGAGATAAACTAACTTTGAGATAAGAAAAACATTTTTAAAACATTGATTATTCTACTAACAATTACAGTAGTTTTTGAAGCAATGTACCGGTAACTATAATGCCCATGCAACGATTTTTAATCGTACTTAGATCTGGTTTTCTGTCAAACACATTATCAGCAGACTCAAAATTTTTTCAAGGATGAATGTCAAGCATATTGATATTATTTTAACATTCTTGGCTTGCGTTGGACTCATTCTGCTTCAGTATGGTGCAGATTAGTTGTGCTTTGCCAAGTTGGCAACATGGAAGGTCATGTTTTTAATGATGTCTTTCTTTAACTCACTGAATTTCAGTCGCTTTTTCTTCTCTGCACTCTCCTTCCATTTTCTTCCTTGCCATTGTTGGACAACAAAGTTATGTCCATCCCTAGTGATAAGCTAATGTCAGTAAAACTGGATGTTTTGGGCAGATCCTACAGGGTTCGTTGTGTCATCTGCTTTGCCAACTAACGGCGGGAATGCTTTTAACTCAAATTTTTGCTTAAAATTTGCGTAGATACAGCTTTTTATTCCAAAACACTCTAAAGTTGAGGAATTACTGTAGCTGAAAACACCAGTGAGTACACCTCACACAATGTTAATGTGTAAAGGAGACATACTTGGCCTCAGATGCACAGTACAGGTACCGCAACTCCCCAGTGTGCCGGCAGCACTCATGTAGCCCCCAGACAAAGATGCTACCACCACAATAGACTAAGCAAGACACAATAGTCTTGCTACTCACTGAGACAACAATCACCAAGTTGACTCATTCTCAGTGAATAGTTAAGCTATACAAGATGTCCACAAATATATTTTTAAGTATAAATATTTTGTTATTTTCCCTTTAAAAGATGAACTGTTATACCGTATTTCCTAATTATTTTGCGAAACGACTTTGACCGAGGAGTAATTCTAGGCAGGCGCGTACCATGTACCCGGCGGAAATTCAAGGAAATACGGTAACTGTAACTTGAACATTTTATATGTTTAGTTTAAGCTTTATTTGAAGGGACAATGCAGAGAAACATTAAACTCATAGACAGATATTTTCTGCACCAGAAAGCTAAAAAGCTAATTTCCATCAGCAGTCCCTGGGTACCTAAATTAAAGAGATACAGAAATCATGCAATAACGTTATAACAATAAATATAGCTTGTAATCAAATTAAAAATAGTCATAAAATGCCCTTTCATTGACACGTACGTATTATACGATACAAGCACACCTCATTTACAACATCACACAAACAATACATGCTCTTGTTCCCATCTGTCATCTTTTGTAAAAACAACCATGATTTTAACACACACACATCACAATTTACGACAAAAGGTTCTCATGCATAAATATAGATAGATAGATAGATAGATAGATAGTACTTTATTTATTCCGTCAGGAGAGTTCCTTCAGGAAAATTACAATTTTCAGCACAATCCCATTCAAGATCAGACAAACATTACAGGGAGACAGAACAGGATCGCTGACGGGTCTGCCGGCTTCCAGCGCCTTACAAAAAAGATGACATACAGGTAAACAAGGGGGGTGGGGGGGGGGGGGGGGGGGGTGGGGGAGAAAAAAATAGAAGATTAAAATAAAATAAAAAAATCGGTCTTTGCCCAGGCCCTGGAGTGGGGGTGCAGACTGAGGCCAAGGGGAAAAAAACAAAAACAACAACAACTCATAGCCATAGTACACATCCCTCTTCCATGTGTGTAAGAGGGAAACATCAAACATCAAAGAACACAGAGGACATTAAAGACATTAAAGCAGCAGATACAACCAGACACTTCTACATACAGCTATGAATAAAAAGTAAAAGAAACATATCCACTGTGGTGGCCTCTGCGGTGTTCCACGCCATCGTCTGCTGGGGTGGCGGGAGCATGGCCAGAGACAGAAGCAGACCCAACAAGGCAACCAAGACAGCCGACTCCACTCTCGGCCAGTGTCCAGTCCGCATGGATGAGCGATGATACGTCCAAGGTGACTGAGGTGTCCGACACCTGCTCACCCAGTCAAGACACCGCGAAGCCTCTCCGTCCCAGTAGCTCAGTGCTAGCTCCACAGTCCTGTCCCCTCATCCGCATCTCCTCCAGTACATCCAAACAGACTTTGGTGTAGCAGAGACCCTGCAGCTGGTCTCCATGGCCAAAAGGCTCCCGGGAGGCAGATCCAGAAGTCCACAAAAAAAGCACCACAGAGGTCACGAAAGTGCCACCCCTTGTCACACAGTCCCAAAGGGTCCCGGACCAAAATGCAAAAAAATATAATACCACATGAAAACAAGAGGGAAACACAAAAGGATGACACAAGAGCACAGAGCTCCTGCCTACAGCAGCCACTACAGCAGCGCCATCTTGGGAAAAAAAAAAAAAATAAATATATATATATATATATATATATAATGTATATATGATATACTTTAATATACACAATATACATTAAGTCGAAATGCAAACATAGTGCCCACCTCAGTGACTGTGTGAGCAACTTTGATTGCTCCAAAGCCGCTTTTTAAGTTCAATTGTGAATGTTTAGACTTTTCAAGTTTGTTTTGAGGTTGTTCCATTCCTTTATCGCTTTATATGAAAAGGCTGATTGTGCAAAAATAAGTTTTACATCTGGGTACGCTACACTGCCTCCTGGTGGAGGCTTGTGTGTTTCTAGTTGTCACAGCAGATGTAAACTGGACAAAGTGTTTAAGTGGCGCTGGTGCAGTGTTATTTAGGATTCGATGGGCCATTCATATTGACGCTAATCTTTGAATGCTAACAATCTAAACAGTGGGAAACTAAACAGTGATGGTGGTATGGTTTTCGGTCAAGGATTTTGAGCGATTGTTTGTGCAAAGTTACCAATGGCCTCAGTGTAATTTGACTTGCCTGGGACCAACATCCATCCATCCATTTTCTACCGCTTATTCCCTTTTGGGGTCGTGGGGGGCGCTGGTGCCTATCTCAGCTACAATCGGGCGAAAGGCGGGTTACACCCTGGACAAGTCGCCACCTCATCACAGGGCCAACACAGATAGACAACATTCACACTCACATTCACACACTAGGGACAATTTAGTGTTGCTAATCAACCTATCCCCAGGTGCATGTCTTTGGAGGTGGGAGGAAGCCGGAGTACCCGGAGGGAACCCACGCAGTCACGGGGAGAACATGCAAACTCCACACAAACATTAGATTAGATAGTACTTTATTTATTCCGTCAGGATAGTTCCTTCGGGAAAATTAAAATTTTCAGCACAATCCCATTCAAGATCAAACAAACATTACAGGGAGACAGAACAGGATCGCTGACGGGTCTGCCGGCTTCCAGCGCCCCTTACAAAAAAGATGAGATACAGGTAAACAATGGGGGGGGGAATGGGAGAAAAAAATAGAAGATTAAAATAAAATAAAAAAATCTGTCTTAGCGTGGGCCCTGGAGAGGGGGTCCAGACTGAGGCCAAGGGAAAAAAACAACTCATAGCCATGTAAGAGGGAAACATCAAAGAACACAGAGGACATTAAAGACATTAAAGCAACAGATACAACCAGACACTTCTACATACAGCTATGAATAAAAAGTAAAAGAAACATATCCACTGTGGTGGCCTCTGCGGTGTTCCCCGCCATCGTGCGCTGGGGTGGAGGGAGCATGGCCAGAGACAGGAGCAGACCCAACAAAGCAACCAAGACAGCCGACTCCACTCTCGGCCAGTGTCCAGTCCGAATGGATGAGCGAGGATACGTCCAAGGAGGCTGAGGTGTCCGACACCTGCTCACCCAGCCAAGACACCGCAAAGCCTCTCTGTCCCAGCGCTCAGTGGTAGCTCTGCAGCCCTGTCCCCTCATCCGCATCTCCTCCAGTCCCTCCAAACCGACTCCGGTGTGGCAGACACCCAGCAGCTGGTCTCCATGGCCAAAAGGCTCCCGGGAGGCAGATCCAGAAGTCCACAAAAAAAGCACCACAGAGGTCACGAAAGTGCCACCCCTTGTCACACAGTCCCAAAGGGTCCCGGACCAAAAGGCAAGAAAATATAATAACACATGAAAACAAGAGGGAAACACAAAAGGGTGACACAAGAGCACAGAGCTCCTGCCAACAGCAGCCACTACAGCAGCGCCATCTTGGGGGAAAAAATAAAAATAAAAAACAAAAAAAAAAGATCCCGAGCCCGGGATTGAACCCAGGACTACTCAGGACCTTCGTATTGTGAGGCAGACGCACTAACCCTTGTTTCACCGTGCTGCCCCGAAACATAATCATTGCATTAAAATAAGTTTGAGCTGCCTGCAGTGTAAACGAATTCCTGATACATTTAAAATGTTTTATGTTGTACTTAATACTCTGGCTCATCTGTTTGATATGTTTTTTAAAGCAAAGTGTTGTATTGTTGTGCAGGGCAAATGACCGGCATACTCACTTGGACAGTGAGCTGAAGAATCTGCAAATGTCCCTCAAAGAGCTCGAGGCCTTCCTCAAGTGGCTCCAGGAGGCAGAGACTACTGTCAACGTGCTGGCCGACGCCTCTCAGAGAGAAGACCTGTCGCAGGACTCCGTCAGCGTGAAGGCGCTCAAACAACAGCTAGAGGTAAGAGAAGGCTGGTGTGCGAGTGTGTGTCAGTGCACAGGTGGAAGCTATTATCTGTGTGTTGTCTTCCATTAGTGCGAGGGTCTCCCCACATGTGTGCTGCCGGTTAAAGAGTGTTAATGAGAGAGCATGTTGGGGGCACCTGGACAAGTGTCCAGCCAAATGATCCTCAGCAGCCTCACTAGGTTGTGTGTGCGTGTGTTGAGCGTGTTTCTAGTTAATGTCGGGCTTTATCTCCACCTCTGAGGCTTCGACATATCGACTTCTGTGTGTCTTGTTCAAAGCCAAACCGTCTCTCCTCCCATCTCTGCTACAGTGGCTATTGATGGACGGCATTCAAGTGTGAAGAGTAATTTGGTGAAATAGAAAAGTAATTTTAGCTGAGGAGTTTGTTTCAACACAATCACTTGTACTTTCTTTTTTGGCCTGATTTTGTGAAATTCCTGAAGAAAAAGATGTGAAATGTTTAGGAGAGGATAGGGGCACCACAAGGCACACGCTTTGCTGGATGAAAATATCTGTGGAACTTAATGAGTGAACAATAGTTGGATAGTCAAGAGAGGGAATTTTTAGCTTCTTTACCGAAAACAACATTAAGCACATTTTTGAATAATATCCCAGTTAGTTTGAAATTATCTGTTCCAAAGTCAAACTAAAACCTTTAGTGACTGCACAACCAAGGTTAGAAGTCCTGTTTTAACATTGTTATTAATCATGCAAGTGTAAATATAAGTTAATTTCTATTCAATACTTAAAAAGAAAATCTTTGTTTGCCGACACTTGGTGTTTTTAAGTGGCACTTTAACCATTTTACCTTTATGCAAGTATAAACCATTCCATTATTATTGTTCTGTATTGTTGTGACAATAGCCTACTAACGCCATCATTTAAAAAAATTCAATTTGTATTGTTGTCATCAAAGAAACAAACACTTTATTCCCATGTTATTTTGAAAGGTAGCTAGCTGCTCAGTGGCCTTGTGGTTAGAGTGTCCGCCCTGAGACTGGAAGGTCGTGAGTTCAAACTCCGGCTGAGTCATACCAAAGACTATAAAAATGGGACCCATTGCCTCCCTGCTTAGCACTCGGCACTCTGATTCCAAATATAATTTGAAATTTGGACTTGTCAGACCACAGAAGACCTTTCCACTTTGCATCAGTCCATCTTAGGTGAGCTCGGGCCCAGCCAAGCCGCCGGGGTTTCAGGATATTGTTGATAAATGGGTTTGGCGTTGCATTGTAGAGTTTTAACTTGCACTTACAGATGTAGCGACCAACTGTATTTAGTGACAGTGGTTTTATGACAGTGGTGATATCCTTTACACACTGGTGTCGGTTTTTGATGCAGTACCGCCTGAGGGATCAAAAGTCCGTAATATCATCGCTTACGTGCAGTGAATTCTCCAGATCCTCTGAACTTTTTGATGATTTTACGAAAAGTAGATAGTAAAATCCCTAAATTCCTTGCAATAGTTCGTTGACAAATGTTGTTCTTAAACTGTTCGACAATTTGCTTACCAAGTGGTGACCCTCACCCCATCCTTGTTTGTGAATTACTTAGCATTTGGTGGAAGCTGTTTTTATACCCAATCATGGCACCCACCTGTTCCCAACTAGCCTGCACACCTGTGGGATGTTCCATATAAGTGTTTGATGAGCATTCCTCAACTTTATCAGTATTTATTGCCACCTTTCCCAACTTCTTTGTCACGTGTTGCTGGCATCAAATTCTAAAGTTAATGATCATTTGCAAAAAAATCAAAAACAAATGTTTATCAGTTTGAACATCAAATATGTTTTCTTTGGGGCATATTCAACTGAATATGGGTTGAAAATGATTTGCAAATCATTGTATTCCGTTTATATTTACATCTAACACAATTACCCTACTCATATAGAAACGGGGTTTGTATAAAATAAATTGCAGTCTTCCAACTTTTTAGAACCTATGACTTTCCCCCGTATTTTTACATTAAAAATGGCGTATTTATGTCTAAATGTAAAAAAAAAAAAAAAAAATTCAGTTAAAATATTTGTCACACTTTTACCATGTTTTCGTCTTCTTGATATTTTGGACTTGATATTTTATGAAGATAAGTTTAGTGGAAGCGCTCTGACAATCGGGAGCTTCTTTTTCTGCGTGTGTGCGTGTGTGTGGTAATAATGCGTGTTATTACTCAGCCTCTCTCTCCATCTTTGTCTCCATTGATTTGTTGGGTGCACAAAGCCATTCTCCCTCTGAGGTGCCACCTGCTTTAACGTCGCTCTTCATCAGCACTCCCGTGCCCTATCAAGCGGCGGCAAAAGAGTGGAGCTGCTCGTCTTCTAGTCCAACACGCTCCTTCCTTCCTTTTCTCACTTTTTCCTCTGTCGTTGCCGGTTTAGACCTCAGCAGGGCGCCGTCACGGCTGATCAGTTTGATCCCCAGAGCTTGTGAATGTCCGCGTGGAAGAGAAAGTGAGTGGTCTGACCGCCTGCATCATTGTGTGTGTGTGTGTGTGTGTGTGTGTGTGTGTGTGTGTGTGTGTGTGTGCGCGTGTGTGTGTGTGAGTGTGTGTGAGAGAGAGAAAGATAGAGAGCAAGACAGCACTCAGTGTGTGTGTGTGTGTGTGTGTGTGTGCGTGTGATTAAAATCAAAGCATGCTGAGCTCATGTGACTGAGTGCAATCCATCCCTGCGCGTGTGTGAGTGCACATCGCGTCGGCTCGGCTTCGGAATCCCCTTCGCTAGGTTTTTTTTTGTAGGGAGAGGGAGCGCAATATGAGCGGTGCTATAGGGTAGTGATTAGAGCATGCGGACCAGAACCAGGCTGCTGTAGCAGTCCTAAGATGATGGCCATGGTCCGGACTTCCCTCCAGAAAGTGGTGGTCTTCCTACACAGACTCCAGAGGATGGCCATCTCCTCACCGCGGTACCAGAAACTCTGCAAGGTACGTGCGAGAAAAGAGACGATGGAGAGTTTTCATTTCGTTTGCGTGGCCAGAGCCGCTGAAACTTTCATATCTTCATCACCATTGTTGTTGTCGTTGTTGCCATTTATTGTGGGTAGGTTTTAAACAGGCTTAAGAAAGTTACAGTAAATTGCACCGCATCACATGTTTGCACTTGTGCAATTCAACATGGCTGAGAAGGAAGTAGGAAGAAGCCGATCTTATTCCATCCAATCCCCTTTTTTTTGTGTTTCAGCAATTGCTGAGCTTAAAAAAGAATGAAGTTCATAGTTTGTAGACTTCTATTCAGTAATAAAGGAGAAAATCATGTTAAAAAATAAATCCATAATCCATCCATCCATTTTTTACCGCTTTTCCCTATGCAGTTATTTTAATGCATAGATAGTGACCATCCATCCATCTTTTACGCTTATCTGAGGTCGGGTCGCGGGGGCAGCAGCCTAAGCAAGGAAGCCCAGACTTCCCTCTCCCCAGCCACTTCGTCCAGCTCCTCCCGGGGGATCCTGAGGCGTTCCCAGGCCAGCCAGGAGACATAGTCTTCCCAACGTGTCCTGGGTCTTCCCCGTGGCCTCCTACCGGTCGAAGTGCCCGAAACACTGCTCTAGGGAGGCGCTCGGGGGGCATCCTGAGCAGATGCCCGAACCACCTCATCTGGCTCCTCTCGATGTAGATAATTTAATATTCGATTTAATAGATAGTGACATGGAAAGTGATTTTCTTGTTAAGTGGAATAATTGCAGTGAATAGTGGTCTCTACAGTTATTTTTCTGTATCACAAATACTCTACCTGTGGTTCTCAAAGTTTCCATGCAAAGTAGAACCACTTCAACAATATTTCGCTTTCCTAGAACCACCGTTTTTGCTACTTCTGCTAACGTGGTTTAGCTTATGTGGCAGGTTAGCAATAATATTTCAGTAAAGGAACACATGATTTGTATTTGTACCTTTATTTCATACATATTTGGGAAAAAAAGTGATGTTCCAGCGTACCACTAGATGGAGCCTGCGTACCACCAGTGGTACTCGTACCACAGTTTGAGAATTGATGAAATCAGTATCGGAAATTACACTTTCTGATGACAGTTTATGACAACCTATTAACAGCTGTTTGGCAAATCCCAACTAGGAGGTTTAAAGTTAAAGTACCAATGATTGTCACACACATACTAGATGTGGCGAAATTATTCTTTGCATTTGACCCATCACCCTTGATCACCCCCTGGTAGGTGAGGGGAGCAGTGGGCAGCAGCGGTGCCGCGCCCGGGAATAAACCACCAAGATGGGGCGGGGTTTTATTCTGAGAGGCGGGGCTGAGTTAGCGGGTAAGAGAGCAATAAAATACATGACAACAGTTTCTGATGGCTTGCCAGCTTCAATCAAAGCAACATGTGATGGTCCAGCCTAAGCCGGTCTTAATCCATAAATCCATCACTCCTCACTGCTCAGCCCTTTTTGGTTTTATGTGAATTTATCTTTGCATGTTTGCTCTTGTTTTTTGTCCAGATTTTAGGGTTTACATTCCTCTTTGGGCTTAATGACTCATATCAGTGGCGGTCACCCTAATGGCAAACAATTTGTATAAATGTATGCAACCCAATATTATAGGAAAGGTAGAGTAGAACTGATCTGTTACAGGGTCAAACTGTTACCATCAAATCAAACGATATAGAACTTTTCATTGAAGTTGCAAACACAAAGTGCTGTAAAAAAAATATATAGAAGAGAAGAAAACTTAGGCACGCACACACACACACACACACACACACACACACGACTACTGATACACTATAGCTCGGTTGGTAGAGTGGCCGTGTAAGCAACTTGAGGATTCCAGGTTCGATCCCCGCTCCCGCCGTCCTTTTCACTGCCATTGTGTCCTTGGGCAAGACACTTTATACACCTGCTCCCAGTGCCACCCACACTGGTTTAAATGTAACTTAGATATTGGGTTTCACTATGTAAAAGCGCTTTGAGTCACTAGAGAAAAGCGCTATATAAATATAATTCATTCATTCATTCATTGGCGATAACAAAGCTAAAACAAAACATTGCATGACGCTGAGGATTTGAAGAAAATGCCACCTTTGAGTCATCTACACTTTAGGATAACTTAAATCAACGCCTTTTAAAAATAGTATAAACATATGATAAAAAGATAGAAAGCAACACAATGAAATAATATAAAAGCATAAGATTTGAAGATGATCAGTAAAAAGCCTGATCAAAAAGGTGTGTCTTTAGCATTTTTTTTTTTTTTTAAATGTCAACGATTTCTGCAGTTCTGAGGTTCTCTGGCAAGCTGTTCCACAGTTGAGGCCACAGTGGATAAATGCCACCTCACCGTGGGTCTTTGTTCTGGTATCGCTAAAAGGCCAGTGCCAGTGGACCTCAGGATCCGCGAGGGTGGACGTCAGATAGATTGGAAGGCGCAAAGCCATTAAGACATTAAAAAACTAATAATAGGCTTTGTGACTGAAAAATCAATTTTAAGTCTTAATTTAGCTACAATGCATGTTCATACATCAACACAGGATTAGGCTGTCAGATAATTAGATGCTTGACCACGCCAATGCCAGTGGCTTTGTGCGATGTAAAAATACTTGATGGATAGTGACAAATGCTTTTTTGACACAACGGCGCAGTAGAAGGGAAACTAAAGTGCCAAATAAACGCCTCTGTTACATCTTTTAAATGTTATAATTGGTAAATGGTAGGTTGGGAGTTCAAACCCCAGACGAGTCATACCAAAGACTATAAAAAAATGGGACCCATTGCCTCCCTGCTTGGCACTCAGCGTCAAGGGTTGGAATTGGGGTTTAAATCAACTTAAATGATTCCCGGCACCGCTGCTGTCCACTGCTCCCATCACCTCCCAGGGGGTGATCAAGGGGATGGGTCAAATGCAGAGGACAAATGTGTTTGACAATCATTGGTACTTTAACTTAACTTGAATGGTCTGTATTTATAAAGCGCTTTACTATACCTGGAATGATATCCAAAGCGCTTTATATTTCACATCGCATTAACTCTTTACCATACACATTCACACACTGATGGTGGAAGCTGCCATGCTAGGCGTGAACCACAACCCTCTAAGGTCCCTTCTACACTAAGGAAGGTTAAGGTTATCCAGAGAAAATCCCACCTAACCTTATCCTTGTCCACACACACACAACGGTCGTTTAAGACCCCCTCTGTCCGCGACCTAGTACGCATGCGCAGAAAATGTGCACGTCATATTCACCTCCAGTGTTGCTTTGTCTGCAAGATCTTAAATTATATTGAACTTATCTGAACAATATCCAGTGTTGTGGTATTTCATTTACCTGGAATCCAATGTGTTGTAGTGAATCACACCTGAGCCGTCATAAATTAATCAAATCTTTGATAAACACGTGAAAGTAAACAATTTGATAACGAACATTTTACGTCAATCAATCTAGGGATCTAGATATCTGGTCAGGACACTTCTCACTCTTTTGCCTTTACCTTCATTGTCCATTTGTTTTTGGTGACTTTATATACTCTGCACCTAAACGTTGAGTCTGCGACATACATGGCGGCCAATAACTGATACAGTCTGCTTTGCCAGTCCAAATACATTCGCCGTTTTCCATAGTCTTCTCTTGTCGACCAGGTAATAGAAACCACACACTACCTTTTTTTTTAATCACATCCACAGGAGCCCACATTCTCATTGTCTCCCCTTCGACAAATGAACAAAGTGTTTCGGTAAGTCGAATCACAGCTAACCTGGACGGTCGAAAGTTCTTTTGCCGTCTGAGAAGTGTTGTATCCCAAATAGCTGCAATCGCTTTCTCTTAAGGCAGTGGTTCTCAACCTTTTTTCAGTGAACATTTTTTTATTCTAATACCCCCTAATAAGAGCAAAGCATTTTTGGTTGAAAAAAAGAGATAAAGAAGTAAAATACAGTACTATGTCATCAGTTTCTGATTTATTAAATTGTATAACAGTGCAAAATATTGCTCATTTATAGTGGTCTTTATTGAACTATTTGGGGAAAAAAGATATAAAAATAACTAGAAAATAAACAAGTGATTCATTTATAAATAAAGATGTCTACACATAGACGTAATCATCAACTTAAAGTGCCCTCTTTGGGGATTGTAATAGAGATCCATCTGGATTCATAAACTTAATTCTAAACATTTCTTCACAAAAAAAGAAATCTTTAACATCAATATTTATGGAACATGTCCACAAAAAATCTGGCTGTCAACACTGAATATTGCATTGTTGTATTTTTTTTTCACAGTTTATGAACTTAAATTCATATTTTGTTGAAGTATTATTCAATAAATATATTTATAAAGGATTTTTGAATTGTTGCTATTTTTAGGATATTTTTGAAAAATCTCACGTACCCCTTAGCATACCTTCAAGTACCCCCCAGGGGTACGCGTACCCCCATTTGAGAACCACTGTCTTAAGGTATTGATGTGTGATTTCCACAAGTCTGTACATGTAGAAGAAGGAGAACTGGATGACTTTCCTCTGTCTTTCTAGTGTTTACCTCCTGTTGTTATGAAGCTGGCTGTTGCGCGTTCTTTCCGACGTGACTTCCTGTGTGGGGCGCCGTCTTTCTGACGTCACTTCCTCTCCGAACTCTGTTTGTAAACGATCGATCAGTCCATACAAAGCTAAGAGCCGGAGATTCAAGTAATACACGGTGCACTTACCTGTGTAAAACATTATCCTATGAGGGTTTTTTGATTGATTGATACTTGTATTAGTAGTTTGCACAGTTCAGTACATATTCCGTACAATTGACCACTAAATGGTAACACCCGAATAAGTTTTTCAACTTGTTTAAGTCGGGGTCCACGTTAATCAATTCATGGTACAAATATATACTATCAGCATAATACAGTCATCACACAAGTTAATCATCATAGTATATACATTGAATTATTTACAATCCGGGGGGTGGGATGAGGAGTTTTGGTTGATATCAGTACTTCAGTCATCAACAATTGCATCAACAGAGAAATGGACATTGAAACAGTGTAGGTCTTACTTGGTAGGATATGTACAGCCAGCAGAGAACATAGTGAGTTCAGATAGCATAAGAACAAGTACAGTATATACATTAGAAGTACATTTGATCATTTACATTAGGTTGTTTATAATCCGGGGAGATGGGATGTGAATGGAGGAGGGTATTGGTAAAGTGTTGAAGGGTTACCTTAAACGCTGGTTTAGTGTGGCTGACATGATGCCTAAGCCAGTGGTTCTCAACTTTTTTTCAGTGATGTACCCCCTGTGAACATTTTTTTTAATTCAAGTACCCCCTAATCAGAGCAAATCATTTTTGGTTGAAAAAAGAGATAAATAAGTAAAATACAGCACTATGTCATCAGTTTCTGATTTATTAAATTGTATAACAGTGCAAAATATTGCTCATTTGTAGGGGTCTTTCTTGAACTATTTGGAAAAACAGATATAAAAATGACTAAAAACTTGTTGAAAAATAAACAAGTGATTCAATTATAAATAAAGATTTCTACACAAAGAAGTAATCATCAACTTAAAGTGCCCTCTTTGGGGATTGTAATAGAGATACATCTGGATTCATGAACTTAATTCTAAACATTTCTTCCCAAAAAAATACATTTTGAACATCAATATTTATGGAACATGTCCACAAAAAATCTCGCTGTCAACACTGAATATTGCATTGTTGCATTTCTTTTCACAGTTTATGAACTTCTTTTCATATTTTGTTGAAGTATTATTCAATAAATATATTTATAAAGGATTTTTGAATTGTTTCTATTTTTAGAATATTTAAAAAAAATCTCAAGTACCCCTTGGCATACCTTCAAATACCCCCAGTAGTACGCGTACCCCCATTTGAGAACCACTGGCCTAGGCTACATAATTTTTTGTCTAAGGGGTTATCCGGCTTAGTGTAGACATAGCCTAAGTTTTGTACTTTGCTGTATAAATTTAATCATTACTGAGTAAAACACTTAAATAAAATTGCCCGAAAAGGACCCAATCTTTGCAGCTTTATTGCAACAATTTAGTCTATTATACTATTGCATTCTGCACTCTCCTAACTAAGTAACGTTTGCTCTTCAAATTGGTTATTTTTTGCTTGAATGAAATAGTGTACTGTAGTATTTCCCCCTCTGTCACGGCTAATATTCTAATGTGCAAAACCATAGACGTGCAGTTTCGTCATTCATCACTTTTACAAGCAGGTAATACCTGGTGGGACGGGTCTGATAGCCATCGGGAGCCATCAGTCATTGTAGACTTTATTAGCGGCTCTTCGGCTGCATTAGTCGCTACTGCCTGGTCCGGCCTTCTTTGGCGTGAGTCAGCCATGCCACACCGTCTTCTCCATGATGGATCTGATCGGCCTGAGCTTCTTACTTTTTATTCTACACAATAATTTTCCCGGCATCAAATTACAGTGTGTTTTTTCTTTTTTGTCATGCTTATCCCTTTGTGGTGTTTTCGTGAAAAGGAGCTTGAGTGCCCCATTCAGATTCAACCAGAAGCCTTTTAGTGCGCTCTATTTTTAGACTTCCATCCATGATTTGGCACGTAAATAGTTCTCATCTCCGTCTTCTCCGTTTCCAAAGCATTTGGGCTTAATGGGGTCCTGCGCTATTAGGGTGAGTTTCACTGTCACAAATTTGTCCTCAGGGTCTCACCGTGCACTTACATTGCCTGGCGGTGAAGGCGTCAGCACAAAGTCATATACATTTCCAACAATCCGGAAAGTCAGAAGAATAACGAGATTTAACTTTTTTCATGCGTTTTCACATTAATTTTAGAAAATAGTAAAAACAAAAGTGTGTCTTTGCATATTATTTTTTTTTATTATTTAAAAAACAAATGTTTTTTGGTTGGTTTTCAGACACATACAATTGACCGTTTTAAAAAAAAATACATCAAATGCTGTTTCTTTCTCCAACAAGTAGAACAAAAAATAAATAAATAGTGCTACTACTAATAATAATGATAATAAATAAAGTATAAAGAAACCACATACAGATATTCCCATAAAACCACAAACAGCTGCATTCCTGAATGGAAACCAACAAGCACACAAAAGGCTCATCAACCATTCACATTTCAATAATGTGTTTCAATCAGGGTTAATTTGGAGATCAGTTTCTCCAACACCTTTTAAAAAGGCATTCAATGTCAGCCTAATCTTCTCCAGTTCGACAAAACAAATACTTTGTTTAGTTCAGCGGTTGTGGCAAGGAGGCGCCGTTGCCCTACAATTCAACACGATGAGTCTTCTGGCCAACAAAGTAATTAATGCTACAAGATTCTTTTTGGATTTGTTAAGGGTAGATGAGTGAGGTGCTACGCCAAATACTCCACTTGGGGTTCGGTTCAATACTTTCGCCAGTGACCACAAGTTTTTTCACTTGTTGTCCAATAGCTGTTTGCACATTATTCTAAGGCAGGGGTTGGTAACCTAAAATGTTGAAAGAGTCATATTTAAAGGCCTACTGAAACCCACTACTACCGACCACGCAGTCTGATAGTTTATATATCAATGATGAAATATTAACATTGCAACACATGCCAATACGGCCGGTTTAGTTGACTAAATTGCAATTTTAAATTTCCCGCGGAGTTTCTTGTTGAAAACGTCGCGGAATGATGACGCGTGCGCGTGACGTCACGGACTGTCAGGAAATATTAGCTCAGCACCAGTTACGGCTAAAAGTCGTCTCTTTTCATCAAATAATTACATAGTATTTTGGACATCTGTGTTGCTGAATCATTTGCAATGTGTTCAATTAATAATGGAGACTATAAATAAGAATGCTGTTGGTGGAAAGCGGTGTATTGCAGCTGTCTTTAGCACCGAGACACAGCCGGTGTTTCTTTGTTTTTAACACAGAGCGGTCAAGCGAACATGTTTCTCTACGTCAACCAGCATGTTTTTGGATGGGAAAATTGTGATATATATCTTACCGGAGACATCATTGGATTATTCATCCTCCTGCAGTAGCTGTTTAAAAGGCAGCTGTGAGCTTGGCTCCTCGGCTTCTCTCTGAGACACTGCGTGTTCACCGCAGCCATCCGACCTCGAGGTATGTCTTTACAATCTCACTAAAACACTATTAAAACAATAAGCAGATAAGGGATCTTCCAGAATTATCCTAGAAAATGTGTCTAATTACACACTGCCGCCGCCAGGAGCCGTCGCTTTTTGTTTTATTTTATTATTAGTTTTTTCTTCTAGTCCTTCGCTATCAATATCAGCATCCACAAATATTTCATCCTCGCTCAAATTAATGGGTAAATTGTCGTTTTCTCGGTCGGAATAGCTCTTGTTGCTGGAGGCTCCCATTAAAAACAATGTGAATATGTGAGGAGCCCTCACCCTTGTGACGTCATCGTCTGCGACTTCCGGTAAAGGCGAGGCTTTTTTATCAGCACCAAAAGTTGCGAACTTTATCGTCAATGTTCTCTACTAAATCGTTTCGGCAAAAATATGGCAATATCGCGAAATGATCAAGTATGACACATAGAATGGAGCTGCTATCCCCGTTTGAATAAAAAAATCTCATTTCAGTAGTCCTTTAATCAAATATACAAAAAAATAAGCCTGTCTCGAGCTGCAAACAGTTTAAAAGCCTTATATAAATGTTATAATGAAGGCAACACATGATGTACGTGTCAATATTAGCTGTATTAGCCTACTATCAAAGGCTGATGCAAATTTTTGTTGACAGAAAGGTTGTATTTTTATTCAACACATTTTTGCTACATTGGAAATCATTAGTAAAATGGAGTCTTCTCACAGGATGAGATAACTTCTGGAAATTACTGGCTCAGAATGGCTAAGGTAAGGAAGTTTAAGGAAACGGCAGGCTGTCTTATTATAAGTGTTCTTCTTCTTCTTAGTGTTTCGTCTAAAAATCTTTGCAAGCTGGGTAACGTTTACTGTGGTCTGGAACAACATGGCACACAAACTATGACAAATGCAGCCAATATTACATACAGATAATGTGTCATGAGACATGCAAATGTAAATTGAATACACAAAGGACATAAGTAAAGGAAATTAAATGAGCTCAAATATACCTACAAACGAGGCATAATGATGCAACATGTACATACAGCTAGCCTAAATAGCATATATGCCTTAAAGCACTCCAGCAAATCCATAAAATCAACAAAGCTCACCATTGTGCATTCACGCACAACAAAAAATGTTTGCTGGACAAAATGAGACAAAGCGGCATAAAACATGTCTTTCTGTGGCAGCATCGGAGAAAATTGTACATGCAAACAAACTACGATGAATCCAAGGATTGCTGAAATTAGTAGGACAAAATGATGCTTGCCAAATACACTCATCAGTGAAGCATGTCTCACATAAACAGTGGGATATCTAACAATTAGGAAAGTTTGTGTCATGTAAATATAATAAAACAAAAACATTTTTTTTCTTCATCTTTTTCCATTTTCACACATCTCTGAAAGAGGTCCACTAGGGCAGCGTTAAGAGCCGCGGGTTGCTGACCCCTGTTCTAAGGGGTAAGACAATTCCAACAGTAGTGTTTAAGTTGAACATTAATAATGCCTTTCATGACTACAAGGAAAAACGTACAGAAACATAGTTTGAGGCTCCACATTCAAATACATGTGCTTGGTGATACAAAATGAGCATGTGCAAGCAGCCCCTAACAGCAGATGCCTCAAAGTACTAACTTTCACTGCCTGGGTAATCTTACTATATTCATGTAGCACTAACATAGATACACCAAAATGTTCTATTTTTCTTTTTTTCTATTTCCAGATGCACTACATATTATTGTAACTGAACATGACGTAGTTTCGATATCTATGGCAGCCTGTTTAGGCAGCTAGCGAGTTGGGCCTGAAAATATTTCTTGTTGTAATTTAACCTATGATAAATGGATTACACTTGGAGAGCAATTTTGTACTTTCAAAGCGCTTTGTCACTAGTTCCACATTCACCTGCTGATGACGCAGCCCTTGCTCAAGGATACTTCAACATGGTCACAGGGTCACTGAATAATTGTGTTCATACAAACCGTTGGCTGCATCAAACTTCCTTTAAAATCCATCCATCCATCCATCCATTTTCTACCGGTTATTCCCTTTAGGGTCGCGGGGGGCGCTGGTGCCTAGCTCATCTACAATTGGGCCGAAGGCGGTGTACACCCTGGACAAGTCGCTACCTCATCGCAGGGCCAACACAGATAGACAGACAACATTCACACACTAGGGCCACGTTAGTGTTACCAATCAACCTATCCCCAGGTGCCTTTAAGATGACAGAAAATAAATGTATTTTTTCCATTACATATTAGAATGAAATACAATTCCAAAAATGGTGTTTAAAGTAAACATTACATACTGTTATTAAGAAATACATAATGAAAAAGGGCAGTGGAGAGCGAGGCTCAGGGCTACATTCCTTGAAAAATGCATAATTGTGAGAAAATAAATGAATTCCAGCATTACTCAATCTTAGAGAAAAATGTAATTGAAATCATTTGTACGCATGTACAACACTTAAGATCCTCAGTATATCAGTATGTGGAATTAAATGATGGAATGGATTAAGCAAATAAATCAAACAATGTACTAATATGATGCATTTCAAGAAACTCTTCAAACTTAAAGTGTTTACAAAGTACAAAGAAGAAAAACCATGATAAACACTCTGAATTTATTTCATCCATCTGTTTATTTTCAAGATAATCTCACTCATCTCACTATATGAAATATAACTTACTTCACCGAGTATTATTTATATATTTATTCATGTTGTTATTACTTATGGAGTATATTGTGAATAAATTGAGAACAGGAAGTGAACAAAGGTTTTAGCAACTGTTATGTAAAAGAAAAGGGATAGGATTAAATAAACTCTGCTTCTTCCTACTCTTTATTGAACATGTTGAAGAGAGAAACTGGAAATTGTAATGTATCATGTTGTATGCTTGCATGTTCCAAATAAACTCAAACTCAACCTCTTGTTAGAATCTACAAACCCTGTTTCCATATGAGTTGGGAAATTGTGTTGGATTTAAATATAAACGGAATACAATGATTTGCAAATCCTTTTCAACCTATATTCAATTGAATGCACTACAATTGTGTTTGCACTACATAAACTTTTTTTTTGTTTTTTTTTTTGCAAATAATAATTAACTTAGAATTTCATGGCTGCAACACGTGCCAAAGTAGTTGGGAAAGGGCATGTTCACCCCTGTGTTGTATCACATTTTCTTTTAACAACACTCAATAAACCTTTGGGAACTGAGGAAACTAATTGTTGAAGCTTTGAAAGTGGAATTCTTTACCATTCTTGCTTGATGTACAGCTTAAGTTGCTTAAATCCGGGGTCTTGTTGTCGTATTTTACGCTTCATAATGCGCCACAGATTTTCGATGGGAGACATGTCTGGACTGCAGGCGGGCCAGGAAAGTACCCGCACTCTTACTACGAAGCCACGCTGTTGTAACACGTGGCTTGGCATCGTTTTGCTGAAATAAGCAGGGGCGTCCATGATAACGTTCCTTGGATGACAACATATGTTGCTCCAAAATCTGTATGGACCATTCAGCATTAATGGTGCCTTCACAGATGTGTAAATTGCCCATGCCTTGGGCACTAATACACCCCCATACCATCAAAGATGCTGGCTTTTGAACTTCGCGCCTATAACAATCCATCCGGATTGTTATAGGCGCAAATTATAGTTTCCAACTATAATTTGAAATGTGGACTCGTCAGACCACAGAACACTTTTCCACTTTGCATCAGTCCATCTTAGATGAGCTCGGGCCCAGCGAAGCCGACGGCGTTCCTTGGTGTTGTTGATAAATGGGTTTCGCTTTGCATAGTAGAGTTTTAACTTGCACTTACAGATGTAGCAACAAAATGTAGTTACTGACAGTGGTTTTATTAAGTGTTCCTGAGCCCATGTGGTGATATCCTTTACACACTGATTTGGTGAATGAGCAGGTGGGTAAAGTGTCTTGCCCAAGGACACAACGGCAGTGACTAGGATGGCGGAAGCGGGAATCGAACCTGCAACCCTCAAGTTGCTTGCACGGCCACTCTACCAACCGAGCTATGCCGCACCATTAAACAGTAAATGAACAAGTAGATTAATTATTGATTTTCTACCACTTGTCCTTAATAATTTAGACAAATTAATACAATTATAAATGGTACAATATGTTACTGCATATGTCAGCAGCTAAATTAGGAGCCTTTGTTTGCTTACTTACTACTAAAAGACAAGTTGTCTTGTATGTTCACTATTTTATTTAAGGACAAACTTGCAATAAGAAATATATGTTTAATGTACCCTAAGATTTTTTGTCAAAATAAAGCCAATAATAGCATTTTTTTTTAGGTCCCCTTTAATTAGAAAAGTAGCGAAAAGTACCGAAATACATTTTGGTAACGGTACCAAAATATTGGTATCGGGACCCCACTAGTAGTGACACAAACTAATTTTTCTTTTATTTCACGTATTTGGAACGGCCGCAGATTATGTTTTGATTTCTGTGCCTCCCTGTTTAGGCAGCAAACTAGAAGCTATAAAGTTAAATGAATAATTGCCTCAGTTGCTTCAAGACATGCATCATAATTAATAGAAAACTATATTTTGGTTCATAGTTCAAGTGCATGTTATTATCCCTGCTCCAGCACATTGTTTGCATTTCTATGGCAAACTAGTGTAAAGCGGAGTGGAATTAGAAAAAAACACCTCAGGCGGCTGAACATCCTACCCTCCAGACTGTTTGATCCTTCAAATGTCCGATCAAAAGTGGGATTTATTCCGCCCGCCGTGAGTGTTAACTGTAAGGGTTCCGTTTTTCACATTGTGGCAGTTTTTCACCTGCCTGTGGCCTTGTGTGCACGCTCGCTTTGCCTCCATGTTTGTGTCGGAAAGAGTTTATTGGTAAAGACTTGAAAAGGGGGGCACGGGCTGGTTTGTTTATAGCAGGTGCCCGGTGGCTAGTTTTATCTCCACTGCGCGTGTGTGTGCGTGTGTGTGCGTGTGTGCGTGTGTGCGTGTGTGTGTGTGTGTGTGTGTGTGTGTGTGTGTGTGTGTGTGTGTGTATGTGTGTGTTTGATCACCACCGTGTTGCTGAAAATTGGCTGAAGGATCCACCTCCATCCCTCACTCCCTCTCTCTCTCTCCCTCCTGAGGAGTGTCCTCCTACTCTCATTACTCCACCAGCTCTAGCTGTGTGCACTCACGCTCCCAAAAGCGGTGTGAAGTCACATTTTGCCTATTCCACTGTTTGTCTGGCTGATACTTTGGCCTTGAGGCGTCACGCTCCATCTAGCTTCGTACCGCTGCTACCACTGCAGGCCGAGGTGAGGCAGTTACGAGCTGTCTAACCTCTCCGTCTTTTAGCTCCAAAAAGAGGGTTTTTAGCCCTTAACAGCAGCTCAGGTGCTCCCGTGTAATGAGACCACCTACCCACAATGCACTTCTATCCTCGCATCAACTTAGAAGCACTCATGGTGCACAAATGGACCGACCCGAAGCACAATGCACACTTGAGTGATGAGTCGGGAATTTTTGCTAGCAGGTTGATAAATGGACTCCATCGTTTAAAGAACAGGTCTCAAACTCAAGGCCCAGGGGCTAAATCTGGCCCGCGAAATAATAAAACGCTTAATCTTTTCTTACTAAATACACTATATTGCCAAAAGTATTTTTGCCACCTGCCTTGACTCACATTTAAACTTGAAGTGCCATCCCATTCCTAACCCATAGGGTTCAATGTGATTTGATCCGCATTTTCCAGCTATTACGACTTCAACTCTTCTTGTAAGAGTGTGTTTGTAGGTATTTTCGACCAATCTTCCACAATCGCTTTGGTGAGTTCACACACTGATGTTGGTCAAGAAAGTCTGACTCTCAGTCTCCGTTGCAATTCATCCCAAAGGTGTTCTATTGGGTTCAGGTCAGGACTCTGTGCAGGCCAGTCAAGTTCATCCACACCAGACTCTGTCATCCTTGTCTCTATGGACCTTGTTTTGTGTACTAGTGCACAGTCTTGTTGGAAGAGGAAGAGGCCCGCCACAAACTGTTCCCACAAAGTTGGGAGCATGGAATTGTCCAACATTTGGGGCGGCATGGCATAGTGGGTAGAGCGGCCGGCCAGAAACCTAAGGGTTGCAGGTTCGCTTCCCACCTATTGACATCCAAAAAAATCGCTGCCGTTGTGTCCTTGGGCAGGACACTTCACCTTTTGCCCCCGGTGCCGCTCACACTGGTGAATGAATGATGAATGAATGACAGGTGGTGGTCGGAGGGACCGTAGACGCAAACTGGCAGCCACGCTTCCGTCAGTCTACCCCAGGGCAGCTGTGGCTACTGATGTAGCTTACCACCACCAGGTGTGAATGAATGATGGGTTCCCACTTCTCTGTGAGCGCTTTGAGTGTTTAGAAAAGTGCGATATAAATCTAAGTTATTATTATTATTATTATTATTATTATTATTATTATTATTATTAACATGGTTTGGTGTCCTGGAGCATTCAAAGTTCCTTTCACTGGAACTAAGGGGCCAAGCCCAACTCCTGAAAAACAACCCCACATCATAATTCCTCCTTTGCGAAATTTCACACTCGGCACAAAGCAGTCCGAAATGTACCATTCTCCTGGCAACCTCCAAACCCAGACTCATCCATCAGATTGCCAGATGAAAAAGTGTGATTCATCAGTCCAGAGAAGGTGTCTCCACTGCTCTAGAGTCCAGTGGCGACATGCTTTACTCCAATGTATCCGACGCGTTGCATTGGACTTGGTGATGTATGGCTTAGACTCAGCTGCCCGGCCATGGAAAACCAATTTAATGAAGCTCTCTGCGTACTGTACGTGGGCTAATTGGAAGGTCTCATGAAGTTTGGAGCTCTGTAGCAACTGACTGTGCAGGAAGTCTTTTCACTATGCACTTCAGCATCTGCTGGCCCCTCTCTGTCAGTTTACGTGGCCCACCACTTTGTGGCTGAGTTTCTGTTGTTCCCAAACTTTTCCACTTTCTTATTATAAAGCCGACAGTTGACGTTGGAATATTTAGGAGCAAGGACATTTCACGACTGGATTTGTTGCACAGGTGGCATCCTATGACAGTTCCACGCTGGAAATCACTGAGAGCGGCCCATTCTTTCACAAATGTCTGTAGAAACAGTCTCCATGTCTAAGTGTTTGATTTTATACACCTGTGGCCGGGTCAAGTGATTAGGACACCTGCTTCTCATCATTTGGGATGGGTGGCCAAATACTAAGTGTATATTTGTTCTTTCCCTTTTGACATTAAAAATCCTGTACTGCATTATATTATATTATATTATCATGTATTCCAAAATTATTTTTGGTTAAAATAAAGACAAATACTGTACTTAAATATCTGCTTGACTAATGATTTCTAAACAAATTATCAACCAAATTGTGTAAAATTGACATATATGTAATATATAATATATGAACAATGTAAATATATTCTACATATATTCTACATTTAAGTGCAGTCAAGAAGGAGCATATGCATTATATATGGATGTATAATGATTTGGTATAATGATTGATAAGGATTTGTCTCAATAAGAAAAAAAAAGATGTTCATCGTAATTCTTGTTCTTGTGTGTTCAATTGATAACAAGTGCAAAAGTTGTGCCGACTACTTTATTTGAATTAAGTTTGCTTGTATTGCCAGCTATGACCATGGAAACACTCATTTCTCACTACAATCACATTATCTGAAAAGTCAAACTAGACATACAGTACAAGCCCGACTGAGTTTTTTTTTTTTTTTACGTAAAATTAACTTTGGTACTGTTATTTTTCATATACAGTGAGACACTATAATGTTAAAAAAAACATTTTATCGCTAAAAACAGTGGTATTTTTCCATTCCATTCAGTTTATTCATTTCCTTTATATGCTGTAAAAACTTACTGCTTTTACTGTAAAATTCTGGTGACTTAGCTGCCAGTTTTTAAAGTAAAAATTTAATATTTTTTCTGCAGCTTATGTAAATAGATATATTGTTTTTATATTGTTAAATGCGGCCCTCTGAGGGCAACCATAACTGTGATGTGGCCCTCAATTAAAACTAGTTTGACACCCCGGTTTTAAAGCATCATGTTTTTATTTGGAAGGTGATCAACTATAATAAAGACGTCTTTCTGCTCCAAATTCTGTGTTAATCACTGAGGTTGCATCTCAGCTGCTATATTTATCTTAGCCTAGCTGCACAGCACAATTAACAGGACAACAAAGGACATCCTGTAACAAAAACGCTCTTTACTTTGCAGAGGTAGATGCTGACCACTCATATTTTTCTGCAGCTACTGTGAAGCTAATAAAAATCGCCCTGTTTTGCATATCGCATAAAAAAACATGTTTACTGGTCCTCGTCGTGTAAATGGGTCTATTAACCTTTCATCAACAGACTTATCGCCACTTTGTGATCAATTAAAGCAATAAGCGCCTCTTTAAACTTAATGTCAATAGATGCAAATAGTGTGTTTGTGTTCTCAGCATCACACACAAGGCACCCGCCATGCAGCTATTGAGTCACTAATGCCTGTGTTTGTTTTTTTGTGCACTAAAGCACATGGATTTTTGTTGTGCACCCTGTTCCATTAGATGCTTTCAGGGCCGAGCGCGTACACTACACAACGGCGAGCTCGGGCTGCTAATGCCTGTGTGGTTTATCGCCCCATAGACTTTATGATGCTGCAAAGCAAGCAGAGTCGGAAGGCTATGGCCAAAGAGTGAGACAGCAGTTTGTTGCTCGCGAATGGAAACTAAATATTTTTTACTTACATACTTACTAAGAAACTTTTTGATATTGTTTGTGTCATTTAACACACAGTCATGTACATACACTTGTAAAGAAGATAATGCCATGGCTGTCTTGAGTTTCCAACAATTGCTACAACTCTTATTTTTTTGTGATAGAGTGATTGGAGCACATACAATACTTGTTGGTCACAAAAAACATTCATGAAGTTTGGTTCTCTTATGAATTTTTTATGTGTCTACTGAAAATGTGACCAAATCTGCTGGGTCAAAAGTATACATACAGCAATGGTAATATTTGGTTACATGTACCTTGGCAAGTTTCACTGCAATACGGTGCTTTTGGTAGCCATCCACAAGCTTCTGGTTTAATTTTTTTACTACTCTTCTTGACAAAATTGGTGCAGTTCAGCTAAATGTGTTGGTTTTCTGACATGGACTTGTTTCTTCAGCATTGTCCACACGTTTAACTATGGACTTTGGGAAGGCCATTCTAAAACCTTCATTCTAGCCTGTTTTAGCCATTCCTTTACCACTTTTAACATGTGTTTGGGGTAGGGGTGTAACGGTACACAACAATTTTGGTTCGGTACATACCTCAATTTAGAGGTCACGGTTCGGTTCATTTTCGGTACAGTAAGCAAACAACAAAATATACTTTTTGGGGTTATTTATTTACCTAATTTGTAAACATTGGCTTTATCCTTTTAACATTGGGAACACTATAATAATTCCACCCACGTTAATCCACGTTAAACTGCCTCAAATGGTTGCTTTGATAAAATAAAATGACAAAACCTTTCTTCTACATATAAAAAGTGCAACATTAAACAGTTTCAAGTCAACTCATCATGCTTAATTTATTACAGCATTTGGGAAGCCTGTAGTTGACTTTTATTATACACACACACGCACGCACACAGCAAAATGAGCTAACGTAACGCTAAAAGCTAATTAGCCTTCACCTCAACCCAGAACTATGAGAGAGCTGAGCTGCAGTTTAAGTTTCTAGAATGTCAATTGGCTCACAGTGATGTTTGTAATAGTTGTGACTGGGAAGTGTTTTTTATAATTTGGGGAGTGTAAGATGTCAGCTGCTCACCTGCTAAACACATATCTGCTCATCTCGACGCCGGAGCACTGACTATGCGCTCTGAATACGCACTGCTGATTGGCTGTTAGATCGCTCTGAATACGCCCTGCTGATTGGCTATGTATGTAACCAATCAGATGGTTGTGTGGGCGGGACAATGCTGGGTGCTCTCTGCTCAGACAGAGGCAGCTGCAGGGCAGCTTGTTAAGACTTTAGATTACAAACTCGTTCGATACACCCTCTTACCGAATCGAAACCCCTGTACCGAAACGGTTCAATACAAATACACGTACCGTTACACCCCTAGTTTGGGGTCATTGTCGTGTTGGAACACCCACATGCGCCCAAGACCCAACATTTGGGCTGATGATTTTAGGTTGTCCTGATGAATTTGGAGGTAATCCTCCTTTTCCATTGTCACATTTACTCTCTGTAAAGCACCAGTTCCACAGGCAGCAAAAAGTATAATACTACCACCACCATGCTTGACAGTTAGCATGGTGTTCCTGGGATTAAAGGTGTCACCTTTTTGCCTCCAAACATAGTGCTGGGTATTGTGGCTAAATAGCTCACTCTTTGTTTCATCTTACATCACATGGACAAAGATAAGACCTTCTGGAGGATTGTTAAACCCCTGGGAGGTGAGGCGAGCATTGAACAGCAGCAGCGGTGGCTGTGCTCGGAAATAATTTTGGTGGTTTAACCCCCAATTCCAACCCTTGATGCTGAATGCCAAGCAGGGAGGCAATGGGTCCCATTTGTATAGTCTTTGATATGACTCGGCCGGGGTTTGAACTCACAACCTGCCAGTCTCAGGGCAGACACTCTAACCACAAGGCCACTGAGCAGATTTTACATAACATACATACAGTGGGGCAAAAAAGTATTTAGTCAGCCACCGATTGTGCGAGTTCTCCCACTTAAAATGATGACAGAGGTCTGTAATTTTCATCATAGGTACACTTCAACTGTGAGAGATGGAATGGGAAAAAAATCTAAGAATTCACATTGTAAGAATTTTAAAGAATTTGTTTGTAAATTATGATGGAAAATAAGTATTTGGTCAACCATTCAAAGCTCTCACTGTTGAAAGGAGGTTTTGGCTCAAAATCTCACAATACATGGCCCCATTCATTCTTTCCTTAACACGGATCAATCGTCCTGTCCCTTTAGCAGAAAAACAGCCCCAAAGCATGATGTTTCCACCCCCATGCTTCACAGTGGGTATGGTGTTCTTGGGATGCAACTCAGTATTCTTCTTCCTCCAAACACGACGAGTTTAGTATATACCAAAATGGATACATGGATGATACAGCAGAGGATTGGGAGAATGTCATGTGGTCAGATGAAACCAAAATAGAACTTTTTGATATAAACTCAACTTGTCGTGTTTGGAGGAAGAAGAATACTGAGTTGCATCCCAAGAACACCACACCTACTGTGAAGCATGGGGGTGGAAACATCATGCTTTGGAGCTGTTTTTCTGCTAAGGGGACAGGACGATTGATCCGTATTAAGGAAAGAATGAATGGGGCCATGCATCGTGAGATTTTGAGCCAAAACCTCCTTCCATCAGTGAGGGCTTTGAATGGTTGACCAAATACTTATTTTCCACCATAATTTACAAATAAATTCTTTAAAATTCCTACAATGTGAATTCCTGGATTTTTTTTTCATATTCTGTCTCTCACAGTTGAAGTGTACCTATGATGAAAATTACAGACCTCTGTCATCATTTTAAGTGGGAGAACTTGCACAATCGGTGGCTGACTAAATACTTTTTTGCCCCACTGTAATCGGAAAACGGTCTTAATGATATCGTGTTGATAGGAACAAATTTTTTCTCAGCCTCTTAACACTAATACTTAAAGCTCTTGCTGAACTCGAGGCCCATGTTTTGTTTGTAGTAATGTAGCAATTTGTGTTTCTGTACTGTCAACGTCACATTAGACACAAAGTGTAAGGATAGTAAACAAAGTTAGACGGTAGCTCGCTACATGTAGCAAAGCTACATAACTTAACTACATATACCAGTAGCGTCGCTACCTTTTTAACTCGCAGCGATTACCGTGGTTTAGCTATTTTTAGTTAAGTTAAAGTTAAAGTACCAATGATTGTCACACACACACTGGGTGTTGTGAAATTTGTCTTCTGCATTTGACAAATCCCCTTGTTTCACCCCCTGGGAGGTGAGGGGTGTAGTGAGCAGCAGCAGTTGCCGCGCCCGGGAATCATTTTTGGTGATTAAACCCCCAATTGCAACCCTTGATGCTGAGTGTCAACCAGGGAGGTAGTGGGTCCCATTTTTATAGTCTTTGGTATGACTCGGCCGGGGTTTGAACTCACAACCTACCGATCTGAGGGCGGACACCCTAACCACTTGGCCACAGAGTAGGTAGACCCATGTAATAGACCCACATAACAAGGTATCTTACGTCAACGCTACAAACTACAGAGAAGGAAAATTGACTGCAATTCCAGGGGGAAACAAGAACATATAATTAATGATGATTGGTTGGTTTACCAATGATAAGTCATGATTGGCTTGGTTAGAGTGAAACCTTACGCACTGTCCAACCAGAGGCAAGACAGGGCGGGGTCATGGAAACCAGGAATCAAAATCATACCACCCATGAGGTTTACCAGATGTATGTTGGTAAACCTCACTCCTTGACCAGAGTCCCTGTCCTTGTGCTGAATGTGGTAAAAAGGCAGTACTAAATTAGTAGTAAAGTGCTCACTGAAATATCATCCTGAGCACTAGTGTTCTATGTCAGCGTTTTTCAACCTTTTTTGAGCCAAGGCACATTTTTTGCGTTGAAAAAATGCGGAGGCACACCACCAGCAGAAATCATTAAAAAAAGAAACTCAGTTGACAGTATAAAGTCGCAATTTTTGGATATGACTTTTAATCATAACCAAGCATGCATGACTATAGCTTTTGTCTTAAAGTAGGTGTACTGTCACCACCTGTCATACCACACTGTGATTTTTTGGGGACTTTTTTGCTGTTTTCCTGTGTGTAGTGTTTTAGTTCTTGTCTTGTGCTCCTATTTTGGTGGGTTTTTTTTCTTGTTTTGATATTTTCCTGTAGCAGTTTCATGTCTTCCTTTGAGCGATATTTCCCACATATACTTTGTTTTAGCAATCAAGAATATTTCAATAGTTTTTAATCCTTCTTTGTGGGAACAATGTTGATTGTCATGTCATGTTCGGACGTACATTGTCTTTGCTCCACAGTAAATCTTTACTGTCGTCCAGCATTCTGTTTGTTTTCATTGTAGCCTGTTCAGTTTTAGTTTCGTTCTGCATAACCTTCCCTAAGCTTTAATGTCTTTTCTTACGGGCACTTACCTTCTGTTTATTTTTGGCTTAAGCATTAGACACCTTTTTACCTGCACACTGCCTCCCGCTCTAGACAGCACCGACACTCAACAACAACACATCATTTGCAGACTACAATTACTGCTATGCAAACGATATTTTTAACCCAAATAGGTGAAACTAGATAATCTCCCATGGCACACTTGTGTGCCGCGGCACAGTGGTTGAAAAACACTATTCTATGTAGTTTGTTTTTGGTCTATTTCTTTTGTCAGAGTTAGACATTTCCAGAAAAAAAGTCCTTGTATGTCCACTGTAGAGGACATTGACTCTCACTAAAATGTATCTAGATCTTTGCCTGACTATCACTAAGCATCACTGTTTTGTATATTTGGCTCAAGTTATAGGGATAGTAAGAAATATTAGAAAGTTACCCTACAGTAAAGCAGAGGTGCCAAAGTCGTTTTCACCGAGGGCCACATCACTGTTATGTTTGGCCCCAGAGGGCCGCTTCTAACAGTGAATACTATTAATACACACTTTTTTAATGCATTTTATGAGAAGATTTTCTTAAAACAAAAATGTAAAAAAAAATATGGTAGGTTGCAATAATTTTACCTGAAAATGTAGTGTACATTAAATGGAAGAATAGTACAGCTCTTTTTATGGTAAAAAAGAAAAGAAAAAGGGGCATCTCAGTTGCCAGAATATTAATGTAAAATGTACATCTGTTTTTTTACTGTCAATAAAAAAAAAATTGCAATTTTACAGTGAAATTTTTGCACCTGACAGTTCCTTTTTGGTTTTTTTTCAACCGCAAATCAACAACTGTAGATTTATTATTGTCTTACTGTAAATGCCAAAACGCCACCACAGTTTATTACAGTAAAAGAAAGTACTGTTTTTTTCATTAAGAGAAAAATGCCATAAAAAACACATTACATTTCACAATTTTACTATGAAATCTATTGCTACTTTTACATTTCACAATTTGATGGATAACTTGCTTTGTCATCATCATTATTGTTGTTATGTATTTTCATTTAAAAAATGGTTTGAATGTTTAATATATTTTTGCTTAATTAGACAATATTTAAATTAACATAATTTGCGAGTACATATATTTATTTTCTCCCAAAAATAATACATTTAGTAAGAAAAAATTACAGTACTTCATTAATACATATTATTTCCAATCTTTCGAGGTTCCAAATCAAATGAAGTGACGGGCCTTGAGTTTGACACCTGTGCCCTGAAGCCTCCATTTTAACGTCAAATATACTGTACGGTTTTGATATCTGATATTGGCAGTGCCAAAGTATTGTTTTTTTTTTTAGCTGTTTTATTTGGTATTTCACTCGTTCAATGTTTTTGCCCATCACTAAGTAAGGTGAAGCACCACACAGCCACACTCTGGTTGCAGCAAGAAAGAGTCACAGTGACCTGCAGAGTGGCTCTCGTCGCTAATTCCCTTTGCCAGCGTGAAGTCTCTTTAACCTTCAGTGTGTTCTCGACACCCTTGCTCCATGGTCACCTTCCGAGACAGTATGCCAAAGCGAACAAGGGGGCCTTGTAGGGGTCGACCCTGGTGTGTGACGTAAAACGGATTTCTATTGTTAGTGTGACCATCAATCTATATTTTTAAGGACATGGAAGGGATGTGTTCTTCACCCCACCATTGACTGACAGCCACACAAACAATGTTCGGTCGCAGTCCTTTGCTTTACTTATCTTGCCACGTATGAATGTTTTAAATGCAGCGTTAATTATGGACGGGGTGCTTTTAAGAGCTTACAATGATAACTTTCAAAACGCAGAGCTGTCTGAACAGATGTCTCGAACTAACATAAAGCTTTTGTGGTATGTATTGGAACCCAAAAAAATAATAAAAATAGGAAAACTGCCTCAAAAGTTGTATTGGTCTTTGTAGTTCCATCTAATGTTATGGAGGGTCATCTTAATGAGCATCAAAGGATTAATTATTGTATTTTGCTTTGGCTGTTTTTCTCAGGATAAAAGAAGAATATGAGCAGGAGTCATGTAAGCAAAGTCAAAAAAAAATAAATAATAAAAAAGCAAAGTTTGATTTTTAATCATCCCAGAGAGAGACATTAAAGAAAATAAAAAAAACATTTAACATTTAAAATACACGAAAAAAATGCATACCCAATTTTAACATGAAACAAATGCATTTTAATTAAATTAATCCCGAAAAAGAGATACAATAACTTGAATAAAAAATATTTCATAATGATTGCAAATAATTAAAAAAATACTTACAATAAAATATGATGGATTTGTTTAAAAAATCTGAAAAATACAGAAATCTAATAGAATAAAACATAGTGAATTTCCCAGCTCGACAACAATCATGTCACTTCTTATGAATGTATGCAAAAAGTACAAAGTCAATGAGCTGGAAAATGTTTACACAGATAATGTGTAGTATTTCCAAGCATTGCTTTTATGTGGGAACTACATGTGATCTACATGTCCACCTTAAATGATCCTTCTTAACTTCTCTACGTTCCAAACAAACACAAAATGGGTCAAAACTAGTCGTGTCCAATGATTTTTTTAATTTTTTTTTAAATCCGATTAATCACACTTTTAGAAACTGAATTAATGATGATTAGTCACAAGTTGTTACTCACTTTCACAACTTAAATGACCTTAAAAAAGATCCCATATATGTAATTTTATTGTCAGAATGTCATACAGTAGCATTTTGTTACCGTATTTTTCGGAGTATAAGTCGCACCTGCCAAAAATGCATAATAAAGAATGGAAAAAACATATATAAGTCTCACTGGAGTATAACACACATTTTTGGGGGAAATTTATTTGATAAAACCCAACACCAAGAATAGACAATTTAAAGGGAATTTAATTTAAATAGAGAATAGTGAACGACAGGCTGAATAAGTGTACCTTATATGACGCATAAATAACCAACTGAGAAGGTGCCTGGTATGTTAACGTAACATATTATGGTAAGAGTCATTCAAATAACTATAACATATAGAACATGCTATACGTTTACCAAACAATCCGTCACTCCTAATCGATAAATCCCATGAAATCTTATACGTCTAGTCTCTTACGTGAATGAGCTAAATAATATTATTTGATATTTTACGGTAATGTGTTAATAATTTCACACATACATCGCTCCTGAGTATAAGTCGCACCCCTGGCCAAACTATGAAAAAAACTGTGACTTATAGTCCGAAAAATACGGTAAATGTTTTACTTGAACGCACATAATTTATTTGTTCAAAACTTTGTAAAAGTTTTATCTAAAGTCCTGTCAGAGAGCATTTTGAAGTGAAATTTCAATCTTTGCGCAAACATATGTATTAGAGATGCGCGGATAGGTGCATAAAATAGTCAGGAAGTTTCATGGATGCAAAGCATTCTGGGTATTTGTTGTGTTGCGTTTATGTTGTGTTGCTGGGAGGATATTCTCCCGAAATGTGTTTGTCATTCTTGTTTGGTGTGGCTTCACAGTGTGGCACATATTACTAAGAGTGTTAAAATTGTTTATATCACAACAATTAGTGTACTCTGTGTCACCCAGTTTGCCTTGCAGTCGTGTGAGTGTGTCTGGGGTAGCCACACACAACATGTTGCTGGACTGACAAGCAGATCGTACATGTTGTAGAAAGCGACAAAGCCAATGGCTTCATAGCACGCCCTAATAATTATTAACTGGGTGACTGCCGGCAGTCATTCTAGAGAATGTTTGCGTCTCCTATTGTCTTCTTCGCTTTGTGACACGGGTCCTAAATGGCTCTTTGAATGGTAAAGGATACCGATCACTGAACCATGTATATCAAATATTTCCGAATGATTCAACCGCCACCCGCCCGAATCTAATTAAAATCAATGTTTTCGTAATGTCACCCGCCCGACCCGCGGTTTATCCGCGGACTCCGCGGATGAGACCGCAAACCGCGCATCTCTAATATGTATTGACCTGAAAACTGACAGACTGCTCCGCCTTTCAGGTAACCATTCTCTGTTAAATGATTCATCTGCAAGTTTACGTGATTAATGCAGTATTTTTTTTGTGATTAACTGCATGACTTATCTTGTTATTTTGACAACCCTAGTTTAAACAGAAAAGTACCACCTGAAAAAAGTAGATTTATCGTTGCTGCTGGTTGAAAACATGCCTTTTTATTCACTGGTTAATCTCCTGGCATTTTTGCAACTGTTTTCTGTCGTTATATGGCAGCAGATTAAAGATAAAGCAGGTTATATATAGTCTGTAATCCTCGGCAGGGAACAGCTGGGCAGTGGAGTCTCACTACAGTGGGAGGAACTGTTTTTTTTAATTTTTTTTGCACAGAAATATACTTTTAGCTTGTAGTTTGCGCACATGTTAAGTAAGCATTACCCATGAATCACCTTCAGGTTGAGCACAGTGTTGCAAACAAGCGCCACTGTTTGTGTGGACGTGGTCTTAGCCACTGTCACTATTCTCAGTGTGTGTTAAATATCATCAGGATTAGCAGTGGGGGTTTAATTAAAAAGCAATTACCTTTAGTGTGTGTGTGTGTGTGTGTGCGTGCCAGTGGCAAAAACTACTGTGGCGTTGTTACAGGAAGAGAAATGATGCTGCACCAATCACTTAGGAGGGCAAAATACCAGGAAACTGACAATAGTCAGCTTTTGTACTTCTAATTTGTGCTTCAAATTTATCTTCCATTTTCAATGTTTTCATTGCTAAGGCCAGTTTATTATAAAACTTCACAAGAGAAATACTGTTTTAACTATCGAGCAGATGCTGGGCAGAGTTCCAAGAAAAACTATTGACACAATTGGCATATTCATACCTGTAAAAGGCCAGTCATGCCCCATTATATAGTTTGGACAAAAACAAGTATTTTCAACAATTAGTATTCTGTATTTAAAAGTTGAACATACAGTGGGGCAAAGAAGTATTTAGTCAGCCACCGACTGTGCAAGTTCTCCCACTTAAAATGATGACAGAGGTCTGTAATTTTCATCTCACTTTAACTGTGAGTGACAGAATGTGGAAAAAAAATCCAGGAATTCACATTGTAGGAATTTTAAATAATTTATTAGTAAATTATGGTGGAAAATAAGTATTTGGTCAACCATTCAAAGCTCTGACTGATGGAAGGAGGTTTTGGCTCAAAATCTCACGATACATGGCCCCATTCATTCTTTCCTTAACACGGATCAATCGTCCTGTCCCTTTAGCAGAAAAACAGCCCCAAAGCATGATGTTTCCACCCCCATACTTCACAGTAGGTATGGTGTTCTTGGAATGCAACTCAGTATTCTTCTTCCTCCAAACACGACGAGTTGAGTTTATACCAAAATGGATACATGAATGATACAGCAGAGGATTGGGAGAATGTCATGTGGTCAGATGAAACCAAAATATAACTTTTTGGTATAAACTCAGGCTTCACGGTGGCAGAGGGGTTAGTGCGTCTGCCTCACAATACAAAGGTCCTGCAGTCCTGGGTTCAAATCCAGGCTCGGGATCTTTCTGTGTGGAGTTTGCATGTTCTCCCTGTGACTGCGTGGGTTCCCTCCGGGTACTCCGGCTTCTTCCCACTTCCAAAGACATGCACCTGGGGATAGGTTGATTTGCAACACTAAATTGGCCCTAGTGTGTGAATGTGAGTGTGAATGTTGTCTGTCTATCTGTGTTGACCCAGCGATGAGGTGGCGACTTGTCCAGGGTGTACCCGGCCTTCCGCCCGATTGTAGCTGAGATAGGCGCCAGCGCCCCCCGCGACCCCAAAGGGGAATAAGCGGTAGAAAATGGATGGGGTATAAACTCAACTCGTCGTGTTTGGAGGAAGAAGAATACTGAGTTGCATCTCAAGAACACCAAACCTACTGTGAAGCATGGGGGTGGAAACATCATGACCTCTGTCATCATTTTAAGTGGGAGAACTTGCACAATTGGTGGCTGACTAAATACTTTTTTGCCTCCCTGTATTTCTTAGCTGCTCCACAGTTGTTTGAGTGTGCTTTGTTTTAAATTTAGCGTCTTATGTTTGCTAACTTTCCCGTAAGTGACAGTAAGAAAGGCTCCCACTCTCTTCAGCCTGGTGTATATTCTTGCATTCCCCCTCCCGCATAGCTACGTGCACCTCCCAAAAATCCTAGGCCCGCTACGCAGAACGCAGAGCTGTGATTGGTCAGTTTTTGCCAGGGAGGGTCAATGAACTAGGCGTGCAGACTTAATGGTTGTTATGCACAAATTATTGTATGCAATAAAACAACGGTGATTAAACATTTGCATGTGTATTTAATACCTCGGTGCGCTCCGAAAATAATTACTGAATGTGTGTTTTTCAGCCTACTGTGTTGTTGTTGCATCTAGAACTAACCTGGGCATATTAAGGCCCGGGGGCTGCATGCGACCCGTTAAGCTTTTCAATCTGGCCCACTGGATATTTCCAAAAAATGTGTTTAGTTTTATAAGATGGAAACTGCAACTGCCTTTGTGATGTGCACGGATGTTTCAAAATGACCGTACTTCTTGAATTAAACAAAGTATTTCAATGGTTGGAATCTGCCCTTTTGAATGATATACTAGTTACTATGGTAATCTAATTATTTACTATGGTAATCTAATTATTTACTATGGTAATCTAATTATTTACTACGATAATCTAAGTCACAGCAACTCAGACCAGGCACCAAGCAGTGTGGGTTGGGAGCGTTTCCACAGAGTGTTTCCAGAGCGGCCAGCCTGAAATGCAGGTATCAGTGACAGACGCGGAAGGAGATTTTTACAACAATGTCCTAAAGCTTAGTGATTTATCAGATTATAGTTGTTGTTTTTTGTACCCTTCGCGTTCATATTTCACTGTTTGTTGTAATTTTGTTGCGTTTTGCTTGACTGTAAAATATGTCAATCGAGAGGGGGTGTGACCTTTATATGTTGTCAATATTCAGTGTTTTATCGTTCATAGCTAATATTGTAAATCCCATATTTTTTATTTTCATGGACATTCATGGACAATCATTCAGTAAAAAAAATTTGAATTCCATTCTGTTTTTTAAGGCGGTCTGTCGTAACGTTTTTAGCATTCATACGTTATTGTATTTTGTATTAGTGTTCGTAAAAATAGATATACCGACCCCCAGACACATTTTTTTCGATAAATGTGGCCCACATAGGCAAAATCATTGCCCAGGTCTGCTCTTAACCCTGTTGTATACCCCTCCCGCGTTGCCTACGTGCACCTCCCCAAAATCCTAGGTTTGCGTTGCCGGTGAAGCAGATCACAGAGCTGTGATTGTTTTTGCTAGGGAGTGTCGCTGATCGCATACGAGCAGACTTTGTGAGTGAAATGCACAAATGATTGCATGGAATAAAACAACAGCGAATAAACATTTACACGAAAGCTGATATTGTGTATTTAATACCTCGGTGCGCTCTTGAAATAATTACTGAATGTGTATTTTTCAGCCTATTGTGTCACAAAGGGAAAGTACGACACTTAACTTTTACAAATCCTCAGTGACGTGCGGTAAACTAAACACCAGGTGAGGCATAGATACTTTTTTTTCTTCTTTTTTTAAACTTAAATTCATATGTGCAGCTCTAGTAATTGTTGATTTAGGTCGCACATTAGAGTTGCAGGGAAAAAAAGGGAGTTATTCGCTTTCATAATAACGTTATCATAATGTTATTATGATGTGATAAATGGGTCCAAAAAATATTTGATAAAGTTGTTACTAAATACTTTTTGGTCCCATTTGCTTTTAACAAAATAAGTCAAGTATTGTGAGTGTATCTTACCTTTCTGTATTTGTATCTGAAGCAGCAATAGCTATCCTCCATGAAAACGTACTTTGTATGATCGCATTTATTTTGTCTTAAAGTCCAGTTTATAGAAGTATTTCATCTTGGATACAGTACATAATCCTCCATATTGGCATACACATTCATTTAAATTTAATTTCATTCGAAGAAATTAAACAATATTTTTGCATCTGACAAAAAACACCCACAAACGCTGGCCTACTCTAATAAAAATGCCATGTTTGTTATAAATACAGTTAAAAAAACAAAAGAAAAAAAGACTGGCTTCTGCTGGAGAGACCTGTGTCTGCTAGCTTGAGCGGACCATTTCTCCCAGTGTGGCGAGTCAGAGTACTGCTGAGGCATTAAACAATTAGACAATATATCGTCCCCTACCTTGAGACAGAGGTACTTGCTGCCTCATGGCCTGCCTTTTTTCCCGTGGCAACAAGCATGCTCACCCTCGCACGCACACCCAATACACACTGTGTGTAGCTCTGGAGGCACCGCCTGCGTCTGCCTCACTTCTCATCTGCTGCATTGTTTTGATCAGGAAACATGGAATTTCCGCGATTTTGACCATGAAAATTATAAAAATATAACCACACCAAAATCACATAGAAAGAATAAACCAAAAGAGAAATATTAAAACTTGTTTTATTTTATTACTTCATTTTGGAACATCTAATGGTTAAGCCACCTGGTGGCAGGTGAGGCACTGCCTCACTTGCCTCCCCTTACAGCACGTCACTGCAAATCTTTGTCACGCTAAGGAAATCATGTTTTGTTTTGGTCATGTTATGTTTTGTTTTTTGGACACTTGTTTCCTGTTTTGCACTTTCTGGTTTGTTTTCGTTACCATGCCGACTCATTAGTTTCAGCTGTCATGTTACGCACCTGTTCCATCACTAATTATGTCACTGCTATTTAAGCCATTTTGTTTCTGTTCTTCGGCCTGGCAACTGTATACTTACCTACCCACCAATATACATACACCCATGTTATTCATCTGCTTCATGTTTTGCTATCCTGTTCGTTTTTGTCCACGCCACGCAAGTTTTGTATTTATGCCTCAGTGCAAGTTTAGTTTTTTCATGCCACAGTGCAAGTGATTTTGTTTCATGCTTGTAATTTGTAGCCTTTGTACTAGTCTTTTGTTTTTTCTTCGCCAAGTGTTTGTACCTCCTTGTGAGCGCCCTTTGTTTGCCTTTTTTGAGTTATAGTGTTAATAAATCAAAATGTACTTACAATCACGCCTGGCTCGTGCCAATCATCCTTTGCGTTGGAAAAACAAAATATCCCATAGTCCAAGTTGTGACAATCTTGTGCTAACGGGTTCAATTCTGACACATTATTTCTCATGCACACAAGTATTTTTCTCTCACACACAATTCTCATTCTACGTCAACAATCTTTCAGGCACAGTATACTTACAAACATTTGTGAACTCTGAACATGACCATACAGATTAACACCGGCATGGCTTTAACGTGAATAGTTAACAGTTTTGTTTGTTTACAATAACATGTTGGATCTCTCTTGTCCCATTGTCCCGAACGGCCACATTTTTTGCAAATAATAAAATCCTCTGTCGCTACTCGTTCAGAATTTACACAGTCCATCTTCACACAAGTTTATAAGTGAAACGTCCATTGAAAGTAACATAATTATTTTGAAGGATACGTTCAAAGTTCAGTACACTAAGTTCCAGTGTAGACAAACTTGTCGATGTTGTGGTTCTGTAGTTGTATAGAGTCACTCTTCGCAGTCTAGTCTGCAGTTGCTCCTTCTGGAGACACTGCCCCTTAGTGTTTCGGAAGAGAATTACAAGTTTGGGACCACCCCCATCGAAATAACTATAAATCAAACAAGACCCCAACGGGGGGCACGCAAGCTGCGCGACGCGAGAGTGTATTCCAGCCTTTAATCCTGTGGATCCACCTGTTGGTTCAACTTTTTACTAGAGGCATAACTACCGTCTCATATTTAAGTCGGTATTAAGGGAGGCTGTCGGCAGAAAGAAAGAAACAGAAAGAAACAGAAAGAAAAAAACAGGAACAAAAGAAAGAAAATAGGTTACCACTTGAATACAATTCGATGTAAATGTCTTCTGTGGGTCAAAAATGTCAAAATACTTAAAGAAAACACATTGGTACAGTGTTGCCAACTCCTCAGTAAGTAAAGTAGCTATTGGCTGTCCCAAAAGTTGCTAGAATGGCCTCATTTGCATAACTTTATTGCAAAGGGCACTGTAAAGGAGATACGAAAGTGAGTTTGAAAAAAAAGATATAGATTAAAACTCCAAATTTACTTTCTTCGTTTGATTGTCATGGGTTATCTTTTTTCAATTTTGTTCTGCCATGGTAAATGTTAGAATATCAAATTTGATCAAAAGAATAGAGGGTTGTGATGGTCACTAACGAAACAAATCTGATGACTGGATTGATAGAATTGGGACTTTGCAGTCATTTTATATTAGCTTGGTATGACCATGAAGAAATATCACTGCCACAATTTTAACAAGTAACAAAAAACGGAAAATATAAACTATTTGGTAAGAAATATTGCATAAAAACAATGTGATAGAATGTAGCAATGTAATAATAATATTCAGCATACATTTAAGCTTCTGTGTCAAACACATCATCAGCAGCTTCTCCATATTTTCATGGCTAAATATCTACGGACAAGTTATTATTTTAAGATCTCTTGGCTGGAAACTTATTTTGCTTCGGTATGGTGCAGACTAGCAGTTCTACGCTAGAACTGCTACGTTAAGTTGGTGATATGCCTGGTCATGTTTTGATGATTAATTTCTTTAGTTCAATGAATATCATCTGTTTTTTTCTTCTCAGCTATGATCTTTACACTCCCTTCCTTCCTTCCTTCCCATGGTTGGAAACGTAAATATATGTCGTTATACGTTAATACAAGCAACTTAGACCGGATGTTTTGGTAGGATTTAACAGGTTTCACTCTGGCATTTGCTACGCCAACACGTAGTGGGGAGGCTGGTCGTAATAACAACATTTGGAAGCGACAATTGCCCGCGAGACAAATCCATTTCCGAGGTAGTTATTTACAAAAACAATCATTCTTGAGGAAGTTGCGAGTTTTTTTCGTGACCTTGTGTGTGGAGTGGTTAGCACATGGGCCCTCGGGCTTGCCGTCGTTGCAGTAGTTCATCAAGATTTAGGTTAGTATTGATGTTTTTCATAGCCTAGAGAGGCTATTAATTGCTTCTAATCACTCAAAGAGAGCTTAAGTGCTCCACAAAGATAGAAAGACAGGAACACACACATCAAGACACTTTTGGCTGATGCACTGTATAAATTGTCCTCTTTCTATTTTATCTTGTTCTATTTAAAGCCCCGCCTCCTCAGACCCTACTTCGCAAGACTAAATGATTGATAGGTCAATGCAAGCTCTGCCCTTCCTCTTTGACTTTACCTCAGCCTCACTGGTGTTGCTTTTGAATAAATCATATATCAGACTACAGTGGGTCAAGCAAAAGTGTGTACCTGTGTGTGTGTTTGTGTGTCTTGTCGTGCTCATGTTATAATGCTATTTAGCTAGCAAACATGCTGTCGCTGGTTGCCATGACGGTGTCAATGAAAACCCAGTGGCCAGCACGCGCGGCAGAGCAGCAGACAGGCAAGGGGAAATGAAAAGAATTGTGAAGGAATGAGAAATGTCATCCGATCCCCCGTCCCCACTCACACGCAGATAACACAAAACAGGGACCACGGATGACCACACTTGAGCTGAGTCTGACTGCTACATGACCCATGCTAACCCTCTTGCCTCCTGGCCTCAGGCGGGTGCAGAATATTATTTAACATGTTTTTTTGCAAGCATTGTTTACTTTTAGGACGCTGACTACTTATGATGCTTCCTATGCAGCACTTGTGGCGTTGATAATGAAAACTAAAAAATACATTAAGGGGTTGCCTACAGCCACTCCCTGGAAACGGTTTCAACCCTGCTAATTAAATACCAAAGTGGTTATTTTGTAGACCCGACTATAGGACACTGAGGTTGATTAAATATGGACATTAATCGGAGCCTTTATGATGCTTTTTAGAGCAAAACAAATGGTCATGTGAGTGGGAAAAATATGTTACTGACAAGTACAGCGAGATTGGTTAAAAAACATTAACACGGGCAAGAAAAAAAATATAAGAATATAAAGTTGTATTATTACTAAAAAAAAGTCTGTAAAGTAATTAAAATTACTAGAATTATGAAAACAAAACAGTAACAATAAGTACCAAAACAAATTTAGTGTGCTAAAAAAAATGCAGAATGTTACATAGAGTTAGAGAAGTTCGGGAAAATTTGTTGATTTATTTTGTAAAAACAAAGTCTTTAAAATACCGTTTTTTTCAGACTATAGAAAGCACTGGGATATAAAAGCCTTACCCGCTAATTTTTAGAGGGAAAATGTTTTTTACCTTATATCTGTCGCACCGGACTATACTGTAAGCCACAGATGTACAGTGGGCAAAAAAGTTTTTAGTCAGCCACCGATTGTGCAAGTTCTCCCACTTAAAATGATGATGAAGGTCTGTAATTTTCAACATAGATATACTTCAACTGTGAGACAGAATGTGAAAAAAAATCCAGGAATTACCATTGTAGGAATTTTAAAGAATTTATTTGTAAATTGTGGAGGAAAATAAGTATTTGGTCAACCATTCAAAGCTCTCACTGATGGAAGGAGGTTTTGGCTCAAAATCTCACGATACATGGCCCCATTCATTCTTTCCTTAACATGGATCAATCGTCCTGTCCCCTTGGCAGAAAAACAGCCCCAAAGCATGATGTTTTCACCCCCATGCTTCACAGTAGGTGTGGTGTTCTTGGGATGCAACTCAGTATTCTTCTTCCTCCAAACACGACGGATTCATGGATGATATAGCAGAAGATTGGGAGAATGTCATGTGGTCAGATGAAACCAAAATATAACTTTTTGGTATAAACTCAACTTGTCGTGTTTGGAGGAAGAAGAATACTGAGTTGCATCCCAAGAACACCAAAACCTACTGTGAAGGATGGGGGTGGAAACATCATGCTTTGGGCTGTTTTTCTGCTAAGGGGACAGGACGATTGATCCGTGTTAAGGAAAGAATGAATGGGGCCATGTATCGTGAGATTTTGAGCCAAAACCTCCTTCCATCAGTGAGAGCTTTGAATGGTTGACCAAATACTTATTTTCCACCATAATTTACAAATAAATTCTTTAAAATTCCTACAATGTGAATTCCTGGATTTTTTCCCCCATTCTGTCTCTCACAGTTGAAGAGTACCTATGATGAAAATTACAGACCTCTGTGATCATTTTAAGTTGGAGAACTTGCACAATCAGTGGCTGACTAAATACTTTTTTGCCCCACTGTAAGTGGCCATTAAGATCGTCATCTATACCAGTGTTTTTCAACCACCGTTCCACGGCACACTAGTGTACCGAGAGATACAGTTTGATGTGCCGTAGATGAAGATGTAATTTTACCTAATTGAGTCAAAAATATTTTTTGCAAACCAGTAATTATAATCCGCAAATAATGTGCCGTTGTTGAGTGTCTGTGCTGTCTAGAGCTCGGCAGAGTAACCATGTAATGCTCTTCCATATCAGTAGGTGACAGCCGGTAGCTAATTGCTTTGTAGGTGTCGGGAACGCTTCAACCAAAAATAAACAAAAGGCGAGAGCCGCCAAAAAATAGGCATAGACGCTTAGGGATGGCTATGCAAAACGAGACTAAAACTCAACTGCCTGCAAAGTAAATAAAAAAAGAATCCTGGAGAACAGCAAAGACTTATAGCGTGTGGAGCAGACGGCGTCCACAAAGTACATCCGTACATGACAATTAACAATGTCCCCACAAAGACGGATAGCGTCCGCACAACTTAAATAGTCTTGATTGCGAAAACAAAGCAGGTGCGGGGAATAGTGCTCAAGAAAGACATGAAAGTGCTACAGGAAAATCCCAACAAAACAGGAAAAGCCACCAAAATAGGAGTGCAAGACAAGAACTAAAACACGACACACAGGAAAACAGAAAAAACCCTCCAAATAAGTCAGGGCGTGATGTGACAGGTGGTGACAGTACACCTACTTTGAGACAAGAGCTATAGTGGTGCATGCTTGGTTGTGGTTCAAATTCATATCCAACAATTGCGAGCACAACTTTTTATTGTCAACTTTGGCTGCTGGTGGTGTGCCTCCGCATTTTTTCAATAAAAAAAAATGTGCCTTGCCTCAGAAAAGGTTGAAAAACACTGATCTATACTATTGTCATGTGATCAGCTTTAGTTATGATCACCTTACTATGTGTTGTGCATTGTCTCTAAAAACCTACAAAACTGACTTTGCTACTTTAAAAATTCCACGTAGACCTTAAGGTCTTTGGAACATCCTGTCATCCAAATTGCGAGATTTATACCCAGATTGGTCGGAATGACTAACGGAACTGCTGATGTTCTGGAAAAAGACGGCATAGAGTGAGATGTATGCATCTGTGTAATTCACTCCCCCGTCAAAGCAAAGCTCCCCTAGGGCTGCCTAAGGCCGAGTGCCTTCATGCTGGAGTGTAAGAGAGCTGCTGTTGATTGGATGGCTCATACAATGGTCTTTTGGCCCACTTGTTAGAATCGCTGATGCACTATGTTGTTAAATTGCATCTGGGAACCGGCTGTGCACTGGAAGTGAATTGAAAGGGGCAAATATCGGCCGTAATGGAAGACTCGCTTTCTATTCAACTATGAGGGCTCACTTTGCTTCTTCGCATCCTGTGAATATTATTGATGAGCCTGAACACCTGTTCTTTCAATTGCCCTCATGTCCGTGTACTGTACATCACTTCCCATTAATCATTGGGCGATGCTGGCCCTTTAAAAAGGACCATCTGTCTCTGCCATTGCAATCAAACATCGCAGACTTGAGGGATTTTACGTATTAGTGGACCAGCCAGTATGCTTTAAAATGTTTTATAAGGATATCAATCTGGAGTAAATGTTAATTACCCTTAATGCCTGTAGAAAGCCTGGGAGCAAAAAAAAAAAGATGTACGAATTTATAAAAAACATCCAAATTCCTGGAGACTTGGGTCCCTAAAGTCACAAACAACTGATTTATTTTTAAATTATGGAAACAAAAAGCTTCACGGTGGCAGAGGGGTTAGTGCGTCTGCCTCACAATACGAAGGTCCTGGGTAGTCAGGGTTCAATCCCGGGCTCGGGATCTTTTTGTGTGGAGTTTGCATGTCCTCCCCGTGAATGTGTGGGTTCCCTCCAGGTACTCCGGCTTCCGACCACTTCCAAAGACATGCACCTGGGGATAGGTTGAATGGCAACACTAAATTGGCCCTAGTGTGTGAATGTTGTCTGTCTATCTGTGTTGGCCCTGCGATGAGCTGGCGACTTGTCCAGGGTGTACTACGCCTTCCGCCCGATTGTAGCTGATAGGCACCAGCGCCCCCCGCGACCCCAAAGGGAATAAGCAGTAGAAAATGGATGGATGGAAACAAAAAGCAGTAACTATACTAAAATTGTGATATAGCGGGTCAAAAGTGATAAGAATTTGGGTGGGGGACAGGGCGTTGTAATCCAATTCGAATTTCCTGAAAAAAATGTAATGTTAAAATGCTTATGTAACAACGAAAAAATGTATACATAAAATGACAAAATATTTTAAAAAGTAATACATAAAATGACCAATATATTTTAGTAATTGTGAGAACATTGTAACATGATGAGTAATGAATAAAAAATACATTTAGTTAAATATATATATATAAAGTTTTTCTTTAATAAATCTATAAAATAAAAAAAATGGGATATAATAGTTGTAATTTTATAACTCAAAAAATTGTAAAATTGTATCATGCAAAAAAAAATCCAGAATAAATTGCTTCTAAAATTAATTTGTATTTTAATCTACACATTTGTAATGTTACAAGAAAAACATTTTATGATGAAATACATTTGTTATGTCAAGACAACAAAGTATGTTTTATATATATATATATATATATATATATATATATATATATATATATATATATATATATGTATGTATATATATATATATATATATATATATATATGTGTATATATATATATATATATGTGTATGTATATATATATATATATATATATATATATATATATATATATATATATATATATATATATATATATATATATTTGCAATTTCAAGGTTAAAAGAAAATTATTTGGAAAAACGTAATATTTTGAGAATTAAGTTAAACAAACAAAAATGTAAATAAAAGTAAACATGTAATAAGAATAGAGAGATTTTTTTCTGAGAAAAATGGTCACAATGTGCAAAACAAGTTGGATTGTTCAGAATATTACATGATTTTTTTAAAGTCTGATTGCTATGACAAAGTTTTCTACAAACCCTGTTTCCATATGAGTTGGGAAATTGTGTTAGATGTAAATATAAACAGAATTCAATGATTTGTAAATCATTTTCAACCCATATTCAATTGAATGCACTACAAAGAAAAAATATTTGATGTTGAGACTCATAAACTTTTTTTTTTTTTTGCAAATAATAATTAACTTAGAATTTCATGGCTGCAACACGTGCCAAAGTAGTTGGGAAAGGGCATGTTCACCACTGTGTTACATCACATTTTCTTTTAACAACACTCAATAAACGTTTGGGAATTGAGGAAACTAATTGTTGAAGCTTTGAAAGTGGAATTCTTAACCATTCTTGTTTGATGTACAGCTTAAGTTGTTCATCAGTCTGGGGTCTTGTTGTCATATTTTACGCTTCATAATGCGCCACACATTTTCGATGGGAGACATGTCTGGAGTGCAGGCGGGCCAGGAAAGTACCCGCACTCTTTTACTACGAAGCCACACTGTTGTAGCACGTGGCTTGGCATTGTTTTGTTGAATGGACCATTCAGCATTAATGGTGCCTTCACAGTTGTGTAAGTTACCCATGCCTTGGGCACTAATACACCCCCATACCATCACAGATTCTGGCTTTTGAACTTTGCGCCTATAACAATCCGGATGGTTATTTTCTTCTTTGTTCCGGAAGACACCACGTCCACAGTTTCCAAATATAATTTAAAATGTAGACTCGTCAGACCACAGAAAACTTTTCCACTTTGCATCAGTCCATCTTAGATGAGCTCGGGCCCAGCGAAGCCGGCGGCGTTCCTTGGTGTTGTTGATAAATCGCTTTCGCTTTGCATAGTAGAGTTTTAACTTGCACTTACAGATGTAGCGACCAACTGTAAATTCTTAAAGTGGTTTTAGGAATGTTCCTGAGCCCATGTGGTGATATCCTTTACACACTGATGTCGTTTTTTTATGCAGTACTGCCTGAGGGATCAAAGGTCCGTAATACCATCGCTTACGTGCAGTGATTTCTCCAGATTCTCTGAACCTTTTGATGATTTTACGGACCGTAGATGGTAAAATCCCTAAATTCCTTGCAATAGCTCGTTGAGAAATGTTGTTCTAAAACTGTTCGACAATTTGCTTACAAATTGGTGACCCTCACCCCATCCTTGTTTGTGAATGACTGAGCATTTCATGGAAGCTGCTTTTATACCCAATCATGCCACCCACCTGTTCCCAATTAGCCTGCACACCTGTAGGATGTTCCAAATAAGTGTTTGATGAGCATTCCTAAACTTAATTAGTATTTATTGCCACCTTACCCAACTTCTTTGTCACGTGTTGCTGGCATGAAATTCTAAAGTGAATGATTATTTGCAACAAAAAAAAAATGTTTATCAGTTTGAACATCAAATATGTTGTCTTTGTAGCATATTCAACTGAATATGGGTTGAAAATGATTTGCAAATCATTGTATTCTGTTTATATTTACATCTAACACAATTTCCCAACTCATATGGAAACGGGGTTTGTACATTAATGCTATAATATTACAAATAAGTTGTACTGTTTCAAGAAAAATGTTCAAAATATAAATTGTCATATTACACTATTATGAAATATACATTATCTGATCAGAAAATGTTTAACAATATTTTTGGGCATAAAATTACAACTATTGTCTGGGAATATTGCAGCTGCATTGACTAAATATTTTCTCTCAGGGACAGATATAACACAAGTTTTTCTCTAGCCTGCAAATTCTACCAGCACTACAAACTCTTGTGCATCATTATTACAGCTATTAATCACCTTTTATTTTTCCTAATAAATGTACATGGTCGGTCGGGTTTTGTAAGCAGAATAACGCTGGCGCTTATTTTATTTCCCCTCTTACAGTAAATCCTTTTTGCTTTTGCTTCTTAAGATGGCTTTGGAAGACACAGCGGGTTAACTACGGGTTAATTGGCCACTGAGATCTAACACCTTTCATGCCCAAAGCACTAAAGGGACGCAAATCATGAGGCCATGGAAATGAGCTTCAGCGATCATCTCCCACTTATCCTAGATGGATGTTAGGGCCACTTAAAGGGATGGGATGAAACATTCTGATGCATGTACAGAATCCTCCGTCCAAGTGCCTATCGTGGCTGTTAGGATTGATGTGCGATTATGAAAGCTGATGGTGTGATAAAAAAAGTTATTTGCGCTATTGGCAGAAGAGACCAGCAAAGACCTTCCATTTGCATTTATGCACAACTTCATCCGCCGAAAACATGATGGTTTTATACGTTTTAAAGGCACAACTTGGAGATACAAATGTGCAGTTTTTTCCCCATTTTTACCGTATATTTCGAATTATAAGTCGCTCCGAAGTATACGTCGCACCGGCCGAAAATGCATAATAAAGAAGGAAAAAACATATATACGTTGCACTGGAGTATAAGTCGCATTTTTGGGGGAAATGTATTTGATAAAACCAATACCAAGAATAGACATTAGAAAGGCAATTTAAAATAAATAAAGAATAGTGAACAACAGGCTGAATAAGTGTACGTTATATGACGCATAAATAACCAACTGAGAAGGTGCCTGGTATGTTAACGTAACATATTATGGTATGTGGCATTCAAATAACTATAACATATAGAACATGCTAAACGTTTACCAAAAAATCTGTCACTCCTAATTAAAAAATCCGATGAAATCTTCTTCCTCGACGTCGCTTCTAAACAACTCTGCCAACTCCAAAGGTATGCATCGCTTCCTCTTGTTGTTTTCTGCTGCATATTTCACTACGTCCAGCTTGTAATCTGCAGTACATGATTTCTCTTTCGGTGCCGTTTTTGTTCAGCCCTTCTCAGTTTTTATAAGTTACCGCTAACATTGAAATGATCCATCTTAATAGCTACGGCAGTAGCATATAGCAGTTAGCATCCCATGACCCACAATGGACTTCTGCCATGACCCTCTCCCGCCAAATTCTTATTGGTTGACGTGTGTCTGACGATTGCTGACATTTTCTTCGTCTCTTACGCGAATGAGATAAATAATTGTATTTAATATTTTACGGTAATGTGTTAATTGTCATTTCTATGTGATCCCACTGGGTGTGAGTTTTCCTTGCCCTTATGTGGGCCTACCGAGGATGTCATAGTGGTTTGTGTTGTGGTTTGTGCAGCCCTTTGAGACAATAGTGATTTAGGGCTATATAAGTAAACATTGATTAATTGATGTTTTGTTTTAGTCATGTTCAATTTTGTTTTTTGGACACTCAGTTCCTGTTTGTTTTGTTGCCATAGCAACTCATTAGTTTTCACCTGTCCTCATGTCTCGCACCTGTTTTCACTGATTATGTCACTGCTCTTTAAGTGGTCTGTTTCTGTTCTTCCTGGCAACATCACCTCCTTCACACCCTCGATCACCTGCTATGCACCTTGTAATCCATGATAATGATCCATGTCCTGTTCTTGTTTTGTTCCAAGTAAGTTTTCTCATTATTCATGCCACAGTGCAAGTGTTTTGTTTCGTGTTTATAGTTAATTGCCTTTGTGCTAGTCTTTTGTTTCATAGCCAAGTTTTTGTACCGACCCAGTAAAAAAAAGATTTATAACAGCAAAACAAAATCGAACATTTGAAAATGTAAATTAAAGCACTCAGTACTTGGTTATGAATCCTTTTGCATGGATTACTGCATCAATGCGGCGTGGCATGGAGGCAATCGGCCTGTGGCATTGTTGAGGTATTACGGATGCCCAGGATGCTTCAATAGTGGCCTTTAGCTCATTTGCATATTGGGTCTGGTGTCTTTCAGCTTCTTCTTCATAATACCCCACACATTTTCTATGGGTTTCAGGTCAGGGGAGTTGGCAGGCCAATGGAGGACAGTAATGCCATGGTCAGTACACCAGTTACTGGTGGTTTTGACATTGTGGGCAGGTGCCAGATCATGCTGAAAAATGAAAGCCAGCCAGGCACGAAGGAAAACTTTCCATGGCAACGCTGCTGTCACTTTCACTCATTAGCCCCGTTTACACTGCACACCAAATCTGATATTTTTGCCCTCATGTGACACAGATCTGATTTTTTTTTTGCCAGTCTAAACACTCCAAAGTGCTTCAAATCTGACCTTTTGGTATCAGATTCAGGTCTCTTAAGGAGGTAGTCCTGAATCCGATTGAAATCGGATATTTTCAAATGTGACTTAAGTCTAAACTGCAGAGCGACCTGAATGTGATTTTGTTTCGTCAGTTATGGGCGAGCTACGTCAGCCGTGTGCTCTGGAAAGATGCAGTCGCCAGTGGAAGTGGAAATTTCATCACAACGCCCAGTTTCGGTTTTTATTTAAGACGACCAAATTATCTGTGCATCACTTGTCAATTGTGCACAAATAATAGGTTATATGTAATACATGAATAAATATTTTGATTCCGAAGAAATAGTGATTGTTGAAAAATCGGAATTACTTACATGTGAGTTCAAAAATAATGCTCCCCTAGACCAGTGGTTCTCAAATGGGGGTACGCCTACCCCTGGGGGTACTTGGAGGCATGCCAAGGGGTACGTGAGATTTTTAAAACATATTCTAAAAATAGCAACAATTCAAAAATCCTTTATAAATATATTTATTGAATAATACTTCAACAAAATATGAATGTAAGTTCATAAAATGTGAAAAAAAATGCAACAATGCAATATTCAGTGTTGACAGCTAGATTTTTTGTGGACATGTTCCATAAATATTGATGTTAAAGATTTCATTTTTTGTGAAGATTTGTTTAGAATTAAGTTCATGAATCCAGATGGATCTCTATTACAATCCCCAAAGAGGGCACCTGAAATTGATGATTACTTCTATGTGTAGAAATCTTTATTTATAATTGAATCACTTGTTTATTTATGAAAAAGTTTTTAGTTATTTTTATATCTTTTTTTCTAAATAGTTCAAGAAAGACCACTACAAATAAGAAATATTTTGCACTGTTTTACAATTTAATAATTCAGAAACTGATGACATAGGGCTGTATTTTATTTCTTTATTTCTTTTTTTCAACCAAAAATGCTTTGCTCTGATTAAGGGGGTACTTGAATTAAAAAAATGTTCACAGGGGGTACATCACTGAAAAAAGGTTGAGAACCACTGACATAGACCTGTACTTAACAGCCATAAAAAGATTACAACAAATATATTTCACTATATACATCCATCCATACTTTATATTACTTTCATTTACTTTCACGTGAAAAAACACACATTTTTAAGGTGTTGCAAATTTTTATTTTATTTTGTAGTAGTAGCAGCGACTTCCTCCCGGTCAACTTCTTTTGTTTTCGCTTTATCAAAGTGCGCATGCAAGTGACGTCGAGACCACATTAGGGTCACATTGCGGCCAAATTGGGGTCACATTGGGTACACATTGGGGGCCACATCGGGGGCCTGTGTATGTTTATAGTAAAGTCTGATAAAAATCACACTTTACTTGCAGTGTATAGAGTCAGCTGGAAAAAATCTGATCTAAAAAAAAAACCTGATTTTGGCCACTTTGGCCTGCATTGTAAACATAGTTATAGTGAAATGTTTCTGTGCTTTCATCCAGGCCGGTCAGTGTCCCACCCCCAGATCCATATTCTGCACTGTGATTGGTGGGTTCATTCAGCTCTGCACACAACTCTCTAAAGAGCCATTAATATAAAAGTTGTGGGCTGCACTAACATTAAACTTTCATATTAAGGTGTTGGCCACAGAATATGGCCTCACGGGCCGCAATGGGCCTGCGGGCCGCAAGTTTGAGACCCCTGCTCTCCAAGGATTAGGATTTTAGCAAACTGACTGTTGAAAATAAAGTCGTCATGTTATGCACCTGGGGATAGGTTGATTGGCAACATTATATTGGCCCTAGTGTGTGAATGTTGTCTGTCTATCTGTGTTGGCCCTGCGATGAGGTGGCGACTTGTCTAGAGTGTACACCGCCTTCCGCCCGGTTGTAGTTGAGATAGGCACCAGCAACCCCCGCGACCCCAAAGGGAATAAGAGGTAGAAAATGGATGGATGGATGGATGGATGGGTTACAAAAAAAAAGTGTTTTTTGTAAGAATGTAGAAATGTTAAAGTAAACATGTCCACATTCTTTTAAAAAAGAAGTTGTGATTTTACAAAAAAGTCAGAATATTCTATAGGTTGATTGGCAACATTAAATGGTCTCTAGAGTGTGAATGTGAGTGTGAATGTTTTCTATCTGTGTTGGCCCTGCGACTTGTCCAGGGTGTACACCGCCTTCTGCCCGATTGTAGCTGAGATAGACACCAGCAACCCCCGCGACCCCAAAGGGAATAAGCTGTAGGAAATGGATGGATGGATGGGTCAGAATATTCTAAGAGTAAAATATTGTTAAAATAGTAATAGAATATTTTTGAAGAAGTTTTTATTTTATTTTACAAGACTAAAGTAGCATTTTTGGAGAAAAATGGAAAGTATAGTATTCACGTCATACTTCGAGCATTTGTGATTGAATTAAAAAAAAGTTTCTTTGTTTATTTTAATTTACTTTATTTTAAACATATGATTTCCCGCTTTAGGAGTTGATAGTCTCACAGCGTGACACAAAATGTGTGTGGTGTAGCGACGTGCATGTTGTTAAACATTCGGAAAATGTGATAAATGCATAAAATCAGCGTTTTGGTCTGGAATGTTCTCTCAGATGTTTTTGTGATGAGTAATCACAGCTGCGCGCGCACACACACACACACACACACACACACACACACACACACACACACACACACACACACACATTCACTGTGTCGTTTTAATCAGCGGTGCCTTTGATCCGCCCCAATGAAGAAAACCATATTTAAGGAAAAAAAAGTATGATGAGCAGCAGATGAAAGGCCTGTCCAATTACAGCTGAAGTATGCAGTTTTTCATGTACACTTTTAAGTGTACGCATTAGCGCCGCACATATACGCTGCAAAAGAGAGATGTTGGATCTCGTTACAAACACATAAATCTGTTTTATTAAACAAGACTCAACGTTCGCTGACACTTAACGACGGAAGCGAAAGAAATGTGGCTGAAAGAAGACAGCAGCTGTCCAAAATACAAATGCAGGTATATATTGAAAGTTGTTGTTAATACAAAGTAAAACAGTCACATTTATTTGCATGTTACATATTGATAGTGGTTCCAGTCCTAAATGGAAGCATCAAACCAGCCAATAAATGCGCAATCTGTCTCCTGGTGATACACATTGTCATTGTATTTAAACTTCTCAATGCCTAATATGAAATATAAAAATAAAAAAATACCATTTCAATATACGGAGACAGCTTTATTTTGGTAACATCAATGCAGATACTTCCACTGCGGATACCATAGTAAAAAGTATTTTACCACAAAAATCACAGCTATAGGTTTCAACTGCACATCATATGTCTACACTTAACATGACTGAAAAGGAGTACGAAGAAGCAGAGCCCATTCTCCTCTTTATTCACTCACTGTCCTTATACACTTTTTGAAAACCTTTCTTGTAATACATTTATTAAGACATAATATTATTAGAAAATAATATTTAATAATTACATTATCCATCCAACCATCCATTTTCTACCGCTTGTCCATCATGCTGCGATGAGCTGGACAAGTCGCATTACATTATTTAAATGTATTTTAGTATGAATTTCTTTGACGTTTAAATTTATATTTGTGAAGTTTGTTGTTGTGTACATCCATCGTCAAGAAGCCATGAGGACATTGTTTTTGTGCTATTGTCTGTTGCAAGCAATACTCATTTTATTATCCAGCCATTCATTTTTCTACCGCTTGTTCCTCTCGGAGGGGTGGGGGGTTGCTGGAGCCTATCCTAGCTGCATTCGGGCGGAAGGCGGGGTACACCCTAGACCTCATATTTTTTATATAATTTATTAAAAATTTTTTAGACAAGAGAACTGCAAATTAAGTAAAAATGTGTGCTAATTACAAGTGTTTTTTTTTATATTTAATGATTCTGATCAACGTAAAGACGTGTTTATTATCTATTGGCTATGACAGGGATTGTTATCCTTTTTGACCTTGGGGCCCAACTTTTACACTACAAATGGGCCCTTAATTTTACTCTTGATTTAAAAGGTATTCAATAATTTGTTTCTGACTGTTTTTAAACTGTAAGTCAGTTAGAAACGATTAAATGCAATCAGATTACTTGCTCTTGCACTTAAATGTAGAATACATGTAGAATATATTTATGTTATTCATATATTATATAGTATATTATATATATAATATATGTTATATATTATTTCTTATTATTATTGTCTATTGTGAGTGAACTGTGGTGCTGAATTTCCCCCAGGGATCAATAAAGTACTTTTTATTTTATTCTATTCTATTCTATTAAATATGAAACTAAGCGGTAGGAAATGGATGGATGGATGAAACTATGTGTTAAACACAAAGATTATTATCAAGGCTTAGGTCAGGCTGATTACACAAATTAAATATACAGCAAAATAAAGGATTCATAAAGACTATGACTAATACATATGGATGCAATTACAGTGCTAAAATCATTAAATTCTAACTAAATAATAAAATAAATTGCAATTGAATCTACAGCTTCGCCACTTTAGTCATAACTTTTACGCTTAAAAAACATATCCATGGCTTTAGCTCCAGACTTCTTTTGTTTGTTTGAGGTTGTGATTATTGCCACAAGTGTTTTTTTGATTGATTGATTGATTGATTGATTGAAACTTTTATTAGTAGATTGCACAGTTCAGTACATATTCCGTACAATTGACCTCTAAATGGTAACACCCAAATAAGTTTTTCAACTTGTTTGAGTCGGAGTCCACGTTAATCAATACATGATAAAATCTACATATGGACCACAGCTGTGAAACAGATATTTTTTGTGGCCCTCTAGGGGGGTGGTCGCGGCCCAACAATGGGCCCTGTCCCTGTAGTAAAGAAACAATGGTCTGTTATCTATACTAGTCACGTTTCCACATAGCGGTTGTTGGCATGAACTCAGGTTGCAGGGAAGGTAGACTACATGGAGGCTAACAATCTTTTTATCAGGAACACTGAGGGAGCACCAGCGTGGGCAAGGTAGCAGAGCAAGGGTGAATCAAACAAGCTACTAGGCATACACAGAACGCAGATACGCTAGCAAAATAATGTGAATATATTTGTAGATAGCAACATACAGATTATCCAGGTACTAGTATTGTCCCGATACTAATAATACTAAAATTATTTTGATACTTTTCGGTACTTTTCTAAATAAAAGGGACCACAAAAAACAATCTTATTCCAATTTTGTTCTTGAATAAGATAGTGAACATACAAGACAACTTGTCTTTTAGTTGTAAGTAAACAAACAAAAGCTCATAATTAGTTTGCTGACATATGCAGTAACATATTGTCATTTCCCATTCAATTATTTTGTCAACATTATAAAGGGTAAGTGGTAGAAAATTAATTATTAATCTACTTGTTCATTTACTGTTAATATCTGCTTACTTTCTCTTTTAACATGTTCTATCTACACTTCCGTTAAAATGTAATAATCATATACCGTATTTTCCGCACTGTAAGGCGCGCCTTCAATGAATGGCCTATTTTAAAACTTTGTTCATATATAAGGTGCATAGAATCGACGCTACAGTACAGGCTGGGGTTACGATATGCATCCACTAGAGCAGCGGTTCTCAAATGGCGGTATGCGTACCCCTGGGGGTACTTGAAGGTATGCCAAGGGATACGTGAGATTTTTTTTAAATATTCTAAAAATAGCAACAATTTGAAAATCCTTTATAAATATATTTATTTAATAATACTTCAACAAAATATGAATGTAAGTTAATTAAATGTGTAAAAAAATACAGCAATGCAATATTCAGTGTTGACAGCTAGATTTTTTGTGGACATGTTCCATAAATATTGATGTTAAAGATTTTTTTTTTTGTGAAGAAATGTTTAGATTTAAGTTCGTGAATCCAGATGGATCTCTATTACAATCCCCAAAGAGGGCACTTTAAGTTGATGATTACTTCTATGTGTACAAATCTTTATCAATAATTTAATCAATTGTTTATACTTCAACAAGTTTTTAGTTATTTTTATATCTTTTTTGACCAAATAGTTCAAGAAAAACCACCACAAATTAGCAATATTTTGCACTGTTATACAATTTAATAAATCAGAAACTGATTACATAGTGCTGTATTTTACTTCTTTATCTCTTTTTTTCAACCAAAAATGCTTTGCTCTGATTAGGGGGTACTTGAATTAAAACAATGTTCACAGGAGGTACATCACTGAAAAAAGGTTGAGAACCACTGTCTTAAAGCATCTCTTCCTGAGTGCGTCTTAATGTTATAACTTAAGCTTTATCTTTAGTATTATAGCCAAAATGCGTCGGTTCTCCCTTTTCTGTCTACACGTTTTGTCTGCGTGTAAGTACTCCGTGATTGTGCACTGCCGAACATGCTCCTCTGTGCGTAAACCAGCAATGACACGATGTGACGACGCTGCCTGTGGGACCAGTACTTTTCAGAGGCGGTATAGTACTGACAATGATTCATTAGTATCGCAGTACTATACTAATACCGGTATACTGTACAACCCTACCAGATACCGTAAGGAGAAATATACAAGAGCAATCAGAAGCCAATGGTTGTGGGACGACGCTGGGCACAAGAAGCCTCTTGATTAGCAACCAGTGTTAGGCGTGTCTGCTGATTGTCATTGAGGGTCTAGGAGTGTAGCTCAGCACTCTAATATGAAGTGGAAGAACAGATATAAAACCGAAAAAAAATGAAACTAATTAACAAATCTGTCATAAAGGTCAAGACAATACTGTCGGTATAATCAATGCCTACACAAAAAGGTGACTTTTACACAGATGCTGCACAGGAGGCCGAATTGCAAAGGTGTTAATAGTAAGAAACGGCATGTTCTGAAGTGCAGGAAGCAATAGTGCAGAAACCTGATGAGGAGGTCTCACACACATGACCTCATTTTATGTTTAATCTGGAAGAAATTGCTTTCTGGAACATGAAGAGAACGTTGCTTATTTTGATTTCTTCTGTTTTATTTTATGTTGCTCACCGTAGGAAGAAAAAAAAATGTAGGCAATGACGAAGAGAAAATTGAGTTCCTTAAGTTGTTGTGCACACACGGAGGAGGAGAAAGCCGCCATGCGCTGATGACATTCATCAAAACATGAAACCACTTCTGGTGAATTGACATTTTTTGTACCCCTGCTCTGAAATCATCTAACAATCTCTGATAGTCTATGACTCAGGAGGAGGCGGCGATATAACAGCTCACGTCTCTACCTTCCTACCTATCTGGTGGGCGGAGCTAAAAGCGGGAGACCGAGGAGGCGGGGTTAGCGAGAAGAGTGGAAGGGGAATGTATATGACATAGAAGAGTGTTTAAGAAGGGTCAAAGTGGCATGCAGGGGTGTAGAGCAGTGTTTTTCAACCACTGTGCCGCGGGTGTGCCGTGAGATACAGTCTGGTGTGCGTGGGAGATTGTCTAATCCAGTGGTTCTTAACCAGGGTTCTATCGAACCCTAGGGGTTCGGTGAGTCGGCCTCAGGGGTTCGGCGGAGCCTCAGCCATCGTGTAAATAAAAACCTCTCCCTATCGACATATTAAACAATGTTCCCTATACTTTTCCATATGTCAGACGTGCACATGCACTGTGGCCACACCAGCAGCACATCTGTCCCAAACCTGACAAAATAACAAGTGAAATGTTTTATTATCATAATCAAATGACAGCAGTCATTTCCATGAGGTGGGGTTCCTGTTTTGGAAATAATGTGTACCCCTTTCAAATATCCCATTTAGTTGCCACTAAAACATTCACATGTTGCATAATGAGATGTAAACATGGGATCATGTGTACATTCCTGTAACTTTCTGTTTGTGATATATATCTTTAGTAGTACTTCTTTAATATAATAACATCATTTCATGATTAATATTTATATATTAAGATCAAATTAAGAAAAAAACATTTTATTTTTCACTAAAGAAGGGTTCGGTGAATGCGCATATGAAACTGGTGGGGTTCGGTAGCTCCAACAAGGTTAAGAACCACTGGTCTAATCTCACCTATTTGGGTTAAAAATATTTTTTGCAAACCAGTAATTATAGTCTGCAAATGATGTGTTGTTGTTGAGTGTCGGTGCTGTCTAGAGCTCTTCCATATCAGTAGGTGGCAGCCGGTAGCTAATTGCTTTGTAGATGTCGGAAACAGCGAGAGGCAGCATGCAGGTAAAAAGGTGTCTAATGCTTAAACCAAAAATAAACAAAAGGTTGGTGCCCCTAAAAAAAGGCATTGAAGCTTAGGGAAGGCTATGCAGAACCAAACTAAAACTGAACTGGCTACAAAAGTAAACAAATATAGAATGCTGGACGACAGCAAAGACTTACTGTGGAGCAAAGACGGCGTCCACAATGTACATCCGAACATGACATGACAATCAACAATGTCCCCACAAAGAAGGATGAAAACAACTGAAAGATTCTTGATTGCTAAAACAAAGCAGACGCGGGGAATATCGCTTAAAGGAAGACATGAAACTGCTACAGTGAAATACCAACAAAAAAAGAGAAAAATCCACCAAAATAGGAGCGCAAGACAAGAACTAAAACACTACACACACGAAAACAGCAAAAAAGTGAAAAGAAGTCATGATGTGATATGACAGGTGGTGACAGTTCACCTACTTTGAGACAAGAGCTATAGTGATGCATGCTTGCTTATGCTTTAAGGTCATATCCAACAATTGCGACAACCACATTTTACTGTTAAGTGAGTTTCAATTTTAAATAATTTCTGGTGGTGGTGTGCCTCCGCATTTTTTCAACGCAAAAAATGTGCCTCGGCTCAAAAAAGGTTGAAAAACACCGGTGTAGAGGTGTGTGTGTACAAAAGAAAGAAATAGAATCCATATTGTCCGAATACTGATGTATTTTTCAGCTTCTGCCTCGCTGGTTTCTTTTTGATTGGACTTCCGGTTTGACTGACTCTTTTAATTAGCGCCAACATTTTTACAGTTCCAACATTTGTTTCATTTCCGAATAGTCTTTGTCGCCGGTTGCATCATTAGTGAAGAACACAGAGGACGTCTCTCCTGGGAATCAATCTAGACGAGATGTACGCCGAGATTTGCATTTTTATGTCGGAGCAGTTCAACGAACAACGCCTCAGATTTATGCCAGTTAAAGTGGGGGGGAAAAAAAATACAAAGATGACAGGCGGTAAAATACAACCTGCGATTTTGTTCATATTCATGCTGCAATTATATTTGGACAATAGACAACGACAGAAAGAGGGAAAACAAAGTTGAATACCATCAATCCAATACAGTTTTCAAGGGATAAAGTCACAGGGAAAAATCGTAATTCATGAGAATAATGTGGTACTAATAGGATAATATTTTTCATTTTTAAATGGGTTATACTTGTATAGCTCTTTTTTACCTTCAAGCACTCAAAGCACTTTGACGCTATTTCCACATTCACCCAGTCACACACTGATGGGTGGAGCTGCCATGCGAGGCCCTAACCAGGACCCATCAGGAGCAAGGGTGAAGTGTCTTGCTCAAGAACACAGCGGACGTGACAAGGTTGGTAGAAGGTGGGGATCGAACCAGGAACCCTCAGGTTGCTGGCAAGGCCACTCTCCCAACTCCGCCACACCGTCCCCAAAATTAAAGTTATATTCTTGTAAGAGTAAATTCCCAATATTTAGATACTTGTTATAGTATTACAAGAAAGAAGCCACAATTCTACGAGATTAAAGTTGTAATATCACAATAATTATTATTTTATTTTTTTTTTCAGAAAATTGTCGCACTATTCCAAGGAAAAAGTTGTAATTGTATGAGATTTAAGTTATATTCTTACAAGAAGAAATTCCCAAGATTTAGATTAAGTCCTAATCTTGCATGAATAAAACTGCATTTTTACCAGAATAGAGTTGTAAATTTAAAATTTTTGTTGAATGGAAATAAAGTTGTGATTGTACAAAAATAAAATCATTACCGCTAAAAGAAAAAGTGGTAATTTTTGAGAATAATAAAGTTAAAGTTTAAGTACACTAAATTGGCCATAGTGTGTGAATGTGAGTGTGTGTGTTGTCTGTCAATCGGTGTTGGCCCTGTGATGAGATGGCGACTTGTCCAGGGTGTACCCCGCCTTCCGCCCGATTGTAGCTGAGATAGGCGCCAGCGACCCTAAAAGGAAATGAGCGGTAGAAAATGGATGGATGGATGATTGTCACACACACACTAAGTGTGGTGAGATTATCCTCTGCGTTTTACCCATCACCCTCACCCTCTAGGAGGTGAAGGGAGTAGTGAGCAGCAGCGGTGGCCGTGCCCGGAAATCATTTTTGTTGATTTAACTCCCAATTCCAAACCTTGATGCTGAGTGCCAAGCAGGGAGGTAATGGGTCCCATTTTTATGTAATTGTATGAGATTAAAGTTATATTCTTATGAATAAAGTCTTAATATTTAAATAACTACCATAAATAATGGGGCACTGGAACATTACCACAGCGATAATCAAGTCAAAATAATTTTGGAATATTACGACAATAAAGTTATAATTTAATACAAAAAGTCAGAATATTACAGTAATAAAAAAAAAATACGGAAAATAAAGTCGGGATATTGCCATAACAAAGTCAGAATATTACAACGATAAAGTTGAAATAGTTTGAGGAATAATGTCTGAATATTATGACAGTAAAGTCAGAATTCGTACAATTCTGACTTTACTGTCATATTACGAAAATAGATTTATAATATTGCAAGAATACAAGGTTGACTTACTATGGTCTCAGTGCTTTGTGGATTTTAAAGTACAGTACCATTGAGCACACTGAGATTTGCGAGTCTATTAAAATCATATTGGTTTTATTGTGTATGAAGTGTTTTAAGAGAATAGGAAATGTTTCTGAATTTGTGAGAAATATGTGAGGAGGGCTTATAAATATTTTAAATGCATATAATATTCACCGAAAATAACTGAATAATTGCTGACCTTGTTTTACCGAAAACAATTGAGAATTAAGTCGGAATCCTACAACGGAAAAAAATATATAATATAATACAATAAATGAATTGTAATTATTTTATTGTACAACGATTGAACTGTACTTTTACAAGAACAAAATGGTATTTTTTAGAGGATTAAGTCAAAATTGTACAAGGGGAAAAACAGTGTAATTTTATGAGTCAATACAACAAGAATTTTTTTTTTAAATGTTTGGAATACATAACCAAGCAAAGGTTTATAGCAGAAGTAATTTTAGATTGGTGGCCACATGGAGACAAATCTACTCCCTAGTGGGCCGGACTGGTAAAATCATGACAAGATAACTTAAAAATAAAGACAACTTTTAATTGTTTTCTTTGTTTAGAAATAGAACAAGCACATTGAAAATTTACAAATCATACTTACATTCTGAATAAATGATGTGATAAGGTTCATCAGTCAACTCATTGGTGTTAATTTTCAGTCCATCAAGATAAAAAAAATGATGTCAAATTCAAATTACAGGATGTTATTTATGTAGTTTACTAATGTGTTTTTTATTTCTTTATTTTTTTACATTTGTAGCATCAACTACAACAGGGGTCTCAAACTCAATTTACCTCGGGGACACTGGATGCAGAGTCTGGGTGAGGCTGGGCCGCAAGAAAAGATTTCTTAAAAAATATATTTTTAAATGTCTTTATTTTTATTTTCAACACAAAATAAAATCAAAATTTAAATGAACAAAATGAGAATGAAGTAATGAGAGGCAATGCAAATTAAACAATAAAAAAAACAAATAACAGTTTGAATTAGGCCAGGTTATCGGGGACTGTTATTACTGACGGACAGGTGTTGCGGTGCGACTGCAGCCAGGCACGTAAGAAAACCCTCGTCTCCATGGCAACGTTTCTGTCGCTTTCACTCATTTGTCGCTTTTCCACTAACGCAGGGGTAGGCAACCCAGAACGTTGAAAGAGCCATTTTGGACCCAAATAACAAAAATCGTCACTGTCTGGAGCCAAGGGGAAGGGTCGCCGTGGAGTTTACAGTTACGGTAGCACAATTAGCCCCGAACGGACTAACATCACGACTAACGTGTTACACGTCCGATTCGCCCAAAGCCTCTCTGCCGGAGTATCAGCGCTGGGGTACAGTGCACCACAGTTTTGTTTTGTCGCTCGGTCCTTCGGCGGACTGCTTCGGAAGCTTCCGAACCGCTCATCTCCCTGGCCCGGACTGTTTACAGCGACACCGGGGGAGGGAGCGAGAGAGAGACACACACACACAGTGACAGAGACAGAGAGAGCGGGCGAGTGAGGGAGGTTGACAGGAAGAGCGCTTGCGGGTCTAGTGGAAAAGCATCAAAACGTTTATCTGCTTGCATCACTCAAGTTATGTCAATGTCCGGCCCTCATGAGCCATATACCACACCGTGATTGGTAGATTCCTTCAGCTCCGCACACAACGCTGTCAAGCGCCATTCATATAAAACTCAGGGGCTGCATTAACATTGAACTTTCATATTAAGGTGGGGGCCGCAAAATAACGTCTCGCGGGTCGCGTGTCTGAGACCCCTGCATTACAAGGATACAAATAATTGCTATTGTGACATCTAGTGGACACATTTAGAACAGCTGTTTCACAAATTTTGGCTCATTTTTATACTTAGCAAACTCATCCTGTGGGCCGGGTAAAAGCCGTACGTTTGACACCCCTGGTTTAGAGACTCTTTCTCATGCATATTCTAAAAATAAAATGACTTCCTTTTTAAAGGGGAACATTATCACCAGACCTATGTAAGCGTCAATATATACCTCAATGTTGCAGAAAAAAGACCGTATGTTTTTTTTAACCGATTTCCGAACTCTAAAAGGGTGAATTTGGCGATTGAAACGCCTTTCAATTGTTCGCTGTTAGAGCAATGACCTTTCACCCGTGACGTCACGACAGGAAACAATCCGCCATTTTCTCAGACAATACACACACCAAGTCAAATCAGCTTTGTTATTTTCCGATTTTTCAACTGTTTTCTGTACCTTGGAGACATGCCTCGTCGGTGTGTTGTCGGAGGGTGTAACAACACTAAGAGGGATGGATTCAAGTTGACTTACGTGGAGTGTGCTAATCAGACATATCAATGTTCACGCCATGCTAATCGATGCTAACATGCTATTTAAGCTAGCTGTATGTACAAATTCAATCATTATACCTCATTTGTAGCTATATTTGCATCCACCCTTTCCCCCCCACCCACATTTAATGCCAAAGAATCACATACCAATCGACGGATTCAAGTTGCACCAGTGGTCGAAAGATGCGAAAGTCCCTCTGTTGTTCTGTTCTGTTGTAGCATCGCTACCGACGATAGCGATGCTACGACAAAGATGTGTGGACATCCTGCGACACTCAAAGCTGATGCATTTCCAACGATAAAGTCAACGAAATCACAAAGGTGAGTTTTGTTGATGTTATTGACTTATGTGCTAATCAGACATATTTGCGCACGGCATGCCTGCAAGCTAATCGATGCTAACATGCTATTTAGGCTAGCTGTATGTACATATTGTATCATTATGCCTCATTTGTAGCTATATTTGCATCCAGCCTTTCCCTCCACCCACATTTAATGCCAAACAAACACATACCAATCGACGGATTCATGTTGCACCAGTTGTCAAAAGATGCAATCGTTGGTTATTCAATCAAATCAACTTTATTTATAAAGCACATTTAAAATGTACCACAGGGGTAGCCAAAGTGCTGTACAATGGACAGGTTAAAAGATAATACGAGGACCGCGCAAACAACGCATCACAAACAGAACATGATAGAAGGCGATCGCCGAATTCGTCCTCGTTGCCGTTGTCTGTCGTGATATGGCTCAATAGCTTCAGTTTCTTCTTCAATTTCGTTCTCGCTATCTGCCTCCACACTCCAACCATCCGTTTCAATACATGTGTAATCTGTTGAATCGCTTAAACTGCTGAAATCCGAGTCTGAATCCCAGCTAATGTCGCTATATCTTTCTGCTCTATCCGCCATGTTTGTTTGTATTGGCGTCACTCAGTGACGTCACAGGAAAATGGACGGGTGGATATAGCGATGGTGAAATTCTGGCACTTTTAAGCAGTTTTTCGGGATATTGCGTCATGGGTAAAATTTTGAAAAAAACCTCGAAAATTAAAATGAGCCACTGGGAACTGATTTTTATTGGTTTTGACCCTTCTGAAATTGTGATAATATTCCCCTTTAAGAATAAATATTTTTATATAACTAATACGTAGTGACAGCGAAATGATGCCTCAGTGAGTGTATGGCACACTGTTTGTATTTACCCTGCTCTGTGTCAAAATATTTAACTACAACTGTATTGTTTATTATTGGACTTGTTTGCAAAAACAATTTGGAGCGTTCGAGTTTTCAGTTTAAAATCTTGGCTCATCCTACACTAGTAAATATCATCTTGTTGGGAGCAAAGAATGCGGCGTCGTACTCCAAACCAAATGACTGGGCGGGACAAATAAACGTCAGGGTCTTATCATTCCCCTGACCTCCGCCAAAGCTGTGGGTTCCACCCAGAAGCTGCTCCCCGAGGGGTCCGGACAGGAAGTGTTGTTGCAGTCAGACACACCCTGCCTGGACTTACAGAGATGGACTGACTTGTCATACTGTATGCTTTTTAGGCATTGATCCATTCATTGTTCTGTCAACAGAAAGCACATTATTTATTGATTTTCATTTGAATTTAAGATCCATATCTTATCATCCACATGTCATCCCCTGTGTGTGCAAGGCTATTTATAGGATCTATGGATTTTTTTTGCTCTATTTAAAGGGACTTTGTAATGATTTCATCTCAAATTGCCAGTACTCTACCTTTTCTCTTAAGGCAAGGATGTATGAATTTAAAGGGGAAGCACTGAGCAGAATTAATATTTATACAGCAAATGTGATATCAGAAGGAATACGCAATAGACAAAAATGGGCTATTTGAGAGGACAAGTGTAAGCGGCAGCGGCTGATGTTTATTTGAAAATATATGATTTAGGCTGGCTTGTTATCATAAACCTGAATGGAATGTTTTCGTAGGTGGTGCAGCGTTTGAATGGTGCCCTTTCTCACGCTACCTGCTTCTTTTTATCTTGTGTCCCGCCCCTAAATATGGCAAATACGAAAAGATTGGGAAAATACTAATAGTCCTCTTGCTGCATTTACATGTCATCACCATCCTCCATTCATTGGCTGCATGTCTTTTTCCAGCTTCTTTATCGTTAAAGTTTGCATTATATTCTATTTTCAGCCATGTTCTTCATGTATTACAATTGTAGGTTTGCATTGGTAGCATGTTATAGAAAATATACCCCCGATCCAGTTTTAAAGTGTTTTAAGTCAGCATTACTGTGTTTTATGTTTCCGTCAGTCTACCCCAGGGCAGTTGTGGCTACAGATGTAGCTTACCACCACCAGGTGTGAATGAATGATGGGTTCCAACTTCTCTGTGAGCGCTTTGAGTATCTAACAATAGAAAAGCGCGATATAGATCTAATCCATTATTATTATTATCATCATTATGTTTCTGTAGATCTAATGCTAATAGGCCAGGTTTGTGTGCGTCTCCACTCATACAAACCCCGTTTCCATATGAGTTGGGAAATTGTGTTGGATGGAATACAATGATTTGCAAATCATTTTCAACCCACATGTGCTCAAAAACATTTCAGAAAACCACTGTCACTATATACAGTTTGCCGCTACATCTGTAAGTGCAAGTTAAAGCTCTACTATGCAAAGTGAAAGCCATTTATCAACAACATCCAGAAACGCTGCCGGCTTCTCCGGGCCCGAGATCATCTAAGATGGACTGAAGTGGAAAAGTGTGCTGTGGGTGATGAGTCCTTATTTCAAATTGTTTTTGGAAATATTCAACATTGTGTCAGCCGGACCAAAGGGGAAGCGAACCTCCCAGACTGTCATCGACGCAAAGTTCAAAAGCCAGCATCTGTGATGGTATGGGGGTGTATTAGTGCCCAAGGCATGGGTAACTTACACATCTGTGAAGGCACCATTAATTCTGAAAGGTACATACAGGTTTTGGAACAACATATGCTCCCATCAAAGCACCATCTTTTTCATGGACGCCCCTGCTTATTTCAGCAAGACAATGCCAAGCCACATTCAGCACGTGTTACAACAGCGTGGCTTTGTAAAAAAAAAAGAGTGCGGGTACTTTCCTGGCCTGCCTGCAGTCCAGACCTGTCTCCCACTGAAAATGTGTGGCGCATTATGAAGCTTAAAATACAACAGCGGAGAACCCGGACTGTTGAACGACTGAATCTCTACATAAAACAAGAATGGGAAAGATTTCCACTTTCAAAGCTTCAACAATTTGTTTCCTCAGTTCCCAAACGTTTATTGAGTGTTGTTAAAAGAAAAGGTGATGTAACACAGTGGTGAACATCCCCTTTCCCAACTACTTTGCCACATGTTCCAGCCGTGAAATTCTAAGTTAATTATTATTTGCAAAAAAAAAAAAAAGTTTATGAGTTTGAACATCAAATATCTTGTCTTTGTTGTGCATTCAATTGAATATGGGTTGAAAATGATTTGCAAATCATAGTATTCTGTTTATATTTACATCTAACACAATTTCCCAACTCATATGGAAACGGGGTTTGTATAAATATACACTGTAACTATCTAGTTGGTCATCATATACTACAACGTAGTGATGGGTAAATGACGCCTCAGCGAGTGTATGGCACACTCACCACCTGTATTAACACTGCACCCTAACTCTGTGTTACTGTTTCATTATGGTCACTGGCTAGATTAAAAATGTCATTACATTTTACCTGCAAGTTAAATAGTTGGCAAACATGTATTCATCCATCCATCCATTGCTTGTCTCGTTCGGGGTCACAAATAGACAGACAACATTCCCACGCACGTTTACACACTAGGGCCAATTTAGTGTTGCGAATCAACCTCTCCCCAGGTGCATGTCTTTGGAGTTGTGTTGTTTTTTTCACCTCCTCTCAATGTTATCTTTCACGTATCTTGTTAGCACACGAAGAGGTGAATCAATAGCTGATTATCAGCAGCAGCAGCACACGGCAGCGATAAATCCATTTAGTTCTTTTTCCCTGGACACTTGGCTATGAATTTCAGTATGCATCCTTCTTCTATGACTCTTATCATTGCAAGCACTCTTTGACCCTGACTTGTCTTTTCTAATGGGAGATGTGTCATATCATCTGAGGTCAGCTGTGAATTGATGTACTCACCTCTCAATATAAATGTTTTTTTTTTTATTTCTAGGAGCTTTTGCGCTAATCAGGAAGAGAAAGTGTCAGCGATTTTTATATCCTCTGCTATACATTAGGATAGCGTCATAGGTGGGCAATTAGGCCCACCAAGGCCTTCTCTGTGGCCTAACAAAATAATCATGATCATAAATTAATAAACTTCCTTTTTTATTTATTTTCCCTGAATATATCAAATTATTCATCATATTCTCTTCATGTCATGTTAGGCTCCAGTGTTGCTGTTTTTACGTTAGAGCTTGTATCCAATCAGAATTAAGCTAGCTTGTTGCCAGCGGTGTATGGAATTTGCCAGAGGTTTTCTGAATCAACAGCACAGCTGTCTGCGCAGTGTACAGTAGGGCAAAAAAGTATTTAGTCAGCCACCGATTGTGCAAGTTCTCCCACTTAAAATGATGACAGAGGTCTGTAATTTTCATCATAGGTACACTTCAACTGTGAGAGACAGAATGTGGAAAAAAAATCCAGGAATTCACATTGTAAGAATTTTAAATAATTTATTTGTAAATTATGGTGGAAAATAAGTATTTGGTCAACCATTCAAAGCTCTCACTGATGGAAGGCGGTTTTGGCTCAAAATGTCACGATACATGGCCCCATTCATTCCTTCCTTAACACGGATCAATCGTCCTGTCACCTTACCAGAAAAACAGCCCCAAAGCATGATATTTCCACCCCCATGCTTCACAGTAGGTGTGGTGTTCTTGGGATGCAACTCAGTATTCTTCTTCCTCCAAACACGACGAGTTGAGTTAATACCAAAAAGTTCTTTTTTGGTTTCATCTGACCACATGACATTCTCCCAATCCTCTACTGTATCATCCATGTATCCATTTTGGTTATACTTAATATTGTAAGTGTAATCATACATTCTTTATTCAAAAAGATAAAATTCCCTTCCAATTTTTTTAAGGCGGTCTGTCATTACGTTTTTAGAATTCAATCAGACATTATTGTGAGGTTTTTGTATTAGTGTTCCTAAGAATAGATATACCGGGCCCTGGACACATTTTTTTCTCTAAATTTAGCCCCCAGAGTCAAAATAATTGGTCAGGCCTGCTATAGGTTGTATTCGCTCGATGTCACATCCGGCTCATGAAATATGTCAGGCAAAAAGTGGTGGGCCAGCGAGCGTCCGTTGTCATGGCATTCTGGGCGGCATTTTGTTTTTCTCAAAAAAATTGCCCTATACTTGCGTTGTTTTATGCTATTTCAAATCGCGAAAAGGATACAAGTTTCTTTTAGACTAATAAGGAAGGACGAAAGATTGCACGATTTTACGAGAAACGATGAGAAAATGACAAGCACTTCACTCCAATGGAGCAGAATGATTCAAATAACACTCAAGTTTACAGTGATCACTTTATTAAAATTTTCTTTGATATATTTGCAACATTTAGTATTTCCCATTTATAAAACCCAAAACCAGTGAAGTTGGCATGTTCTGTAATTCCTAAATAAAAACAGAATAAAATGATCTGCAAACCTTTTTAACTTATATCAATCAATCAATCAATGTTTACTTATATAGCCCTAAATCACTAGTGTCTTAAAGGGCTGCACAAACCACTACGACATCCTCGGTAGGCCCACATAAGGGCAAGGAAAACTCACACCCAGTGGGACATCGATGACAATAATGACCCAGTGGGACGTCGGTGACAATGATGACTATGAGAACATGATACTGTGATACTGATGATACTGATGACTATGAGAACATATGAGAACATGATACTGTGAAAGATCAATCCATAATGGATCCAACACAGTCGCGAGAGTCCAGTCCAAAGCGGATCCAACACAGCAGCGAGAGTCCCGTTCACAGCGGAGCCAGCAGGAAATTGAATTAAATCTATTGAAATCTATTAAATTGAATAGACTGTAAAGACAGGATATTTAATGTTTGAACTGAGAAACATTTTTTTTCCAAATAATCAATGACTTAGAATAATGGCAGCAACACAGTGCAAACAATTTGGCACAGGCGCATTTTTACCACTGTGTTACATGGCCTTTCCTTTTAACAACACTCAGTAAACGTTTGGAAAATGAGGAGACCAATTTTCTGAAGCTTTCCAGATGGAATTCTTTCCCATTCTTGCTTGATGTACAGCTTAAGTTGTTCACCGGTCTTAGGTCTCTGTTGTGGTATTTTAGGCTTGATAATGTGCCACACATTTTCAATGGGAGACATGTCTGCACTACAGACAGGCCAGTCTAGTACCCGCACTCTTTTAGTATGAAGCCACACTGTTTTTATATGTGGCTTGGCATTGTCTTGCTGCAATAAGCAGGGGCGTCCATGATAAAGTCGCTTGGATGGCAACATATGTTGCTCCAAAACCTGTATGTATTTACGATTTACACAACTTGCCAACTTCACTGGTTTTGGGTTTTGTAAGTATCATCTTGATATCATTTGTATTTTATTTTGTTTCGGAATTCTAGAACCGCATGTTTGACACGACTGTTTCGAAAGCTCAAACTAGGCGAGTCTAAATAAAAGAAAGCGTGAGAAATGTAAACAAAACCTAAATTAAATTACATTTTTTACCAAAGGCAGGAATCATAAATTGTAACTTTCAGCACATGCACAATGTTGAAATCCCTAGTTATATTTTGATAAAGACAAGAAAAAACACACATAATCGTAAACGGCGCATGCGACAACAAAAAAGCAACAAACATGTCAGTACGTGTAAAGTTAAATAATGAAATGCAACCTTCACCCAAGCAAAAAGGATGCAGAGTCGTGATACCAATTTCCTTCACCCAGCCACACACAAAGAAGTTGCAGACATCCAAGCTTTTTCAAGATTTCATCCATTTTGTTGTATATAATGATGTCTGGAGCACAGAATAGTTGGATATGTCTGGGAACGCAATAGACCAGACCTGGGCAATAAAAAGCCCGGGGGCCACATGGGGCCCCTTAAGCTTTTCAATCTGGCCCGCCAGACATTCCCAAATAATTAGTTTAGATATTTAAGATGAAAACTGTAGCTGCCATTATGATGTGCAGTGATGTTTTCTACTGACCGTAAGTCTTGAACTATACAAAGTATTTCGATGGTTGAAATTGGTAGAGTGGCCGTGCCAGCAACTTCAGGGATGCAGGTTTGATTCCCGGTTCCGCCATCCTAGTCACTGCCGTTGTGTCCTTGGGCAAGACACTTTACCCACCTGCTCCCAGTGTCACCCACACTGGTTTAAATGTAACTTAGATATTGGGTTTCACTATGTAAAGCGCTTTGAGTCACTAGAGAAAAGCGCTATATAAACATAATTAAGCAGAAGAAATCTGCCCTTTTGCATGATATACTAGTTACTGTGGTAATCTAATTAATTACTATGGTAATTTAATTAGTTGCTATGGTATTCTAAGTCACAGCAGCTCACACGAGGCACCAAGCAGTGTGGGTGGGGAGCGTTTCCACAGAGTGTTTCCAGAGTGTCAGCCTGAAATGTGGGTGTCAGAGACAGATGCGGAAGGAGATTTTTATAACAAAGTTGTAAAGCTTAATAATGTATCAGATGTATCATATTGTAGGAGTTTTTTTTATACCCTTTGCGTTCATATTTCGCTGTTTGTTGCATTTTTTTGTGTTTCGCTTTATTATAAAATGTGTCGATTGAGAGGTTGTGTGATGTTCATATGTTGTCAATATTCAGTGTTTTATCGTTCATAGTTAATACTGTAAATCCCACATTTTTTATTTTCATGTACATTCTGGGTGTCTCATTCAGTATAAAAATGTAAAATTGCATTCCGGTTTTTAAGGCGGTCTGTCAAAGTTTTTAGCATTCAATCAGGCATTATTGTGAGGTTTTGTATTAGTGTTCCTAAAAATAGATATACCGGCCCCCAGACACATTTTTTCTCTAAATTTGGCCCCCGAGTCAAAATAATTGCCCAGGCCTGCTATAGACGGATAATCCTTGGATCACTCAACATTTTTTTTTAAAAACAGGGATTGAGTCCATTCCATAGTTAGGTTGTTAAAGTTAAAGTACCTATAATTGTCACACACACACGAGGTATGGTGAAATTAGTCTCTGCATTTGACCCATCACCCTTGATCCCCCCCTGGGAGGTGAGAGGAGCAGTGTGTGACGGACTCTCATCGTCCGGGTTCCATGGACCACCAAAGATAGACATTACGTCGAGCAGTTTGTGACTTTTGTTTTATTGTTTCAATAAAACCTTTCATCTTTCGCTTTTCAGCCGGCCGCGTTTGCGTCTTCCTTCCGGCTCTCTTCCTCTTCCACGCTCGCTCCACATCCGCTTCTCTCTGGCTTCCTCTCCGGTCTCTGCCTCTCTCTTCCACGTTTCCGGCTGTCGCCCTTTTACAGAGTGCGCGAGGATTATTTACTTGTGCCCAGCTGGGTGCCCCGCACACCTGATCACGATTGCGGCGTCGCCTCCGGTACGCCCCGCCTCGCCGCTCGCTCACCGTCTACGCCTCCTCGCCGCCATCTTGGGCCGGGCTCCAGCGTGCCCTGCCTCCCTGTCGGACTGCTGGCCCCGCCTCTCCACACAGTGTTTTGCTTGTGTCTGCTTTTAATGGTAAGATCTAGGCCTCTTGTGTACTCCGATAGTTCGCACTGTTTTTTCTGCACACTCGCTGTATTGGTTTTGGTGGTCAACCCCTTCCATTACTTCCGCTCAAAAGTCACATTACGAAATACAACCTATTGACTCGAGGTGATTCAATGCCTAGTAGTGCGCAAGTGTGTTGTTATGTAGTATTTCTCCAGCTGTGTTCATGCGGTGACATAAAACATGAGGTATTTATTAAAGTCGGACTGGGGAGGACATCACTGAAGGCCTAGGTGTGAAAAGAATGGCCCGCCACTGGATAGCGTGTAGTACAGTAAATGAGCGAGACCATTGCAGGTGCCAACTTTTGACATATAGCCTGCTATTTAGTAGAAATAGGCCCCGGAGTGTGCTTGTACGCTTGTGTTCATGTGCTTAGTTTGTGATCCTGTGACATGGTTGCCTAAGTCTGTGTAGGCGGCATCACATCTGCTCACCTTGCATGGCAAGTTGTTCTGCTGCCTTCTGCCGACTCGTTATTTCAATTTGCCCCATTAAAATATAGTATTTTGTCACTCTTCTTCCTGTTTTTTTTTTGCCACAAGATAAGCATCATTTCTTCTTTGTGTTGCTTCACATTGTGTTCATTTCTCATGCATATACTGTATTGCGTTTGTAACTATTTAAATGCGTGTATTAATGCCTGGAGTTTTTTTTGTCAATGCTACTACCAGTTGCAGTTCTCAATGTTGACCACCAGTAGTACCGTATTTTTCGGATTATAAGTCACAGTTTTTTTCATAGTTTGTCCAGGGGTGCGACTTATACTCAGGAGCGACTTATGTGTGAAATTATTTCCACAGTACCGTAAAATATCGAATAATATTATTTAGCTCATTCACGTAAGAGACTAGACGTATAAGATTTCATGGGATTTATCGATTAGGAGTAATAGATTGTTTGGTAAACGTATAGCATGTTCTATATGTTATAGTTATCTGAATGACTCTTACCATAATATTTTACGTTAACATACCAGGCACCTTCTCAGTTGGTTATTTATGCGTCATATAACGCAGTGTTTTTCAACCTTTTTTGAGCCAAGGCACATTTTTTTCATTAAAATATTCCGGAGGCACACCACCAGCAGAAATCATTAAAAACTTAAACTCAGTTGACAGTAAAAAGTCGTTGTCGCAATTGTTGGATATGACTTTAAAGCATAACCAAGCATGCATGACTATAGCTCTTGTCTCAAAGTAGGTGTACTGTCACCACCTGTCACATCACACCCTGACTTATTCGGACTTTTTTTTTGCGGTTTTCCTGTGTGTAGTGTTTTAGTTCTTGTCTTGCGCCTCTATTTTGGTGACTTCTCCTGTTTCGTTGGCTTTTTCCTGTAGCAGTTTTATGTCTTCCTTGAGCACTATTCCCCCAATCTACTTGGTTTTTGCAATCAAAAATATTCAAGATGTTGCTATCCTTCTTTGTAGGGACATTGTTGACTGTCATGTCATGTTCAAATGTACTTTGTGGACGCCATCTTTGTTCAACACGCTGTAAGTCTTTGCTGTCGTCCAGCATTCTGTTTTTGTTTACTTTATAGCCAGTTCAGTTTTTTTTTTGTTCCATAAGCTTCAATGCCTTTTCTTTGGGGCACTAAACTTTTGTTTATTTTTGGTTTTAGCATTAGATAGCTTTTTACCTGCAACCTGCCTCCCACTGTCATCTGCAGATTGGGATCACAATAAACAATGTTCCGACATCTACAAAGCAATTATCTACCTGCTGCAACCTACTGATATTGAAGAGTATTGATGAGTTTTTCTTGAGCCCTGGTGTGGGATCTGAGCCGAGGATGTTGTTGTGGCTTGTGCAGCCCTTTTAGACACTCGTGATCTAGGCCTATGTAAGTAAACATTGATTGATTGATTGACGAGTATACATTGTTACTCTGCCGATCTCTAGACAGCACCGACACTCAACAACACATCATTTGCAGACTATAATTACTGGTTTGCAAAAAATATTTTTACCCCAAATTGGTGAAATTACATAATCTCCCACGGCACACCAGACTGGATCACCGGGCACAGTGGTTGAAAAACACTGATATAACGTACACTTATTCAGCCTGTTGTTCACTATTCTTTTTTTATTTTAAAATGCCTTTCAAATGTCTATTCTTGGTGTTGGGTTTTTATCAAATACATTTACCCCAAAAATGTGACTTGTACTCCAGTGCAACTTGAATATGTTTTTTTCCTTCTTTATTATGCATTTTCGGCAGGTGCGACTTATACTCCGGAGCGACTTGTACCCCGAAAAATACAGTATAGCGAATTTGTCGTATGTCCGATATTTTTGATTTTGAACACAGGTTGTAGTTTTATTTGCATCAGGTTAAAATGTTGTGTGTTTATAGCAGTAGGTCTAACCATGTTTTGAATGTTATGCAGTGCATCCGGAAAGTATTCCCAATGCTTTAATTTTTCCACATTTTGTTATGTTACGGTCTTATAAATTAATTTTCCCCCTCAAAATTATACACACAAGTCCCCATAATGACAATGTGAAAGTTTTTTTTATTTTTTTATTTTGCAATTTTTTACAAAACAAAACAAATTTTAAAAAATCACATGTACACATTCACAGCATACTTTGTTAATGCACCTACAGCCTTAAGTCTTTTGAATACAATGCCACAAATTTGGCACATCTGTCTTTGGGCAGCTTTCACCCATTCCTTTTTGCCCATTCCTCTTTGCAGCACCTCTCAAGCTACATCAGGATGGATAGGAAGCATATGTTTTTATTCAGGATGTCTCTGTACAATGCTGCATTCTTCTAAGTCAGGGAGGTAACCCAGAACCGCATGGTCACTCTGTCAGCGATACAGCATCCCTCTCTGGAGAGAAGAGAACCTTCTAGAAGGACAACCATCTCTGCAGCACTCCACCAATAAGCCAATATGATATAGTGGCCAGATGCAAGCCACTTCATAGGAAATAATTTGCCAAGATGCACCTGAAAGACTCTCAGACCAAGAAAAACTGAATTATCTGGTCTGATGAAACAGACATTAAACTCTTTGGTGTGAATACCAGGCATCACGTTTGGAGGAAACCAGGCACCGTTCATCACCAGGCCAATACCATCCTTACTGTGAAGTAAGGTGGTGGCAACATCATGCTTTGGGGATGTTTTTTTAGCAGCAGGAACTGGGAGACTAGTCAGGATAAAGGGAAATATGAATACAGCAATGTACAGAGACAACCAGGATGAAAACCAATGCTTTTTATTCAACATGATGGAGCTTGAGAGGTGCTACAAAGAGGAATGGGCGAAGATGCCCAAAGACGTGTGTGCTAAGATTGTGGCATCGTGTTCAAAAAGACTGGAAGCCCTAATTTCTGCCAAAGAATTGATTGATTGATTGATTGAAACTTTTATTCATAGATTGCACAGTTCAGTACATATTCCGTACAATCGACCACTAAATGGTAACACCCGAATACGTTTTTCAAATGGTTTAAGTCGGGGTCCACGTAAATCAATTCATGGTAGCTAATGGAGGAAAGACTGTGAATACTAATGGACATGTGTCCATTTTTTTATTTTTTAGTACATTTTATTAAATTTAGAAAAAATACTTTTCATATTGGCATTACGGGGTATTTGAGGACAAAAATGTATCCATTTTGCAATGACAACATAACAAAATGTGGAAAAAGTGAAGTACTGCATTTTTTGGGTGCACAGTTAATAAAATATTGTGCAAAAGACAGTAAAGTGTCTCTTAAACTGACGTTACTATTTGAAAAACTAAACAATTGAAAATAAGAAAACAAAAGAAAAATACTATAAAAAAATCATGAGACATGAGAAAGCCATAATATCTACATTTGATGCTTGTTAATTCTGCACCACCATTATTTTATAGTATCATTAAAAATTGGATTGTCTCATTCATTGCTAGTTTTTACACTAACGCAAAACAAATAGTATGAAATAAATATCTAAAAAGAAATGAATTAAATTAAATGAAATACGTTGTAATTTAAATCAACATTTTTATAGAATATTAAAAGCAATACAGAAAACAAAATAAATTATTCCAAGTTTATTTGTACAGCACAACGGCAACCCCCGGACCCACGTCCGGGCATGGAAAATGTCAAGTCAATGGGTCAAGTCATTTCAAAGAAAAAGTCTCATTAGCCAAAGATTGAATGATGTCAAACATAACAAGTAGTGACATATCATAAGTACTGTAAAACGTCTTTAATCCATCCATCCATTTTCTACCGCTTATTCCCTTTGTCATCCTATTCCACATAGTTTTTTTTGCCATTTCATTATCCCTCCAATCACAGCTGTCCCGGCGTCAGCTCATTCATACGTTAGACACAAACAAAAATTCCACACGGCGTCTCGTTGTCGGCATGAATCAAAAATGCTGTTTAAAGAGCCTCAAGTATGTAGATCTTTTTAATTAGCGAAAGCGTACTTCAAAGTCTTCTTCTTATGAATATTCAACCTTGTATTTGTCTTTTTTCCTCTCCTCTCTCTTGGCTTCACAGCCATCTGTCTGCTCGTCTTTGATGTGCACCACATGTCTCGACAGTTGTTGTTCCTGATGCCAGCGTGCATTGTCACAAACACATCTTTAATGTATGTGGCGCAAGGTAATGGATGGCCCCAAAGATGCTTCCAAGAGGCACACAGCAGACAAACATGCCATTTATAGAAGTCAGACTTATGTAATACCAATTCACTGAAATAGTTTCTTGTCTCTGCAGTACATATTCATGTCTTTATAGGATAGGATGAAATGGACATGGAAACGATCGTTTCCAGGGTTATCATGTGACCTTTATGAACAGTTAAAGCATATGTTGTAAGTGCATTTTAACTCTCGTGCAAGTGGTAAAAGAAGTTAATCACTTTTGAAAGACACTCTGACATTGTTGACCGTCATACATGTCCAAAAAAAGTTAACCGCTGTCAAAATAACTTGTTAACATGAACGCAAGGTAAGTCGTGTCACACCAAAACAAATCGGAATGAGAAAATGCTGTTCTTCTTCTTCTTTTATTATCTTTAAGTAAGTTCAGGGGTCGGCACCCTTTTGAGCCCATTTCCCACCAACGTTAACCCACCTAGAGCCGCAAACTCTGTTTGAGCCCAAAAATGACAATAACACTACTTTTAGTTTCATTACATTTAAAGGCCTAGTGGAATGAGATTTTCTTATTTAAACAGGGATAGCAGGTCCATTCTATGTGTCATGCTTGATAAATTTGCGATATTGCCATATTTTTGCTGAAAGGATTTATTAGAGAAAATCGACGATAAAGTTCACAACTTTTGTTCGCTCCTAAAAAAGCCCTGCCTTTCCCGGAAGTAGTGCGCGTGACGTCACAGATTGTCGGACTCCTCAAATCCACCTATTGATTATTATCTTGGACGCCAGCAGCGCGAGCGATTCTGATCGAGAAAGCGACAATTTCCCCATTAATTGGAGCGAGGATGAAAGATTCGTGTTTGAGGATATTGATAGCGACGGACTACAAAAAAGAAAAGAAAAAAAAAAGCGATAGCTCCGGGCGACGGCAGTGTGAGCGTTTCAGATGTAAATAGACACATGTACTAGGATAATTCTGGAAGATCCCTTATCTGCTTATTACAGGGCGGCATAGCTCGGTTGGTAGAGTGGCCCTGCCAGCAACTTGAGGGTTGCAGGTTCGATTCCCGCTTTTGACATCCTAGTCACTGCCGTTGTGTCCTTGGGCAAGACACTTTACCCACCTGCTCCCAGTGCCACCCACACTGGTTTAAAAAATATAACTTAGATATTGGGTTTCACTATGTAAAGCGCTTTGAGTCACTAGAGAAAAGCGCTATATAAATATAATTCGTATTGTTCTAATAGTGTTTTAGTGAGATTTTAAAGATTGTAAAGGAAAGATTGTAAAGGTCGGATGGCTGCGTTGAACACACTGTGTCTCAGAGAGAAGCCGAGGAGCCAAGCTCACAGCTGCTGCAGAGCGACGAATAATCCACGGATATTTTTGGTAAGATATATATACATCACAATTTACCCATCCAAAAACATGCTGGTTGACGTAGAGAAAACATGTTCGCTTGACCGCTCTGCTTTCACAACAAACAAAGAAACGCCGGCTGGGTCTCGTTGCTAAAGAAAGCTGCAATCCACCGCTTTCCACCAACAGCATTGTTTTTTATAGTCTCCATTATTAAATGAACAAATTGCAAAATATTCAGCAACACAGATGTCCAAAAATACTGTATAATTATGCGGTTAAAGCAGGCGACTTTTAGCTGTGTGTGTGCGCAGTGCTAATATTTCCTCACAGTCCGTGACGTCACGTGTATGCGTCATCATTCCGCGACGTTTTCAACAAGAAACTCCCGGGAAATTAAAAATTGAGATTTAGTAAACTAAAAAGGCCGTATTGGCATGTGTTGCAATGTTAATATTTCATAATTGATATATAAACTATCAGACTGCATGGTCGGTAGTAGTGGGTTTCAGTAGGCCTTTAAAGGGGAACATTATCACAATTTCAGAAGGGTTAAAACCAATAAAAATCAGTTCCCAGTGGCTTATTTTATTTTTCAAAATTGTTTTCAAAATGTTACCCGTCCCGGAATATCCCTAAAAAAAGCTTTAAAGTGCTTGATTTTCGCTATTTGCTTAAGCCACTGTCCATTTCCCTGTGACGTCATATAGCGATTCCAAACAATGGTGGATAGCGCAGCAAGATATAGCGACATTAGCTCGGATTCAGACTCGGATTTCAGCGGCTTAAGCGATTCAAGAGATTACGCATGTATTGAAACAGATGGTTGGAGTATGGAGGCAGATAGCGAAAACAAAATTGAAGAAGAAACTGAAGCTATTGAGCGAATAGCTATTGACGCTATTCGGCCATCTTTGCGTTATCATCGCCGGTAAAATGTGCAGACCAACCGATCAGGACTTTCGCATTGACAGCGGATCAACTTAAATCCGTGGATTGGTAAGTGTTTGTTTCGCATTAAATGTGGGTGGAAGGAAACGCTGGATGTAAATATAGTTTCAAATATACATACAGGTAGCCTAAATAGCCTGTTAGCATCGATTAGCTAGCAGTCATGCCGCGACCAAATATGTCTGATTAGCACATAAGTCAATAACAACAACTACACTCAGCTTTGTGATTTCGTTGACTTTATCGTTGGGAATGCATCTGATTTGAGTGTCGCAGGATATCCACACATTTTTGCCATTTCTGTGCCATCTCCGTCGTAGCATCGCCGGTAAAAACCAAACGAGGGACTTTCGCATCTCTTGACATTGGAGCAACTTAAATCCGTCGATTGCTAAGTGTTTGTTTGGCATTAAATGTGGGTGGAGGGAAAGGCTAGATGTAAATATAGCTACAAATGAGGCATAATGCTGCAATATGTACACACAGCTAGCCTAAATAGCATGTTAGCATCGATTAGCATGCCGTGCTAATCGATTCACATTCTACGTAAATCAACTTGAATCCGTCCCTGATCGTGTTGTTACACCCTCCGACAACACACCGACGAGGCATGATGTATCCAATGTATCGGAAAACAGTCGAAAAAACGGAAAATAACAGAGCTCATTCGACTCGATGCGTCTGATGTGTAGGGAAGAATGGCGTTGAGTACCGATGTGACGTCACGTTCTGACGTCGTCGCTCAGAGAGGCATAAACAGAAAGGCGTTTTAATTCGCCAAAATTCACCCATTTAGAGTTCGGAAATCGGTTAAAAAAATATATGGTCTTTTTTCTGCAACATCAAGGTATATATTGACGCTTACATATGTCTGGTGATAATGTTCCCCTTTAAGCTATAGTATTTATGAAATCAAGCACTTTTTTTGCTCTGATCAGCTTTCCGCAGCAGTTCCGAAACTGCTCTTTTTCGGTCATCTCCAGCTTGGTAGTATTTTTCCGCAAATACTGTGTGTTTGTTCTGGAAATGTATTTCCACATTTGATTTTTTGTTGTTTGCTATTTTCTCCCCACATATTAAACACACAGTCTAACCAACCTCGTCAACAGTAAACGCAAATGAAACAGTCCATGTAGCATTAAATGTTTTATTTTCATAAGAAATGTTTCTCTTTTTTATTTGTCCATTGCTAATTTACTGAGGGTTGACCTCTAAAAACAATGCAATTGTTTGGCAGCAAAAGATGACGCATTGAAGGTGTTACAATACATTTTGATAAATAAAATATTGCAATATAACAAACTCTAAAATAGAAACGGCTGCATTAAAATAGACGAACTAAATAATATAAAATAAATAAAATAGCCATTATTTATTTACATTTTTTCAAAAGCAGAAGGGAGCCAGGCCTGAGGCATGAAAGAGCCGCATGCGGCTCCAGAGCCATGGGTTGCTGACCCCTGAGTTTGTTAATACATTAGAAACATAACTCGAAAACCTATGGGCAGATTTTCATTCAACCTTCAGGAAATACCAGTAATGACCTTGTAACGTAAACAAAAGGTAACACAGGAAAAATTATCTGGATCAGTCCGGAAACCAAATCTGTTGATGTTTCTGACATTTCTCCCAGGTGGTTCCCTCCTAGGTTTCTCATTGTATCCCATCGGGTTGAGTTTTTTCTTGCCCTGATGTGGGATCTGAGCCAAGGATGTCATTGTGGCTTGAACAACCCTTTGAGTCAATTATGATTAATGGCTATATACATAAACTTTGATTGATTGATTGATTGATTGATTGATTGATTGAATGTTTGGCATTTCCTGAACATTTCGTCAAAATCCAACCTTCTCTGTTATACTTAGAATTTTGGTTGAACTCTAAAATCTAATGACTTCTGAAGAATGGGACGTTTGGAAATCCCTACTCACTTTATGAACTCAATCACCATTTCATCTCATATCCGTTCTCTCGCTTCTTCCTCCACTTTTTACCACCTCGATGTCTCTTGGTACACCTCAGAAGCGCCACCTGACACACGCCGTCCACCCATGCAGGCCATCTCAGGAAATGGGCGTGTGGTGTGTCGAACTATGTCAGGGGACAGAGTGGGTGGGAGTACGAGAGCGAGTGAGAGGAGGGGAAAGGGAGGATACTGATTAAAATAATAAACAGCTGTGAAAACCAGTGGGGCTGCTGGTGGCCCACAGAGCCACCGAGGCTGCCAGCGGCACGGGGATCCAGCCGGTACCGCGGCCGGGGACCCCATTGATCCACGAAGGAATCAACTTCATGTCTGTCGTCATCTCAAGGACCGGCAAACTTGGTGACGTTTGGTCCTGGTTGGTCCATGAGGACTCTATGAACACGTGGCTTTGAGTTCCAGCGCAAGAAGAAAGCATTCTTTGACTAAGTGCTCTAGTCATGGCAGTGATTAGGGGGTGTGTTGTAGAGCGAGAGCAGACACTGAGGTGACTCTGTGTCCACCTTTGGGGAATGGACCATGTGCTTCTTTGTTTGGATGTAAAAAAATGTTCCTTTTATCGGAGGTCCTCCATGGTGGACATCGCGCCCTTCATGCCCAAAAAGGAGGCTCTGTTTATATCCCTCGAGAAAAACCCTTATCTCCAATTTGCAGACTTCCATTTCAAGATTTGTTGGATTCCCCATTCCTGGCTGCAAATTATGCGCTGTCATCATTTAGCTGTGACTCTGTCAAAGCTCCAGCGCCACCCGTCGTCCTTCTAATCCCGATCACGGCTGCCGCAAGCATGCTTGCAGGGGCAGCTGTTTTCCTCGTCATCTTGGCTCGGATGTAACTGGATCTGGTTATCGATGATTGGTTTAAGTGGGATCAAGACCTTAGATTTCTTTCAATTTAAGCGTACCTCTTGCTTTGAACCTTTTTTTTTGGTTTTCAACCAAAGTTAGAGAGGATGTATGGCTGGGCTTGATGTTTCCAAGAAGATTTAGGTGCATCGGGTCATCCATGAGTGGGATGTGTGAAGTGGGATCAAGGCTTTGGCTTCTTTTGGATTTAAGATTGGCTCTTGTACTGGACCTTTTTGACGGAAACTTTGGATGAGAGCGTAGAGGATGTAGGGCTTGCAGAGAGTGGGAGGAACCAAAGCACACACTGCAATATGATTGGTTTGAATTTCAGCCTGCAGGAGCTCCTCGGCAAGTTTGAACAGGTATTTATTTTCTCCTTCCTGCTGGGTTTCGGCCTAAATTTGCCATTGACATTTTGAAGTTCCCAGGAAATGTGTAAACATTCCCCATCCTCCACTGGAACTGTATGTGCTCTGTCCAGTCATTGAAATGGAAAGTATAGAGTCTTTGATAAGCTTCAGACACAGGGCCTTGATTTACTGTAGCTGACCTTTTTTTGTTAGCATGAACTTAAATAAGGCTCATTTTGAAAACCGAGCATAATAACTACCAGTATGTTTGAAAAAAGACATCAAACTATATTCTAGGGTTGTACAGTATTAGTATAGTACCGCAATACCGCCTCTGAAAAGTACCGGTCCGCCGCAACAACCCCGTGCTCCTGTCGTCACGTTATGACTTTGCTGGTTTACGAGCAGACGACCATGTTCAGCAGTGCACAATCACAGAGTACTTACAAGCAGACACAGTGTGTAGACAGAAAAGGGAGAACGGACACATTTTGGCTTAAAAACTAACGATAAAGGTGAAGTCACTGAAACGCCCTCAGGAAGATGTGCTTTAGACATGGCTTGCTAGATAGCGGCTTAAGTCCAGCCCCAGTCGGCAGTGTTTTATCTACTTCTAAATCACTAATCCTCGCCTCATTGGCGAAAAATAAAGTGAGTTTCTTACAAGTATCATCCCTGTAGGACGAGGAATAGCTAAACATGTTTCACTACACACCGTAGCTCACTGGCGTCAAAATGTAAACAAATGCCATTGGTGGATCTACATCTAACATCCACTGTAATGATACCAAGTACACTAGCGTATCTAGTGCATCCATCCATCCATCCATCTTCTTCCGCTTATCCGAGGTCGGGTCGCGGGGGCAGCGGCCTAAGCAGGGAAGCCCAGACTTCCCTCTCCCCAGCCACTTCGTGTAGCTCTTCCCGGGGGATCCCGAGGCGTTCCCAGGCCAGCCGGTAGACATAGTTTTCCCAACGTGTCCTGGGTCTTCCCCGTGGCCTCCTACCGGTTGGACGTGCCCTAAACACCTTCCTCAAGAGGCGTTCGGGTGGCATAATTTTAGTAGTATCTAGTTGATACTACTAAAGTTACGTCAATATTTTTTGGCATCACAACAATATTATGTTTATAAACTCATGAAATATGTCCCTGGACACATGATGACTTTGAATATGACCAATGTATGATCCCGTAACTACTTGATAACGGATTGATCCCTAAATTTGTGCTATCATCCAAAACTAATGTAAAGCAGCCAAACAACAGAAGAATAAGTGATTATTACATTTTAACAGAAGTGTAGATAGAACATGTTAAAAGAGAAAGTAAGCATATATTAACAGTAAATGAATAAGTAAATTATTCATTAATTTTCTACCACTTGTCCTTCATAATTTTGACAAAATAATAGAATGGAAAATGACACAATATGTTACTGCATATGCCAGCAGCTTAATTAGGAGCCTGTGTTTGCTTACTAATAAAGACAAGTTGTCTTGTATGTTCACTATTTTATTTAAGGACTAAATTGCAATAATAAACATATGTTTAATGTACCCTAACATTTTTTGTTAAAGTAAAGCCAATAATGCAATTTTTTTGTGGTGCCCTTTATTTAGTACAGAAAAGTATCAAAATAATTTTGGTATCGGGACAACACTACTATACTCCAACCAGCATCCAGCAAAAACACGTCCACACTCCTGTCTGTGCCTCTGATTAGACATTTTGGTTGATGGCCGCCATCTTTTTCAACCAATCTTGCTTGAATTTCACAGACGTGTGCTTTTCCGTTAAAAGTGTGTGCCAAATATTCTAGTGATTCGGCAGGTGTTGTGCAGAGTGTGTGAGAAATTTCAATTCAATCAGACCTGAGGGCAGACAGAGTAAACACAATTAAGGATGCATGTTTTGTCAAATTTTCATGTGCAGCTGTTTAGGACTAGTTAAGTTACAAATACATTAAGTCATTACTCACAAGTTATTTGTACGAATGATTGTACAGTAGTTATGCTTTGATTTTGTCTGTGCAACTGTCTCTCCTGTATTTTTGATTCCATTTCACACGAATAGAGCATGAGGTATGGTCAAACGAGAAGCCTTTTGTTGCACACTATCTCTTTCTTCACACTAATACTTTGTTTGCAGTGTGTGTGGGTGTGAGAAGTCAAATTAGTCTTTTCAATGTATAGAACTGTAAATGGAGCTTTTATAAATACAGACATGCCTTGTGAATACCCATTTGTCTTGAATGTGTGTTCTTATAGTTGTTATTTTCAGTGGATGTGCTAAAGTTGAAAAACTAAAAGCCTGCACTTGGCTAATGACTTGAGTCACGACCAGCAACATGAATATTTTCTTTTGAGCTGCGATGTGTTGTCATTGTATGCTTGCCAATCATTTAGTGCATGTCACACACACACACGCACGCACGCATGCACGCACACACACACACTTGCTTTTTATGTCTAATGAGTAGTTTCTGTTTTTAGTATTCAAAGGAAAAAGGCACTACAAAAAACGTGCATCGGCACACTAAAAAAATAAGACGTTAAAAGCCTTCTGGCTGTAACTGAGCGCCTTGACTATTTGGATAAAATACTCTTCTCATTTGTTTGTTTCTGTTTCGTGCTTCAACTCAATGATCTTCTGACAGATGTCCTTTTTTCATTCTTTAATTGCATGCAGAGTCCCACAGAGATACTTTCTATGACCTCTCCGTAATGTATGAATGATGCACACATCTTACATGTCAGTAGATAACACACTAAAATGTCTTTACATTCTCACATATCGTGTCTTACTAACAGTGGGCACTAAATTTGACAGAAGAGTTTTTCTCCAATCAAAATTGGCACAATCCAAATTGTGAACATGCTTTTTTTTTTGCCATAGCAGAATATGATAAAGCGTATGTAGCACTTGGCTACACTGTAACCATGGTGGGATCATACAACCTTATGTAAAGGTATAATTATAACTACAAACTCCACTTCCATATGAGTTGGGAAATTGTGTTAGATATAAATATAAATGGAATACAAATCATTTTCAACCCTTATTCAGTTGAATATGCTACAAAGACAACATATTTGATGTTCAAACTGATAAACATTTTTTTTTTGCAAATCATTACCTTTAGATTTTGATGCCAGCAACACGTGACAAATAAGTTGGGAAAGGTGGCAATAAATACTGAGAAAGTTTAGGAATGCTCATTAAACACCTTTTTGGAACATCCCACAGCTGTGCAGGCTAATTGGGAACAGGTGGGTCCCAAAAAATGCTCAGTCTTTCACAAGAATGGATGGGGCGAGGTACACCCCTTTGTCCACAACTGCGTGAGCAAATAGTCAAACAGTTTAAGAACAACGTTTCTCAAAGTGCAATTGCAAGAAATTTAGGGATTTCAACATCTACGGTCCATAATATCATCAAAAGGTTCAGAGAATCTGGAGAAATCACTCCACGTAAGCGGCATGGCCAGAAACCAACATCGAATGACCGTGACCTTCGATCCTTTAGACCAATGGTTCCCAAACTTTTGCAGGCTGGCGCCCCCTTGGCTCCCCAGTGAATTCCTAGCGCCCCACCCCCCCCCCCAGACACATATGGAAACAAACGAATCTTTCTTGATATTTAGTATGCTGCAATTTGAAAAGAGAAAGGTTAAACACAAATGTGTATTTCACAAATAAAACCCAATTTAGTAAACCAATTTATTTTTTAGCAGTTTTAACTGTTTCAGCAACATAGAATGGTAAATACCACCCTAACCAGCTCAACACAACACGGCGCGTTCTGGCGAGTCCCCAATTTCATGTTGACTTGAACTCAAGATGATGTTGACCACCAGAATGCGGTTTTTATTATAAGATACAATTCTGAACATTACAAGCTTGAAATTACAAACCTAAGCTTTTGCTTTTGTAGTCTATGCTGTCGGATCTGACTGGGCCAGAGCGGCGTGTGGTAACCGGACCCTGATGCGTCGTCCACTGATTCGTCCTGCTGCACGTGTTGTGTACAAATCGTCAAAAAACGTTCGAACTTCTGACTTCGACTTCGGACTGCCGCCCCCCTACCGCCCCCTTCTTCCTCACCGCCCCCCCAGATCTTTCCACCGCCCCCAGGGGGGCGGTACCGCCCACTCTGGGAACCACTGCTTTAGACGGCACTGTATCAAAAACCGACGTCAATCTCTAAAGGATACCACCACATGGGCACAGGAACACTTCAGAAAAACACTGTCACTAAGTACAGTTCGTCACTACATCCGTAAGTGCACGTTAAAGCTCTACTATGCAAAGCAAAAAGCCATTTATCAACAACATCCAGAAACGCCGCCGGCTTCTCTGGGCCCGAGATCATCTAAGATGGACTGATGCAAAGTGGAATAGTGTTATGTGGTCTGACAAGTCCACATTTCCAATTGTTTTGGAAATATTCGACATCGTGTCATCCTGACCAAAGAGGAAGCGAACCATCCAGACTGTTATCGATGCAAAGTTCAAAAGCCAGCATCTATGATGGTATGGGGGTGCATTAGTGGCCCAGGCATGGGTAACTTACACATCTGTGAAGGCACCATTAATGCTGAAAGATACATACAGGTTTTGGAACAACATATGCTGCCATCTAAGCGCCGTCTTTTTCATGGACGCCCCTGCTTATTTCAGCAAGACAATGCCAAGCCGCATTCAGCACGTGTTACAACAGCGTGGCTTCGTAAAAAAAAAAGAGTGCGGGTACTTTCCTGGCCCACCTGTAGTCCAGACCTGTCTCCCATGGAAAATGTGTGGCGCATTATGAAGCGTAAAATACGACAGCGGAGACCCCGGACTGTTGAACGACTGAAGCTCTACATAAAACAAGAATGGGAAAGAATTCCACTTTCAAAGCTTCAACAATTAGTTTCCTCAGTTCCCAAACATTTATTGAGTGTTGTCAAAAGAAAAGGTGATGTAACACAGTGGTGAACATGCCCTTTCCCAACTACTTTGGCACGTGTTGCAGCCATAAAATTCTAAGTTAAATATTATTTGCACGAAAGAAAAAAAAAGTTTATGAGTTTGAACATCAAATATCTTGTCTTTGTAGCATATTCAAATGAATATGGGTTGTAAAGGATTTACAAATCTTTGTATTCCGTTTATATTTGTCAGGCTTTCCCCTGACAGTTTGTCTATGTTTTAGTTTTTTCCTCTGCATTTGTCTTTATTTCCTCTGTGTTTAGTATCTCCTGTCTTTAGTTCCTGTCAAGTGCTCTTATTTTGGTTCAGCTTCCTGTTTGTCTCCCTGTGTGCTGTTGTCACCTCATCTGCGGCTGATTGGCACCTGGCCACACCTGTAGTCAATCAGCCCGCTCCTATTTGTACCCACTTTGTCTTCCAGTCAGTGCTGGATCATTGTCGTTGCCACATGTCGCTCCTGTTGTTGTTGTCGTGTCAATGTCATTTTCTACTTGTCATTCCTACTGGTCGTGTGAATGCAGCGTAGCGGTAAGCTATATTTGATAGATGTTTTGTAGCTTACTGTTTTTTGTTCCCTGCTTCCGATTAGTTTGTTCATAGCCCTTAGTGTGTTATATCCGCCCATGTGCGTGCTTTTTGTTTGTACCCTTTTGGTTTTGTTTTCGTCTTAGTATTTCATTAAATATGTTTTCACATTCCATGCCTGCCTCCATCTCTGCATCTTGGGGTTCGTCACCAAATAACTCTGACATATTTACATCTATCACGATTTCTCAACTCATATGAAAACGGGGTTTGTATTTTATAGGCAAATTATCTACGGTGGAGAGTTGGGGTCAGGGGGGATACTCCTGGTGGGGGCATGACCGAAAATATTTGCGAAGCAATTAAATATAAGTTACATTCATTCTTGAAATAAGCAGACATGTATTTACATTTTGTAAAATCATAAGATGTTATGCTAATTGTAATGAGTACACAAGCAACAACTTAAGCTGCTAAAACTGTGTCAAATAATTAAAAAAAAAATGATTACAGACTATGTGGCTCATTTTCTTGCACTCATTTTGTCTCATTTGCAAATCTGTGTCTGTGCTGCAGGCAGTGCTATTCACGCAACACATCCATATGGTGCTGGAGTCTTTATTTAGCCTTCGAATGGCTTGAATGCAAAAGGAGTCCCACTAGAGAGTGAGAGGAAAGTGGAGCAATTTTACACATCCCAAATATAAAACATTTGACAGGATCCTCGCCGCTGAACCACTGATACAGGCTAATACACAGATGCTCACCTCACAAAAACCCTGGAGGTGCGGTTGTGTAATAGACGGGGAGTAGATGCGAACACCCACATCCAAAAAAAGCTCAGTCACTTTTTTAGATAAGATCTAATATAGCATTAGTATGAGTGTAGACATTGCTCAGGGAGGTTCACGTCTTTATGGACAGGGAGCATCTAAAGGCCATTTTATAAAAAATACAATTGTACATTTAAGTGACGTCTCTTCTCTGACTGTGTCTGTGCAGGACATCCAGGCTGAGATCGACGCCCACAATGACATCTACAAGAGCGTGGACGGAAACAAGTCAAAGATGGTCAAAGCGCTGGGAAGCTCGGAGGAAGCGGTGTTTCTTCAGCACAGGCTGGATGACATGAACCACCGCTGGAGCGACCTCAAGGCCAAGTCGGCCAACATACGGTCAGTGGAAACATGATTTTATTGTGAAAGACAACTGTGCCTAACTTATCCAAACATGCCTTTATTGGCCTAAAATAGAACATTAAGGGGATATAACACACAAAATGTTGCCAAAACAATCCCTGCTCAAAAAGATCTGCAAAAACTGCATTATGAAATGCTGTGAAAATATGGAAGTAGAATTGTCTCACATCAACTTATATATACACACACACACACACACACACACACACACACACACACACACACACACACACACACACACACACACACACACACACACACACACAGTGGGGCAAACAAGTATTTAGGCAGCCACTGATTGTGCAAGTTCTCCCACTTAAAATGATGACAGAGGTCTGTAATTTTCATCATAGGTACACTTCAACTGTGAGAGACAGAATGTGAAAAAAAATCCAGGAATTCACATTGTAGGAATTTTAAAGAATTTATTCGTAAATTATGTTGGGAAATAAGTATTTGGTCAACCATTCAAAGCTCTCACTGATGGAAGGCGGTTTTGGCTCAAAATCTCACGATACATGGCCCCATTCATTCTTTCCTTAACACGGATCAATCGTCCTGTCCCTTTAGCAGAAAAACAGCCCCAAAGCATGATGTTTCCACCCCCATGCTTCACAGTAGGTGTGGTGTTCTTGGGATGCAACTCGGTATTCTTCTTCCTCCAAACAAGACGAGTTGAGTTTATACCAAAAAGTTTTATTTTGGTTTCATCTGACCACATGACATTCTCCCAATCCTCTGCTGTATCATCCATGTATCCATTTTGGTATGATATGATATTAATACGTATGCATATATTAATAAATATACAAATATAAATACAAATGTGATATACAAATATATAAATGTGTATAAATAAATAAACGTGTATTTGTAAATATATGTTTACGATTTGAAAATATATAAAAACTAAAATGTAAATATATAAATTGTGACATACAAATAAATCAAGAATTGGTATAAATAAATGTGTATTAGTAAATATATTTTTGACATTTGAATATAAATATGCTTGATTTTGTATTTGTATTGAATTTGCATATGTGGATCGCTTTTTTGCGTTTGTGTCGATGAGACATTCCTCCCCTAAACCAGATGCACAAATAAATGTGACCTACACACTCCCCTGAGCAACCAGCAGAGGGCACTGCATCCAGAACGGTCTCCATCACAGTGCATTATATGCAAAATGCCCGGAGTTCTCAGCACAAAAACAATCCATGTCTTTACAGAGAAATCGCACTAAGGTTCTGAGCCTGCTAACGTTAGCGTTGTATTAGCTAATGCTAATTAATCCGGTTAATATAAAAGACTGTGCTAACTGCTTATTTTACTGTATCAATACCGTTTAATGACCTTTTCCCGATGTAGATACTGATCTCTTATCAGTGCAATATTTGTTAAATCATCATCATATAGCAATCATCATATGACCCTCCTTAGTGTGTCTCTGATTGGCTCGCCAGTGTCTGACCATGTCTATGCTCCGGCTGCATTGCCCTCTGCTGGTTGTTCAGGGGAGTGTTTAGGTTGCATTTATTTTTGCATCTGGTTTGTGGGAGGAATGTCTCATCGACACAAAAGCAAAAAAGCAATCCACATATGCAAATACAAAATCAAGCATATTTATATTCAAATCTCAAAAATATATTTACAAATACAAGTTTATTTATACAAACTCTTGATTTATTTGAATGTCACATTTTTGTATTTATACATTTTATTTGTATATATTTTCAAATCTCAAAAATATATTTACAAATAGGCGTTTATTCCCACAAATGATTTATTTAATCGTATATTACATTTGTATATTTATTAAAATATCCAAATGTATTATCATATTGATATATATATGTTGAAGTGAGACAATTCTACTTCCATATAAATAGCATGCCAGACTGTTAGTGAGTGACATGGTTTTCCCTCATAAACGGTATACTTTTCAAATTTTACTAATCGTCAACGCTCCAGTTTACACCTCTATTCTATCAACCACAACTACCATCGGTCTATAATAGGCCTGAGCAATAACTCCCATCAAATCGATATATTTTTGCTGACGATTTTAAAAATAAAAAAGTAAATGTTTTATCCTTTTGCTCCAGCATATTATTTTCCCCCAGGAGCTCCACATACAGAAACATAACAGCTGCTTACGCGAATGAGAGCAAGTAGTATGTTCCAAAGAAAAGAATAATGTCATTATTTTGCATTTGCGACATCAGACGTAGACCAAGTGAATGCAAGTTGCAAAATTTCTTTAAAAAGCAGTAGCACTACAAACTTATTCCAGCATTTGAAACAAAGGCATATATCGGAGTGAGGAAAGTACAACTCTTTAAGAGGTGACAATTGTTGATACTTTAACTTAACAACAAACAAAAAACTATATTATAAGAAATGAGCACAATTAAAAGCTATCACTAAAGTGGTCGCCCTGCACAATTATATTGTAAAGCTGTGGTTCCCAATAACCATAAATTAGCAGAAAACCTGAATTTTTCCACTTATTAGAACTATACACCCCTCTCAAGTTTACAGAAGAGAATATTTAAGTTTGCACTTAAGTAATCTCATTGTTGGAGTTTGTTTGCATGCAATGTGCAATACTACATTTCTGTTTACCAAAGTATTTTATTCAAATTAGAAGTTTTGCTACACAGAGAAAGCTTTTGATTTAGTTTTTTGAAAATGATTTTAGACAAAGTACAATTTATATATGTTCTAAACTGAACAACTTAGAGAGTAAGGTGGAGTGTTCATGCCTCTGTAAGTTGTGGCATTGTTTCTCTTCTGTCTTTCTTCTTTCAAACCTTTTTTTTTTTTTTTTTAAATCCAAGTCAAAGCAAAACATGTTTTGAATGATCTCTCCCGTTTGTATTCATTGGTTTCTTTAAAATGTAAGAAAACATTTTCAGTGAAAAAAATGATTATGTTATTTTTAGGCCTTTTTTCCCAAGCCAAGTCTAATGCCACCAAGCCAAAAACATTGGCTCTGGCTGGAGGCAACCTTCTGATATATTTTTTTGTATGCTGCATTTGAAGTATCATTAGTCGTCGGCAGCTCTGCATGCGCTCTAACATGTCGGTCATGCCACTTAGTTGTGGTGTGAATCTCATGCATGTAGCTCAATAATTATGTAAGCTGTCCTTTCAACTCCCATTTTAATCAACCAGTGAGTTGCTGGAGCTCCATCTTTCCCATGTAAAAGTCATTGAGTTAGTCCTAGTCAAAGGCCTCCCTGGTTCATTAACTCACCACTTTGCATGTTATTCATAATATATGAGCCTTAAGCGATTGCATCATTCACTGTGCTCACTCCATAAAAGTCGACATAGATATCCATTTTTTCCTTTATAGAGCATGAGTCGCGTGTTTGTGGAATATTTATGGGCTATTAGATAATTCACCCTCTATGTTTCAATATGTTCGCTGTGGCGGTTAATGGATGAATATGGATGAAGTAAATAAATAAATATATATATACAATGGGGCAAAAAATATTCAGGCACCGATTGTGCAAGTTCTCCCACTTAAAATGATGACACAGGTCTGTAATTTTCATCATAGGTACACTTCAACTGTGAGAGACAGAATGAGAAAAAAAATCCAGGAATTCACATTGTAGGAATTTTAAAGAATTTATTTGTATATTAGGGTGGAAAATAAGTATTTGGTCAACCATTCAAAGCTCTCACTGATGGAAGGAGGTTTTGGCTCAAAATCTCACGATACATGGCCCCATTCATTCTTTCCTTAACACGGATCAATCGTCCTGTCCCCTTAGCAGAAAAACATCCCCAAAGCATGATGTTTCCACCCCCATGCTTCACAGTAGTTATGGTTTTCTTGGGATGCAACCTAGTATTCTTCTTCCTCCAATAACGATAAGTTGAGTTTGTACCAAAAAGTTCTATTTTGGTTTCATCTGACCACATGACATTCTCCCAATCCTCTGCTGTATCATCCATGTATCCATTTTGGTATAAACTCAACTCGTCGTGTTTGGAGGAAGAAGAATACTGAGTTGCATCCCAAGAACACCAAACCTACTGTGAAGCATGGGTTTGGAAACATTATGCTTTCGGGCTGTTTTTCTGCTAAGGGGACAGGACGATTGATCCGTGTTAAGGAAAGAATGAATGGGGCCATGTATCGTGAGATTTTGAGCCAAACCCTCCTTCCATCAGTGAGAGCTTTGAATGGTTGACCAAATACTTATTTTCCACCATAATTTACAAATAAATTATTTAAAATTCCTACAATGTGATTTCCTGGATTTATTTTTCATTCTGTCTCTCGCAGTTGAAGTGTACCTATGATGAAAATTACAGACCTCTGTCATCATTTTAAGTGGGAGAACTTCCACAATCGGTGGCTGACTAAATACTTTTTTGCCCCACTGTGTATATGTATATATGTATATATGTATATATATATATATATATATATATTTACACTTGTAAAGAACATAATGTCATGGCCATCTCGAGTTTCCAATAATTTCTACAACTCCTATTTTTTTGTGATTGAGTGATTGGAGCACATACTTGTTGGTCACAAAAAAATATTCATGAAGTTTGGTTCTTTTAGGAATTTATTATGGGTCTACTGTAAATGTGACCGAATCTGCTAGGTCAAAAGTATACATACATCAATGTTAATATTTGGTTACATGTCCCTTGGCAAGTTTCACTGCAATAAGGCGCTTTTGGTAGCCATCCACAAGCTCCTGGTTGAATTTTTGACCACTCCTCTTGACAGAATTGGTGCAGTTGAACTCAATTTGTTGGTTTTCTGACATGGACTTGTTTCTTCACCATTGTCCACATATGCTCAATGGGGTTTAGCTCAGGACTTTAGGAAGGCCATTCTAAAACCTTAATTCTAGCCTGATTAAGCTGTTCCTTTACCACTTTTTACGTGTGTTTGGGGTCATTGTCCCGTTGAAACCCCCAGTGTGCTATAAACTTCTGAGACCATTTGTCAGCATCCCATTTCTGACACCATTTGTTGGAGGACTTACAGGTGGAGTCCACTTAACTTGGCCCTACTGGTTTAACATAGTAATGTAGAGTCCTTTCAACTCCTGACACAATTTGCCCGCATCCCACTTCTGACACCATTTGTCATAAAAGCTCACTATTCCAATGCTGTGTTTAATGGGTGGTTTCAAACTTGATACTAATGTTTCGAAACGGATGCTACACATTGACAGAGCCCACCTGGAAGCGAGTGCCGAGCGCTGGTCTCGTCTGCTGGGCCTCTTGGAGGAGCTTTGGAGGTGGATCTGCATGAAGGATGAGGAGCTGACCAAGCAGATGCCCGTTGGTGGAGACGTGCCCACCCTCTTGCAGCAGCAGAATCACTGCACGGTACGTCGTATTGTACAACGTGCAATCGATTCCTCTGTAAAGTCTTTTATAATGTTTATTACCTCAGCCAAGGTCGTTATGCTTTTATTACCAGCTGTTTGTTGTCTTGCCAACGAAACGACACAGCGCTCTGTTGGTTTATTTATTTCGTATGCGCACAAATCAGCTCAAAAACACTTTCATGGCGATTAACTTGTCAAAAGATCACGGTAGGTGTCGAAAACCTCCGTACAAATATAAATGTTCTTGACTTTTTATTTAAGTGGCCATATTGGGTCGGTGACCAAAAAAATAGGTAAAAAATTCAGCACACAATTGTGGTTTAGACTAAAGCAAACATTTTATTGTGTGCCTGCCTTTATTTTGACTGTAGGTTTATTATATGTTAGATTTTGTTTGTGGACCTCTTTGGGTCTTTTGATATTACTTGTGTATAGGGCTTGGCGATATGGCAAAACAATGATCACGACTAATTTTTTCATATCATCCGATCTCCATTGATATCACAATAAAAATAGTTTTTAAACATTTTTTTAATCAAAGCAGATTGTCCCGCAAAGGATAATGCACAGTACCGCATCCCCACTGTTTCCTATTGCAGTATCTTGTAACAGACATTTTTGCCATGTTTGATGGGGGTAAAATGCAAACAGCTGACAACTTTTATTTTGTGTTCATATACCGTATTTTTCGTATTATAAGTTGCTCCGGAGTATAAGTCGCACCGGCCGAAAATGCATAATAAAGAAGGAAAAAAACATATATACGTCGCACTGGAGTATAAGTCGCATTTTTGGGGGCAATTTATTTGATAAAATCCAACACCAAGAATAAACATTTGAAAGGCAATTTAAAATAAATAAAGAATAGTGAACAATAGGCTGAATAAGTGTGCGTTATATGACGCATAAATAACCAACTGAGAAGGTGCCTGGTATGTTAACGTAACATATTATGGTAAGAGTCATTCAAATAACTATAACATATAGAACATGCTATACGTTTACCAAACAATCTGTCACTCCTAATCGATAAATCCGATGAAATCTTCATCCTCGATGCCGCTTCTAAACAACTCTGCCAACTCCAAAGGTATGCGCCGCTTCCTCTTGTCGTTTTCTGTTGCATATTTCACTACGTTCAGCTTGTAATCTGCAGTACATGATTTCCTTTTTGGTGCCATTTTTGTTCAGTCCTTCTCAGTTTTTATAAGTTACCGCCAACGATGAAATGATCCATATTAATAGCTACGGCATATAGCAGTTAGCATTCCATGACCCCCAATACACTTCTACCATGACCCTCCCCCGCCGAATTCTTATTGGTTGACGTGTGTGTGACAATTGCTGACATTTTTTCGTCTCTTCCGCGAATGAGATAAATCATATTATTTGATATTGTGTAATCTGCAGTACATGATTTCCTTTTCGGGGCCATTTTTGTTCAGCCCTTCTCAGTTTTTATAAGTTACCGCCAACGATGAAATGTTCCATTGTATTAGCTACTGCAGTAGCATATAGCATACAGCAGTTAGCATTCCATGACCCACAATGGACTTCTGCCATGACCCTCCCCTGCCAAATTCTTATTGGTTGACGTGTATGTGACGATTGCTGACGTGTGTGTGACGATTGCTGACATTTTCTTCGTCTCTTCCACGAATGAGATAAATAATATTATGTGATATTTTACGGTAATGTGTTAATAATTTCACACATAAATCGCTCTGGAGTATATGTCGCAGTATATGTGTTTGCTGGAGGTGCCACGCTACAGTCCGTACCTGGTTTTAGGGCCACAGTTTTGCTTCTTTTTTGTACGTTTTGTGGGGGTATAGAGATTAAGTTTTTTCCTCTTCACTTCTATGGTAGTGTTAGTCGTGTTTGTCATTTTTGTTGTTCTTCTGGGCTGCACATCCAGCATTGTTAGGGGACAAGGCACAACACGATTGAATGTAGGAAGACTGATTTTAGCGACGTTGAAAAGGGATGATCGTGCACACAAACACACGCAAATGAACACAAACACACACAATCACAGACACACACAGGATGACGGTCAATAAAGGTGGATTGTTCCATATAGGATTTTACCAAGCATCGTTGCTTCTCTACTGTTTACTATCGTGGTCATTTTTAACAGACATTTCCGCCATGTTTGATCGAGGTAATATGCTAACAGCTGATCACCAGAATTAAGCTCAAATTATTCTCGATCAACGATCACAATCATATAAATCGCCCTACTTGTTAACACGCTGGAGGTTATAGAGCTGACCGAGTCTAGTGAGCATTGTAATACGCGATTTGAAATTTGCGGCTTGTAATGGTGCATCTGTATACCTCTTAATGTTAAAAAATGTTTTTTATAAGGTAGAAAACAGTTTTTTTAGGCGCTAGCTATAAAAATATTTCATTTAAAATAATCATTTGCAGAAATTCATCTGAATACCTCTTAATGTTGAAAACATGTTTTTTATGCGCTAGCTATAAAAGTGAAGTGAATGATATTTATATAGCGCTTTTTCTCTAGTGACTCAAAGCGCTTTACATAGTGAAACCCAATATCTAAGTTACATTTAAATGTGTGGGTGGCACTGGGAGTAAGTGGGTAAAGTGTCTTGCCCAAGGACACAACGGCAGTGACTAGGATGGCGGAAGCGGGGATCGAACCTGCAACCCTCAAGTTGCTGGCATGGCCGCTCTACCAACCGAGGTATACCGCCCCAAGTATTTCATTTAAAATAATTCTTACTTTGCAGAAATTCATCTCTATACCTCTTAATGTTGAAAAAATGCTTTTTATAGCGTAACAAACTGTTTTTATTATGTGCTAGCTATAAAAGAATGTCATTTAAAATAATTATTTCTTTGCAGAAATTCATCTGTATACCTCTTGATACAAAAACACATTTTTATAACGTAGCAAACAGTATTTATACGTTAGCTCTAAAAATATTTAATTTAAAATAATTCTTACCCCATCTGTATATAATGTTAAAAAATGTTTTTTTAATAACATAGCTAACCGTTTTTTCATGCGCTAGCTATAAGAATATTTTATTTAAAAAAATTCTTACTTTGCAGAAGTTCATCTACTGTATCACACAGGCGCGGACTGAAATTAACAGCAATTAATGAGGATTTTCTTTTTTACTCTTCGTCACCACAAATAGATTTGGTTATAGAAGCCTGAGTGTGTGCATTAGAAACACAACCAACAGAAATTTAGTTCCTAATAGGTTAATAATTGTTTGTATAATTGTTTATGTTTATAATACACAATTGGGGTTAGTGCATCTGCCTCACAATACAAAGGTCCTGAGCAGTCTTGGTGTGTGCCTTAGAAACACAACCAACAGAAATGTAGTTCCTAATAGGTTAATAATTGTTTATGTTTATAATACACAATTGGGGTTAGTGCATCTGCCTCACAATACGAAGGTCCTGAGCAGTCTTGGGTTCAATCCAAGGCTCGGGATCTTTCTGTGTGGAGTTTGCATGTTCTCCTCGTGACTGCGTGGGTTCCCTCCGGGTACTCCGGCTTCCTCCCACTTCCAAAGACATGCACCTGGGGATAGGTTGATTGGCAACATTAAATTGGCCCTAGTGTGTGAATGTGAGTGTGAATGTTGTCTGTCTATCTGTGTTGGCCCTGCGATGAGGTGGCGACTTGTCCAGGGTGTACACAGCTTTCCGCCCGATTATAACTGAGATAGGCACCAGCGATCCCAAATGGCATAAGCGGTAGGAAATGGATGGATGCATGGAAGCATCAACAAAGTTAAGACAATTCACTCCATCAAAGTAGAACAAGCAAACACCTGCAGAGCATGAAGACCACGATGATGATCAGCTACTGAAGTGACCGGTCGCCCCCCCGACCCACCCTCCTCAAGTCGCATAGATTATTATTTTTATTATTATTATTATTATACGTTATGCCAGGGGATACATTATATTGGCTTATGTTTCTATGTGAAGAAGGACTTGGGAATACAAGCAAAGTCAAGCAGTCCTTGGACAGACTGTGGTCCAGTGCATCTCCACCTGCATTTAGTCATTTCCATAAAAAATAGGCAGCAGACTGGTGTTGGACTGCTGAAACCGCAAATACATCAGGCGACTGTAAATCACTTGGTCGTAATCACCGCTGTTATTATTCATCATCAGTGCAGTCAGCAACACATACCAGGAAGATGCATTGCAGTTTTTAGCTGTGCACCCCACCTCCTCCAAAAAAAAAACGTTTTGTGTGTCCTTGATTATTAATCGGCACTTTTATGGCCGACAATCAGCAACGAGCGGGCATAAAACTTGTTTTAGTGCATGTTAAATAATAAACTGGGATACGTTAAATAATCAGTAGCGCTGCACTAATTTATCCCGAGTATCATCGTCTGTTCGCCCCCATCCAACGTAGTATCATTTATTCTGTCTCAGTAATCAATACTGACCCGTTCACAACTTTGTCTTCATTGGTATTTGTCAGCCGTTGCGATTATTTATGACTACCGCTGGATATTGTTGACGTGTAATTGTGCTCAGATGGATGACTCAAGCCTGTGGAGAGTGTTTACTTGCACTGCGTTGGCCAATACTCCGACGCTGAGCTTTACGCTCGACATTGTTATTAGATCCCCAATGTAAACACTTGTGTGGACCAGTGTGGAATCAGAATCATAAACACAAACTTGCCCCACACACACACAAAACTTGCCCCACACACACACACAAATTTGAAATGTGCTGAAGGTTTGTTGCATTTATATCAAGGTGTGATGCCTTAAAGAGGGCCTTTTATGCAAAACCCACTTTTCTTACTAATTGGTACCTGTTTTTTTAGACAAAACCCAAAACCAGGGAAGTCGGCATGTTGTGTAAATCGTATATAAAAACAGAATTCTATGATTTGCAAATCCTTTTGAACTTATATTCAATTGAATGGGTCAATTGAATTGACAGAGTTCATTATTTATCAAAATGCTTGTTTAACCTATCAAGTCATTTACAAGCTGAATCTTAGGCTGTGTAGCTTGGTTCCTATCTACCATCCCTAGCATGCCCACAACACTCGTAACATAGATCTGAAAACCGGTAAACATTGTTTACTGGCTTGTACCGGTCACAGTGTCGTATTCAGGGGACCAAAGATTTGGAACCAGCTTAATGAGAGCCTCAAGAAGCTGTTTCCATTCTCTAACTTCAAAAAGAAACTGAAAAATTACCTATTAACCACCTATCTTTAATGCCTCATGTGGGGTAGACTACTGTTGGGTTTTGCATGGTTGAATGAATGTATGTATGTGTATGCTTGCTTTAGTACTATTATCTTGTGTTTATCATATAGCGTTGTTTTGTTTTTGTTTTTCGTTGTTGTGCTTGCTACCATATTTGATCTTTCCATGTATATATTGTCCTTTGGACCCCCTGTCAAAATCTTCTTCTAGCTTATTTCCGGGACCCTTTCACGTACCAACATCTTTAAATGATGATATTCCCCGCTATTGTAAATGTTATATGGTATTGTGAATAAACTTGTAAACTTGTAAGGAGGTGACCCCAGGATGCAGGGACGGGAGGCGAGGTTTGAATTACAAAAAGTTAAACAAAAGGCGGTGGGACAGAAGTGCACACCGTGGATAAGCAAACAAAAGCAGGTCCCTCAATGGTCGGCAGGGGAAAAGGCCAGGGCGCACTGAGCTCAACAAAAGGTCCATCACAAAATCCTCTTCATATCAGGGAGGCTAGGAAGCAAACACAAAGAGGAGAGGAATTTCAAGAATAAGGAGAGACAACATACCAGGCAGGACGAAGTGACTCAGGCACCTACTCAGTGGCCTAGTGGTTAGAGTGTCCGCCCTGAGATCGATAGGTTGGGAGTTCAAACCCTGGACGAGTCATACCAAAGACTATAAAAATGGAACCCATTACCTCCCTGCTTGGCACTCAGCATCAAGGGGGGTTAAATCATCATAAATGATTCCCGGGCGCTGCACCGCTGCTGTCCAACGCTCCCCTCACCTCCCAGGGGGTGATCAAGAGGATGGGTCGAATGCAGAAGACACATTTCACCACATCTAGTGTGTGTGTGACAATCATTGGTACTTTAACTTTAACTTTAACATGCACGTGGGAGGTGCAGGAGACAATAACCGGCAGGGACCAGCTGTCGGTGACAAGCTTAAATACTACTGGGTAGAGATTTGTTGCAGGTGTACCTCGCTGGGGACTAATTGACTGAAGAAAAACAGACACCATAAAAGAGAAGGCAGGGAAATGACAAAAAACAACAGAATTCTCTGCAAAGACAAGATATTTAATGTCCGAACTGAGTAACGTGTTTTTTTGTGCAAATAATCATTAACTTAGAATTCAATGTTACGTGCAGTGATTTCTCCAGATTCTCTGAACGTTTTGATGATATTACAGACCGTAGATGGTGAGATCTCTAAATTCCATGCAATAGCTCATTGGGAAATGTTGTTCTTAAACTTGTCGACAGCTTGCTCACGCATTTGTTCACAAAGTGGTGACCCTTGCCCATCCTTGTTTGTGAATGACTGGGCATTTCATGGAAGCTGCTTTTATACCCAATCATGGCACCCACCTGTTCCCAATTAGCCTGTTCACCTGTGGAATTTTCTAAATAAGTGTTTGATGAGCATTCCTCAACTTTCTCAGTTTTTTCTGCCACTTGGGCCAGCTTTTTTGAAACACGTTGCAGGCTTCAAATTCCAAATGAGTTAATATTTGCAAACAATAACGTTTTCCAGTCCAAATGTTAAGTATCTTGTCTTTGCAGTCTATTCAATTGAATATTGGTTGAAAAAGATTTGCAAATCATTGTATTCTGTTTTTATTTACGATTTACACAACGTGCCAACTTCACCGGTTTTGGGGTTTGTATTTAGAATCCACACAAGTCTCGAAAATTGGAAATCAAACCATGGCGGCATGGCGTAGGTATTGATAAAAAACATGTATGTGTATGCTTGCTTTAGTACTATTATCTTGTGTTTATCATATAGCGTTGTTGATGTTTTGTTTTTGTTTTTCATTGTTGTGCTTGCTACCATATTTGATCTTTCCATGTATATATTGTCCTTTAAACAAAAGGCGGTGGGACAGAAGTGCACACCGTGGATAAGCAAACAAAAGCAGGTCCCTCAATGGTCGGCAGGGGAAAAGGCCAGGGCGCACTGAGCTCAACAAAAGGTTCAACACAAAATCCTCTTCATATCAGGGAGGCTAGGAAGCAAACACAAAGAGGTGAGGTATTTCAGGAATAAGGAGAGACAACATACCAGGCAAGACGAAGTGACTCAGGCACCTACCTAGTGGCCTAGTGGTTAGAGTGTCCGCCCTGAGATCGGTAGGTTGGGAGTTCAAACCCTGGACGAGTCATACCAAAGTCTAAAAAAATGGGACCCATTGCCTCCCTGCTTGGCACTCAGCATCAAGGGGGGTTAAATCACCATGAATGATTCTCGGGCGCAGCACCTGCTGATCACTGCTCCCCTCACTTCCCAGTGGGTGATCAAGAGGATGGGTCAAATGCAGAGGACAAATTTCACCACACCTAGTGTGTGTGTGTGACAATCTTTGGTACTTTAACTTTAACTTTAACATACATGTGGGAGGTGCAGGAGACAATAACCGGCAGGGACCAGCTGTCGGTGACGAGCTTAAATACTACTGGGTAGAGATTTGTTGCAGGTGTGCCTCGCTGGGGACTAATTGACTGAAGAAAAACAGACACCATAAAAGAGAAGGCAGGGAAATGACAGAAAACACAACAGAATTCATTGCAAAGACAAGATATTTAATGTTCTAACTGAGAAACATGTTTTTTTTGTTGTTGCAAATAATCATTAACTTGGAATTCAATGTTACGTGCAATGATTTCTCCGATTCTCTGAACGTTTTGATGGTATTACAGACCGTAGATGGTGAAATTTATAAATTCCTTGCTATAGCTCGTTGAGAAATTATGTTTTTAAACTTGTCGACAACTTGCTCACGCATTTGTCCACAAAGTGGTGACCCTTGCCCATCCTTGTTTGTGAATGACTGGGCATTTCTTGGAAGCTGATCATCGCACCCACCTGTTCCCAATTAGCCTGTTCACCTGTTGAATGTTCTAAATAAGTGTTTGATGAGCATTCCTCAACTTTCTCAGTTTTTTCTGCCACATATGTCCACCTTTTTTGAAGCATGTTGCAGGCATTAAATTTCAAATAAGCTAATAGTTGCAAACAATAACATTTTCCAGTTCAAATGTTGAGTATCTTGTCTTTGCAGTCTATTCATTTGAATAGACTGGTTGAAAAGGATTTGCAAATCATTGTATTCTGTTTATATTTACGATTTACACACCGTGCCAACTTCACCGGTTTTTGGGTTTGTATTTACAATCCACATAAGTCTCGAAAATTGGAAATCAAACCATGGCGGCATTGGCGTAGGTATTGATAAAAAAACAAATATTGCCTTCTTTCATACTTGCTCCAAACGAGACATTTGAAATCTGAGTAGTTAATGACGGACTTGTTGCTAGTTAAGTCAGCGGATTTCTCCATGTACGGTAAAGTTTTACCCAAAGAGCTTTGTGCGAGTCCGCTATTGTAGTTGGACGTCATTGTCAATGAGTTCCTTATTGTTCTCTATCGTCATGTTTTGGGGCAGACTGGCTCATACATGCACATGCTTCCTCCACTGTTGCCACTTCTAATACAAAGTTAGTTCTATAGTTACATACTTACTACATACATAGTTGGCGCATAGTTCCAACTTATATCTGCCAGTAGACTCCATGTGGAAGCGCTAAAAACTACAACATGGCTGACGGGGTGGAGACACAGTATAAGCAGAGGCATATAAGTAAGACCGCCAAAAAATTGGTCAGAAAGCAGTTTGATAATGGTCTGTAGAACAAAATCCATGCAAAAATTTTATCTAAAAAAACTAAACACCATTACATGTTATGTAGAACACAAGGAAGTGTTTGAAATGTGCAAAAAAATCATGCTATAACCCCTTTAACTAGGAAAAAAAATTAATATTTTTTGACCTAACTTTTTACATCCCGGTAATTCATTTTAATTTAATTAATGTACAACTACGAATATAAGATAAATAACGTCATAAAATCCATCCATCCATTTTCTACCTGTTGTCCCTTTTTTGGGGTGGCGGGGGGTTGCTGGAGCCTATCTCAGCTGCATTCGGGCGGAAGGCATGTACACCCTGGACAAGTCGCCACCTCATCGCACGGCCAACACGGATAGACGGACAACATTCACACTCACATTCACACACTAGGGTTAATGTTGCTAATCAACCTATCCCCAGGTGCATGTCTTGGGACGTCATAAAATGAATCATTAAATTAAGATAATAGTCGTTAATGCCTCCCTTCTTATTATTATTATGAAAATATTACTACAAATAATAAAGATTGTAATAATAATAATGATAATTATTATTATACAAAAATACATTTGCACATTTGCAACAAGTTATGACACTTATTGTGATGGAAATGGTGTCCCAATTGCCTTAATTTCAGGCTAAAACTAAATGTTTTAGACAAAAGATTTTAATAAGAAATAGGGATTTCCCAAAAATATGTAAGACTAAACCAAACCCAAAGTTTTATTTAAAATGGTATGCCGGTGTACATGTTAAAATTATTTAAAAAAAATGTCCAATTAAAAATATAAAATATGTATTTAATATTTTTTTTAATTTGGCCCTGTGATGAGGTGGCGACTTGTCCAGGGTGTACGCCGCCTTCCGCCCGATTGTAACTGAGATAGGTGCCAGCGCCCCCCGCGATCCCAAAAGGGAATAAGCAGTGGAAAATATTTTGCCTCAACTGTAGTCTTCAGAACAGCAATAATATTTGCACAATGTAGAAAGGAACATGTGCAATTCTGATCCTCAGTCTACAATTACAGTGTGATGTTGAATAATTAATACAAGAGAAAAAAGTAACTGTAAAGGGGAATAATGGATGTGATGTGGGCCCCCTTCCAGCAGCAGTAGAACAATAAATGTCTCTACACTTGTAATTTCTTAACCTTGACACCATTAAAGAAGTATCATTCACATACGAGCAGACTTCAAACAACAATAAGTGACCTAAAGTGAAGGTTTATTAGAAATATGACCTGGCTTCACTGGCAAAATAATTGAACCGAATCCTCTTGGTGAACTATTTGGGGGGGTGTCACCTCAGTCATTTACCCTTAGTAAATCCAAAAAGAATCCTGCTGCATTTACTACTTTGTTGGCAAGAAGACTCATTGTGTTAAATTGGAAGGCAACTTGCCACACCCGCTGGATTAAAGAAGTTCTTTAAAAAAGATTAAGTGGTGGTTCTGCAAAGTTTCAACAACTGTGGGGTGCTTTTCTGAGATATGTTGGAGAAACTGATCTCCAAATTATAACTGATTAAAACACAATTAAAATGTGGGTGGATGATGAGCCTTTTGTGTGCTTGTTGGTTGCCACATCACCTCGAAAGCCATTCAAGAATGCAACTGTCTTTGGTTTTATGGGATTATCTGTCTGTGGTTTCTTTTTACTTTATTTATTTAGTTATTTTTATTATTACCGTATTTTTCGGACTATTATGCGCACTTAAATCCCTTTCATTTTCTCAGAAATTGACAATGCGCTTTATAACTTGGTGCGCCTAATCCATCCATCCATCCATTTCCTACCGCGGGGGGCGCTGGTGTTTATCCCCGCTACAATCGAGCGGAAGGCGGTGTACACCCTGGACAAGTCGCCACCTCATCGCAGGGCCAACACAGATAGACAGACAACATTCACACTCACATTCACACACTAGGGCCAATTTAGTGTTGCCAATCAACCTATCCCCAGGTGTATGTCTTTGGAAGTGGGAGGAAGCCGGAGTACCCGGAGGGAAGCCACGCAGGACATGCAAACTCCACACAGAAACCCAGGACTACTCAGGACCTTCGTATTGTGAGGCAGACGCACTAACGTGAGGCAGACGCACTAACCTGGTGCACCTAATGTACGGAATAATTCTGGTTGTGCTTACCGACCTCAAAGTTATTTTATTTGGTACATGGTATAATAATAAGTGAGATCAGTGGAAGGTAGTCACACATAAGAGATATGTGTAGACTGCAATGTGATGCCAGTAAACAACACTAAAACATTAAATGTTCCATTGAAAAAAAAACATATCACACTTCACTCAAAAATCTGTCAAAATGTTTTAGTATGACTTTGAAGCCGCACCGCTTGATGGAATGTCGGCGCCTTATAGCTACAGTAGTCAGAGATACAAGTATTACTATGGTGTGTGTATAAGGACAGGAACAATGGCACCCATTCGCAGACATATTATCTGGAGTTTGTTTCACAATATTATGCAAAACCAACTTTTCTTATCTTCTGGTACCTGCTGATGTGTATTTGAGATCTGTATAACTCCTGAAAATTTGCGCACGTCCGCCACTGTAGTATGTGCCGATTCTGTAGTGGATAAACTTCTTTTTTTTCTCAATGTTCTTGTTATGGGACATTCACCCTCCGCTGTTGCCATTTCTAATATAAAGTAGCGTTAAGTTCTAACCTAAATATTGGTATGGAAGCGCTAAAAACTACCAGTGGAGTGGGTCTACACAATTCACCCACGGAACTTTAGTTATTGGAGAGTTCCGGTCGGACGTTTTTTTCACGGGACACATTTCCGCCCTTATTGCACGAGTGAGCCACGGATGAGGAGATGCTGCGCCGTTATTGATTGATATAAGTCTTAATGTCATTAAAACAGTTAGCTCCATCTTTTGACACTTCTTCCACTCCCGTCCTTGCACGCTACACCGCTACGACAAAGATGACAGGGAGAAGACGCTGTCTAAGGTGAGTCATGTAGTGAAGTGAAGTGAATTATATTTATATAGCGCTTTTCTCTAGTGACTCAAAGCGCTTTACATAGTAAATAAGACCGCCCACATTCTGAAGAAACTGTCAGAAAGCGGCTTGAAGATGATCTGTAAACCATAATCTATGCAACATTTTGACCAAAGAACCACCATTTATATTTAGAAAAAATGCGTCTAATGCGCCTTATAATCCGGTGCGCCTTTTGTATAGAAATAAACCTGACTAGACCCGCTCATCAGCAGTGTGCCTTAACATCCGGTGCGCCCTGCAGTCCAAAAAATACGGTATTTCATATATTCATTTATTGTTTTTTTTACTTCACTTGTTGGGGGTAAAAAAAGATTTGATGTCTTTTTGACAACTCCTGTCAATTGTATGTGTCTGAAAACCAGTAAACAAAATTAAAAAAAAAAAAAGAAAGAAAGAAATATGACCTTACTGTACCAACACTAGTGTAATGAATATTTGCCCAATAAGCAAGCTTTTACTGAGTTTTATGAACAATCTGATGACATCAAATACTAAGATCTCTCAAGGGTTGAAATATACTTGTTTTTTTTCCCAGAGAAAGCAACCATCCTGCTTTGTGACAGAGTTTTCTCACTTTTAGTTTCTTTTCACACATTTATTCTTAATAGAGTGAAGGTCCCGCTGACCTTTTCAGGCATGAGGGCTCCCTGCCTCTTGTAGGTACTGCCATTACTTCTTTCAGCAACACACTCCCCCGTTAGTCACTCGCACACGCACGCAGGCGCACACACACACACACACACACACACGATAGATACATGATGATCCAAAATGAACTCTGCAGTGGCTAATGTGCTTATTAAAGAAGCAGTAGAATCAGAATCCTCTTTATTGGCCAAGTGTGTTAAAAAAAAAAAAAAAAGGAAGTAGACTTGGGAAACCAATGGTATATATATATATATATATATATATATACATATATATATATATATATTTGTATGTGTGTGTGTGTGTGTTTTTTTGTTTTTTTAAAGACAAAGCTGTGTGTCGTTATTATTGGCTGATTTCAACATTTTGGCTGTTTCTCATTGTGTTTTTCGCTGTTTTCCCAATTTTAGCTAGTGTTTTTTGACAAACGAGTCTCAGGCCACAGATGGCTCTTGTGCCGCACTTAGGGCACCCTTGCTGTAAGACGCTAACCGTTTATGGCCACTATAGTATTAGCGTAGTATATTTGTTCATCCTATCATTACATGCCGCCATGTTTTATCATGTATTACTGCTTTTGCACAAGTCAGTGTTTAGTTTTGTATTCACAATAAATCAACACAAAAACCGTACTTTGGTGCAATGTTCACGGACCTTAGTATTTGGCTTGTTAGCTTCCGGTCGCAGGTGTGCGTGATGGTTGTGGTTGAGGGAAGAGTTGTTTGATGTTGGATGCTGGAAAATGTTTGATGCGTTTCAACATATTCAGTAGGTATGGTGTTTTTGGGATGCAACTCAGTATTCTTCTTCCTCCAAACACGACAAGTTGAGTTTATACCAAAATGGATACATGGATGATACAGCAGAGGATTGGGAGAATGTCATGTGGTCAGATGAAACCAAAATAGAACTTTTTGGTATAAACTTAACTCGTCATGTTTGGAGGAAGAAGTATACTAGGTTGCATCCCAAGAACACCATACCTACTGTGAAGCATGGGGGTGGAAACATCATGCTTTGGGGCTGTTTTTCTGCTAAGGCGACAGGACGATTGATCCATGTTAAGGAAATAATGAATGGGGCCATGTATCGTCAGATTTTGAGCCAAAACCTCCTTCCAACAGTGAGTTTTTTGAATGGTTGACCAAATACTTATTTTCCACCTTAATGTATTAATAAATTCTTTAAAATTCCTACAATGTGAATTCCTGGATTTTTTTTTTCATTCTGTCTCTCACAGTTGAAGTGTACCTATGATGAAAATTACAGACCTTTGTCATCATTTTAAGTGGGAGAACTTGCACAATCGGTGCCTGACTAAATACTTTTTTGCCCCTCTGTATATTATTGTGATCGACCAGTAGGGTGCCAAAGAATGATGGATCCTGACCGATGAGTTGGCGACCCTTGTGGTAGACTGTGCTCTCTTTTTGAAAATATGAGTAAGCAGTGGGGCAGCACGGTGTTGGAGGGGTTACTGCGTCTCCCTCACAATACAAAGGTCCTGAGTAGTCCTGGGTTCAATCCCGGGCTCGGGATCTTTCTGTGTGGAGTTTGCCTGTTCTCCCCGTGACTGCGTGGGTTCCCTCTGGGTACTCCGGCTTCCTCCCACTTCCAAAAACATGCACCTGGGGATAGGTTGATTGGCAACACTAAATTGGCCCTAGTGTGTGAATGTGAGTGTGAATGTTGTCTGTCCATCTGTGTTGGCCCTGCGATGAGGTGGCGACTTGTCCAGGGTGTACTACGCCTTCGCCCTGATTGTAGCTGAGATAGGCACCAGTGCCCCCCGAGACCCCAAACGGATTAAGCGGTAGAAAATGGATGGATGGATGGAGTAAGCAGTGATCCGTGAGTAGGAAGTGATGGACAGGATGTGGTAAATTAGAAAGCAAAACTTACTGTGTGTAACATTTTTCCCGTTAATCCCTCGCAAATAAGCTATACCATAATTATTCATCCCACTTTCAATTAGCCCCTAAAAGGCTGTCGTCGCTAAACGACTAATTAGAGGCGTAAACTTGCTTATCAAATTAGCTCTGAGTGCCTGTGGCCCTATTAAGGGCTCTTATCTTGCAGGAAAAGTCAGCCTGCAAGTGGACACCGGTCATTTTGCAACCTCTTGTCTGCTGTTTTTAACAAGGAAACATCAAAAACAACTTGAAATTTGATTGGAAGTTGATAGTGGAGTTTGGTGACTAGCAACCAAGATCCTTCAGAAGCATCAAGTCAGCCCTTTTAATATTAATAGGTGTCATTTACATCCTTAAAGGGGAAAATTATCACTAGAACTATGTAAGCGTCAATATATACCTTGATGTTGCAGAAAAAATACCATATATTTTTTTAACAGTTTTCCGAACTCTAAATGGGGGAATTTTGGCGAATTAAACGCCTTTCAAATATTTGCTCCCGGAGTGATGACGTCACAACGTGACGCCACCTAGGTAGTCAATCGGCCATTTTGTAACACATTATACACATCGAGTCAAATCAGCTCTGTTATTTTCCATTTGTTCGACTGTTTTCCGTACCTTGGAGACATCATACCTTGTCGGTGTGTTGTCGGAGGGTGTAACAACACGATCAGGGACGGATTCAAGTTGATTTACGTAGAATGTGCATCGATTAGCACGGCATGCTAATCGATGCTAACATGCTATTTACCGGCGATGCTAACGCAGACATGGCACAGAGATGTATGGATAACCTGCGGATGCATTTCCAACGATAAAGTCAAAGAAATCACAAAGGTGAGTGTTGTTGATGTTATTGACTTATGTGCTAATCAGACATATTTGGTCGCGGCATGACTGCCAGCTAATCGATGCTAACATGCTATTTAGGCTAGCTTTATGTACATTTGTAGATATATTTGCATCCAACGTTTCCTTCCACCCACATTTAATGCCAAACAAACACCAATCGACGGATTTAAGTTGCTCTAGTGTCAATGCGAAAGTCCCGATCGGTTGGTCCGCACATTTTACCGACGATGCTAAGGCAGAAATATGGCCAAATAGCGTCAATAGCTTTTCGCTCAATAGATTCAGTTTCTTCTTCAATTTCGTTTTCGCTATCTGCCTCCATACTCCAACCATCCGTTTCAATACATGCGTAATCTGTTGAATCGCTTAAGCCGGTGAAATCCAAGTCTGAATCCGAGCTAATGTTGCTATATCTTGCTGTGCTATCAGCCATGTTGTTTGTATTGGAATCACTGGATGACGTCACAGGAAAATGGACAATGGCTTCGCAGATAGCGAAAATCAGGCACTTTAAACCCTTTTTTCGGGATATTCAGGGACGGGTAAAATTTTGAAAAAAACTTTGAAAAATAAAATAAACCACCGGGAACTGATTTTTATTGGTTTTAACCCTTCTGAAATTGTGAAATGTTCCCCTTTTGGGGCGGTATAGCTCGGTTGGTAGAGTGGCCGTGGCAGCAACTTGAGGGTTGCAGGTTCGATTCCCGCTTCCGCCATCCTAGTCACTGCCGTTGTGTCCTTGGGCAAGACACTTTACCCACCTGCTCCCAGTGCCACCCACACTGGTTTAAATGTAACTTGGATATTGGGTTTCACTATGTAAAGCGCTTTGAGTCACTAGAGAAAAGCGCTATATAAATTCAATTCAATTCAGTTCAGTTGATTTGAAAATGAAAATAAAATGTACGAATCAATCATTATCTATATTTTTGATAAAAAATGTCTACCTCACGGAAATGTATTTACCACTGTCAGCCCCGAAACCCACCAACAGTGATAAACAAGGGTTTACTGGAAGTGTTTACCCATATCTCCGAGCGCAGTGAAGCCAATTCAAAACTGCTATGGCGCTTCGGCATTATTTGAAAAAATAAACAAAGCACTATAAATGGTCAAAATGTATTAAAAGACAAAAAAAGTACGGTCATTTTAGAAATACGGCTGTGAATCCGTGATGACGGCGTTGAAAGCCTTACTAAATTATCAATATGGGCTTTTGAATAGACACAGCTGCTATGCTGCTCAATCAAACTCCAATTATTAAAAAAGGAAATGTTGCACAGACAAAGTCTCCGTTTACACTGGACACCAAATCTGTTGTTACACTGACGGGATCCTTTTTTTACCAGTCTAAACACTCCAAAATGCTTCAAATCTGATATTTTCTCATCAAAGTTAGGCCACATCAGGAGGTAGAATCCGTTTGGAATCTGTTCTTTTCCCAAGTGACTGCAGTCTAAACGGTAGTGCAACCTGTTACTGACCTTTTTTTGTCAATTTTGGTCGAGCTATGTCAGTCATGTGCGCAGGAATGCAATTTGCTTTTCTCTTCTTCCTCCTGCAGTTGTTTTCCATCATCTGCCTACTTCACAGCACAGTACAACCCCACTAACACGCTAATCTGTGCTGTTCATGTTTTCTCATGTGGTAGCGGTTTCCTTTAAAGAATCCGGTTAACTTCCTTTGTTTTCACTACAGTGGGGCAAACAAGTATTTAGTTAGCGACCAATTGTGCAAGTTCTCCCACTTAAAATGATGACAGAGGTCTGTAATTTTCATCATAGGTACACTTCAACTGTGAGAGACAGAATGTGAAAAAAAATCCAGGAATTCACATTGTAGGAATTTTGAAGAATTTATTTGTAAATTATGGTGGAAAATAAGTCTTTGGTCAACTCTCACTGATGGAAGGAGGTTTTGGCTCAAAATCTGACGATACATGGCCCCATTCATTCTTTCCTTAACACGGATCAATCGTCCTGTCCCCTTAGCAGAAAAACAGCCTCAAAGCATGATGTTTCCACCCCCATGCTTCACAGTAGGTATGGTGTTCTTGGGATGCAATTATTCTTCTTCTTCCAAAATGTATACCAAAACGGATACATGGATGATACAGCAGAGGATTGGGAGAATGTCATGTGGTCAGATGAAACCAAAATAGAACTTTTTGGTATAAACTCAACTCGTCTTGTTTGGAGGAAGAAGAATACTGAGTTGCATCCCAAGAACACCATACCTACTGTGAAGCATGGGGGTGGAAACATCATGCTTTGGGGCTGTTTTTCTGCTAAGGGGGACAGGACGATACATCTGTGTTAAGGAAAGAATGAATGTATTGTGAGATTTTGAGCCAAAACCTCCTTCCATCAGTGAGAGCTTTGAATGGTTGACCAAAGACTTATTTTCCACCATGATTTACAAATAAATTCTTCAAAATTCCTACAATTTCCTTTAACTTGGACACACACATCTATACCCTTGGCCATTCTAAGACAGTCATTTCCAGGAATTATCTCACCCTTTACTAATGTTTTCCAATTTGGTAAAAATGTGTAGAATAAATATTACATTTCAACATTTCTGTCAACGAAGATTTGCGTCAGCCTGCAACACGTAGTTATTTTGATAGTAGGCTAATACAGCTAATGAGTCACTTACATCATGTGTTGGCTTCATTAGAACGCTTATATAAGTCTTTATAGTTTTTGTGGCTCCAGACAGATTACTTTTTTGTGTATTATTGATCCAATATGGCTCTTTCAACATTTTGGGTTGCCGACCCCTGGGATATCCATTTATTTTCTCCATCCATTTTCTACTGCTTGTCCCATTCGGGTTCGCGGGGGGTGCTGGAGCATATCTCAGCTGCATTCGGGCGGAAGGCGGGGTGCACCCTAGACCAGTTGCCACCTCGTCGCAGACAACATTCACACTCACATTCACACACTAGGGCCCATTTAGTGTTGCCAATCAACCTATCCTCAGGTGCATGTCTTTAGAGGTGGGAAGAAGCCGGAGTACCCGGAGGGAACCCACGCAGTCACGGGGAGAACATGCAAAATCCACACAGAAAGATCCCGAGAGCAGGATCGAGCCCAGTACCCTCGTATTGTGAGGCAGACGCACTAACCTCTATACCACCGTGCTGCCCTGGGATATAGACTGTTATTTATCCCACAATGGGGAAATTACACTGTAGTAGCGCAGATTTTGAAATACAGTAATAGAAGGAATGTAATATTCCTAACATCCACAAGTTATGGTACCCCCTTGAGCGCCTCACATCGGAGTGCTGCTGCCACCGTATCTAAAAAAGGTGGTATTTGGTCCTTCTTTAAACTTTTCTTTCATGATGTACTTGAATTCAACATATTCATTGTTAATGGCCTCGTTGCTTAGAGTGTCTGGGCTGAGATCGGCCGAGTCATACCAAAGACTATAAAAATGGGAGCCATTATCTTCCTTCTTGGCACTCACCATTAAGGGTTGGAATTGGGGGTTAAATCACAAAAATGATTCCCGGGCGTGGCCACCGCTGCTGTTCACCGCTCCCCTCACCTCCCAGGGGGAGATCAAGGGTGATGGGTCAAATGCAGAGAATTATTTCGCCACACAGAGTGTGTGTGTGACAATCATTGGTACTTTAACTCATGGGTGTCAAATTCTGGCCCGCTGTGTATTTTTATTTGGCCCTTGAGCCAATATCAAATTAACATTAGAGCTGGCCCGCCGGTATTATACAGCGGCAATGTCGCTGTAACACCGCATTCACCGCTAATACTCATACTTGCTAAGTAAACACGTGTTGTAAACCGCATCTAATCACTGGCAGTGGCTCTGGTCAGCCCCGTCGCAGAATGCTGCAGCTGCTGCTGGTGCTCGTCATCCTTGTTCCACCATCTTTTGTTACTGCTGGTTTTATGAAATTCATTAAATTTCATTGCAAAGTGCTACATAATTATCCATCCATCCATTTCTACCGCTTGTTCCTTTTGGGGTTGCAGGGGGTCGCTGGAGCCTATCTCAGCTGCATTCGGGCGGTAGGCGGGGTACACCCTGGACAAGTCGCCACCTTAGCTACATAATTAATGTGTTAAATTTTTTACAGTTTCAGTTGAATTTCATTTTATGCGCGCCAGACGTGTAAGCAATGCACAGTTGTGCATGTGCGCACCTGAGAGGGAACATTGATGACCAGTTCAAAATCTTACTGAAAAATGTAATTTATAACATTTGTACACACGTACAACACTTAAGACTAGAGATGTCCGATAATATCGGACTGCCGATATTATCGGCCGATAAATGCTTTAAAATGTAATATCGGAAACTATCGGTATCGGTTTAAAAAAGTAAAATGTATGACTTTTTAAAACGCCACTGTGTACACGGACGTAAGGAAAAATACAGAGCGCCAATTTAAAGACACTTCCTTTACGTGCCGGCCCAGTCACATAATATCTATGGCTTTTCACACACAAGTGAATGCAAGGCATACTTGGTCAACAGCCATACAGATGACACTGAGGGTGGCCGTACTAGCAACTTTAACACTGTTACAAATATGCACCACACTGTGAACCCACACCAAACAAGAATGACACACACAACCTAAACACAAGAGAACAAATACCCAGAACCCTTGCAGCCCTAACTCTCCCGGGACGCTACAATATACACCCCTTGTTACCCCGTACCCCCATGGCCCCCTCCTCCACCTCAACTCCACCCACCTCAATCTCCTCATGCTCTCTCAGGGAAAGCATGTCCCAAATTCCAAGCTGCTGTTTTGAGGCATGTTAATAAAAATATTGCACTTGGCCAAAAATGTTTTTCCATAACTTGAGTTGATTTATTTTGGAAAACCTTAATACATTGTTTAATGCATCCAGCCGGGCATCACAACAAAATTAGGCATAATAATGTGTTAATTCCACGATTGTATATATCGGTATCGGTTGAGATCGGAGTCGGTAATTAAGATTTGTACAATATCGGAATATCAGATATCCGCAAAAAAGCCATTATCGGACATCTCTACTTAAGACCTTCAGTATATCAGTATGTGGGATTAAATTATGGAATGAATTACCGTAAGTAAAGAAATCCAACAATGTACTAATATGTTCCACTTCAAGAAACTCTTCAAACTTAGTGTTTACAAAGTACAAAAATGAAGATAAACATTCTGAATTTATTGCATCCATCCATTCATTTTCTAAATAATCTTTCTTATCTCACCATATGAAATATAATTTACTTCAGTAATTATTATTTATTTTTTAATTTATTTTGGAGAAATTGAGAACAGTAAGTGAACAAACGTTTTAGTAACTGCTAACCAAAGGAAAAGGGGTAGGATAAATTAAGCTCTCCTTCTTCCTACTCCTTTTCGAACATGTTGACTAGAAAAACTGCATGCATGTTCCAAATAAACAAAAACTGAACTCAACTCAAATTAGTAAATGCCTCCTTCGGGAACATTGAACTTCAGAGATTCTAATCTTCGCTCATTTCTTTTGACTGAAGGCGTTCCTATTGGAGTCACTGATAAAACTCTTTAGAGCACACACAAACACACACATCTGGAATCAGACCACTCAGCCTCAATCATACAGAGGGCACAATGCACAAAGTCAGCCAAGGTGGGCCATCACTAAAAGAGCGAGACAATTCTCCTTTTCTTTCTCTTTTAGCCGTACAAGCTCAGTCCTTCTGTCATGTGCCATTTAAAAGGCGCTGAAGCTTTTATCTTAAACACAGCAGCCATGTCTTATCACTCACTGTCCAGAGGAATTGAAAGCCTTTTTAACTTAAAGCGTGTGCATATCTTCTATAAATGTACTGTTAATTACCGTGTAGGGTAGTGGCTCATTCCTGTTCATGTGTGGTCATGTATTTGTTTTAACAACAATTAATTAACTTGTTGTTGCTGAAAAGTAAGTATGTATTTATAATGTTAATTGTGGTATGGTATGTACCTCCCAAGAACTAGAAATAAATGTTCACTCCAAAACACACTGGCTCTTAGGAAGATTTAAGAATATGGTCTTAGTGTATTTGTTTAAGGACCATAGTAATATGTTTTTATTTGTTTCAGTCATTTTTTAACAAGTTGCACTGCGGAACATTACGTGGTTACACTTTGGAAAATTCGACATGTTCAAAGAGGTGTCTGAAGAGCTTATTTAATTCTACCAATGTCTCAAAAATGACTGATATCATGTACTACATAGTAGTGTACCGGTACCAAAATGTATTTCTATACTTTTCGGTATTTTTTGATACTTTTCTAAATAAAGGGACCTACAAAAATGGAATTATTGGCTTTATTTTAACAACAAATCTTACAATACATTAAACATCTGTTTCTTATTGCAAGTTTGTCCTTATATAAAATAGTGAACATACAAGACGACGTGTCTTTTAGTAGTAAGTAAGCAAACAAAGGCTCCTAATTTAGCTGCTGACATATGTAGTAACATATTGTGTCATTTATCATTCTATTTTGTCAAAATTATGAGGGACAAGCAGTAGAAAATGGCTAGTTTATTAATCCACTGGTTCATTTACTGTTAATATCTGCTTACTTTCTCTTTTAACGTGTTCTATTTACACTTCTGTTAAAATGTAATAATCACTTCTTCTTCTGTTGTTTGAATACTTTACATTAGTTTTGGATGGTACCCCAAATTTGGGTATCAATCCGATACCAAGTCGTTACAGGATCATACATTGGTCATATTTAAAGTCCTCATGTGTCCAGGGACATATTTCCTGAGGTATAAATTTAATATAAATTGAAAAAAAACAAAAAAAGATTATGTGATGCTAAAAATGATCGACTAGATACGTTCCTGTACTTGGTATCATTACAGTGGATGTTAGGTGTAGATCCACCAATGGCGTTTGTTTACATTGTGACGCCGGTGAGCTACGGTGTGTAGTGAAACATGTTTAGCTATTCCTCGTCTTGCAGGGATGATACTTGTAAAAAACTTACTATATTTGTCGCCATGAAGGCGAGGATTAATGATTTAGAAGTAGCTGAAACACTGCAGACTGCGGCTGGTCTTTAGCCGCTAGCTAGCTATCCATGTCTTGAAGCACCTCTTCCTGAGGGCGTTTCAGTGTTATAACTTCACCTTTATCGTTAGTTTTTAAGCCAAAATGCATCCGTTCTCCCTTTTCTGTCCAAACACTGTGTCTGCTTGTAAGTAATCCGTGGTTGTGCGCTGCCGAACATGCTCCTTTGCTCGTTAAACCAACAATGACACGACGTGATGACGACTGTGGGGGACCGGTACTTTTTAGAGGCGGTATAGTACCGAATATGATTCATTAGTATCGCGGTACTATACTAATACCGGTATACCGTACAACCCTATTACATACTAATGGTAATACTATTAGCCTGTATTCCTATCCCTTGGTCAAAGCCTTTACATACAAATTAAATGTCTGTTATTAAAATAATCATAATCATCATTCTTTGAATGTAATATCACAGGACGAAAGTGCTCCAGTACAAGATGTTTTATAACTAATTGTTAAAAAACAAGAAGACTGCATTAAATTGTCCTTTAAAAAGAACAACTAAGGAGAGTTCAGCATCTTTGTCATTGCCATGGCAACAGTAAATTCACTTTAGACATTAATATTCAGTGCTTATACAACTTTTGTTGCTAGCTGAAATGACTGTATAGTGTTTATGTCAGCAACGTCACAATTTGAAGGGGAGACCTACAGCAAACAAAACGTTTCTTAACTTTACTATGAGTGTTTGATTGAGAAGTCCTAACACCTTATTGATCCTACATTCTATTTCATACCGAGGCTCCTCACAAGTCACTTTTTGCCTTCTTCAACCTCCTGACTAGGTATCTATTCTGCTTGAAAGCTACAGATTTTTTGCAGACAGAAACACTATAGGCTTATGTCCAGGTTTTAAACTCTTTAGTTCCTGCCGTCTTTCCTTCTGATCCCATTTTAATAGACAGGCTTTTGTGTTGGTTACTAGAATAGTTGTACTTTAAAGACCCGCGGGGAACTGTGTGAAATGTTGCTTGATTCACCTCAGGAATAAACATTAAAGGGCAAAAATGGAAGCAGAAGAAAAAGCAGAAAATCACTTTTCCATCAACTGTATTATGGAGATGTTGAAATCATACAGTAAAACTGATCCCAAAAAATTGAACATGTTAGTGAAAACGCAGCTGCATTTATATGCATACTGTATGTAAAGCAATATTTAAAGCAATCACACGCCAGGCGTGTGATTGAGGAGCTCAAAGTAAATCCGCAGCTCCTCCACATCGAGAGGAGCCTGATGAGGTGGTTCGGGCATCTGGTCAGGATGCCACCTTAACGCCTCTCTAGGGAGATGTTTGGGGAACGTCCGACCGGCAGGAGGCCAAGGGGAAGACCCAGGACACGTTGGGAAGACTGTCTCCCGGCTGGCCTGGGAACGCCTCCGAATCCCCCGGGAGAAGCTGGACGAAGTGGTTGGGGAGAGGCAAGTCTGGGCTTCCCTGCTTAGGCTGCTGCCCCCGTGACCTGACCTCGGATAAGCGGAGGGAAATGGATGGATGGATGGACAATGTCACACTCTCTCGACTTTCGTCTGCTCCAAGGTTTCAGCCTGTTCATCGCTGGATCGTGTGTATGTCGTGCATTTGTAAACCTCACTCCTTGACAAACTTAAGAGCAGTGCTTGTCACTGAGTTGACAGCTGGGGCTTTTGGCTCGGTGCCTATTATGCTCAACTCCCATTCTGAAGGACTCAGGTCCAAGTCCTGGGTGGACCGACAGCAGGAACTGAACCAGAACCTTTTATACGTACAATAATGATTGCTGGAGCCAAAGGTTCTTATTGTGTTTGTATTTTTTTTATTTTGTTTTCTCTAAATCCGGGGTGGGGAACCTGTGGCTCTTTTGATGACCGCATCTGGCTCTCAGATTAATCTTAGCCAACATTGCTTAACACGATAAGTAATTAATAATTCCGCTGGTAATCACGGTGTTAAAAATAACATTCAAAATATAAAATATTCTCATGCATTTTAATCAATCCATCTGTTTCTATCGCACCTGTTCAAATAGTCGCACTAATGGTCAAAAGTATTTTATTTATTATTGGTTACTTTCAGAGTAACAATGTTGTTAAAAATAATAAGAGATGCACACATTTAGTTGTTGTTGTTTAATTCCTTGCTTCTTGTCTGTTTAATAGATGTCATCAGTGTTTGAACCTGACAGTTGTATTTAGTGTTAAAAATATTATACAGCTCTCACGGAAATACATTTTAAAATAGTTGGTCTCTCAGGCAAAAAGGTTCCCGACCCCTGCTCTAAATGATTGGCCTCTGTTCATGCTGACGGTTGTCACTGGTCCCCATCAGGGATGGGATCGTTGCTCTGGTAACCTCATTTAATCTAGACTTCAGGTGGTAGCACTCAGGTGCGATTGTATGGAAGGCACAAACAGTTTTCGATCGTGCTGTGCATGGTCAGGTCTCGCTGCTGTGACAATGATTTTATTTTCTTGTTTTTTTTTTGTTTTTTTCCAGTTTTTTCGCTTTTCAAAATAAAATTGCATGTATTTCTTTTTCATTTTTAATCAATCAATCAATCGATGTTTATTTATATAGCCCTAAATCACAAGTCTCTCAAAGGGCTGTACAAGCCACAACGACATCCGCGGTACAGAGCCCTCATAAGGGCAAGGAAAAACTCACCCCAATGGGACGTTGGTGACAGTGACTACGAGAAACCTTGGAGAGGACCGCATATGTGGGCAACCCCCCCACAAGGGAAAGGGGGGCAGAGGAGAAAAAGAAAATAACTGGCAGATCAACTGGTCTAAAAAGGGGGTCTATTTAAAGGCCTACTGAAATGAGATTTTCTTATTTAAAGGGGATAGCAGGTCCATTCTATGTGTCATACTTGATCATTTCGCGATATTGCCATATTTTTGCTGAAAGGATCTAGTAGAGAACATCCACGATAAAGTTTGCAACTTTTGGTTGCTAATAAAAAAGTCTTGCCTATACCGGAAGTAGCAGACGATGTGCGCGTGACGTCACGGGCTGTGGAGCTCCTCACATCCTCACATTGTTTACAATCATGGCCACCAGCAGCGAGAGCAATTCGGACCGAGAAAGCGACAATTTCCTCATTAATTTTAGCGAGGATGAAAGATTCGTGGATGAGGATAGTGAGAGTGAAGGACAAAAAAAAAAAAAAGACAGGGCAATGGGAGTGTTTCAGATATTAGACACATTTACTAGGATAATTCTGGAAAATCCCTTATCTGCTTTTTGTGTTACTAGTGTTGTAGTGAGATTATACTGTTGTACCTGAAAGTCGAAGGGGTGTGGCCACGGGTGTGGTGACCCCCAGTGTCTCTGAGGGAAGCCACGGAGGAGGCAAGAGAGTCGCAGCTGCCTCGTTGACATGTCTGCGGTAATAGCCGACTTATTACCACAATTTTGTCACCGAAACCTGCCCGTTGACATGTGGTCGGGAACCATGTTCGCTTGACAGCTCTGTTCCATAGTAAAGCTCCACCTTTGGGAATATAAACAAGGAAACACCGGCTGTGTTTGTGTTGCTAAAGGCAGCTGCAATACACCGCTTCCCACCTCCATCTTTCTACTTTGACTTCTCCATTATTAATTGAACAAATTACAAAAAATTCAGCAACACAGATCTCCAGAATACTGAGTAATTATACTACTCATAGCTGCGATCGGGCTGGAAAAAAATGTCCGCTACAATCCGAGACATCACGCGCACGCGTCATCATACCGACGTTTTCCTTCGCACGAAATTTAAAATTGCAATTTAGTCAACTAAAAAGGCCGTATTGGCATGTGTTGCAATGTTAATATTTCATCATTGATATATAAACTATCAGACTGCGTGGTCGGTAGTAGTGGGTTTCAGTAGGACTTTAAAGGCTAGAGTATACAAATGAGTTTTAAGATGGGACTTAAATGCTTCTACTGAGGTAGCATCTCGAACTGTTACCGGGAGGGCATTCCAGAGTACTGGAGCCCGAATAGAAAACGCTCTATAGCACGCAGACTTTTTTTGGGCTCTGGGAATCATTAAGAAGCCGGAGTTCTTTGAACGCAGATTTCTTGCCGGGACATATGGTACAATACAATTGGCAAGATAGGCTGGAGCTAGACCGTGTAGTATTTTATACGTTATTACATACTTTAAATTGTTTTATTTTCTGGGTTTTAAAAAAAATATATGTTTATAACTGTAATGGTGTTACATTTGAAAATTAAATATATATATATATATATATATATATATATATATATATATTAGGGGTGTGGGAAAAAATCGATTCGAATACGAATCGGATCGTTTACGTTGTGTGATTCAGAATCGATTCTCATTTTTAAAAAAATAGATTTTTTATTTTTATTTTTTTACTTTTTTTTTTAAATTATTTTTAGTTTTTTTTATCAATCCAACAAACCACTACACAGCAATACCATAACAATGCAATCCAATTCCAAAACCAAACCTGACCCAGCAACACTCAGAACTGCAATAAACAGAGCAATTGAGAGGAGACACAAACATGACACAGAACAAACCAAAAGTAGTGAAACAAAAATGAATATTATCAACAACAGTATCAATATTAGTTATTTCAGCATAGCAGTGATTAAAAATCCCTAATTGACATTATCATTAGACATTTATAAAAATAATAAAAAAAGAACAATAGTGTCACAGTGGCTTACACTTGCATCGCATCTCATAAGCTTGACAACACACTGTGTCCAATATTTTCACAGAGATAAAATAAGTCATATTTTTGGTTCGTTTAATAGTAAAACAAATTTACATTATTGCAATCAGTTGATAAATCATTGTCCTTTACAATTATAAAAGCTTTTTTTAAATTTTTTTTTAAATATACCACTCTGCTAGCATGTCAGCAGACTGGGGTAGATCCTGCTGAAATCCTATGTATTGAATGAATACAGAATCGTTTTGAATCGGGGAAATATCGTTTTTGAATCGACAATCGAATCGAATAGAAAAAATCGATATCGAATCGTGACCCCAAGAATCGATATTTAATCGAATCGTGGGACACCCAAAGATTCACAGGCCTAATATATATATATATATATATATATATATATATATATATATATATATATTTATTTTTTATAGTTTTGTGTGGCAAGACTGAGCCAATCAAGTTGCCTCATGGTGTGGTTCACGACATGGCCTTCTCGTAAAGCAATCACACACCTCGATAGGCAACCGAGTCTCGTGGGGTCACACGCATATTAAAACAAGAATGATTACACTCATTTATAACCTTCAACCCCCACCCCCGGCTTCCGTCAGTTTTTATGGCGGACTGTGAGGATTATATGTTGTGTCGTTGGCTAAGGTTAAAGCGGTGGCTTCCATTCATGGTTATCATCTGGGCCATTGGTTCATAAAAGGATGTGTTTGACGTGTGCTTTTGTTGTCGCGCTCCAATGATAATTCCTGCAGGGGTTCTCCTGCACGGCCAGCAATTCACTTTACTCTTAACATCACTGGGCTAATTTAACAGCGCCTCCTTGAGAAAATTACCCATCCGACCTTCCTTGATTCTCTCATTGCCCTCAGTAACGCCGCCTCTTTGGCACCGGAGTATGGCTACCCGATAGGCGCCTTAATGAGCTGTTGCCGGTGTTGTTCGTCATCACCATTAAAGTCGGAAAGTAAACATCTGCTGTGCCTCTTCGGCCTGTGATGTTAATCCCAAGCACCTCTTTGGTGATGTGATGAAATCTTCGCAGAAGCCGCCAGGTTCACACAGAGTTCATCTCCACCGGCCACATCGGAAGACAGGAGTCACAGACGTGCAAAAACCTGCGCAGGAAATGCATTAATTAGCTCATTAATCCGCCTGCTGTCTTCTCTTTGAGGAAAATGCAGGGACTTCACTTCAGTTTCAATTTCTTTTCTCATTCTTATTCGACTTTTATTGTTTACGTGTATGACTTGTCTTGCCCTCGTTAAATACCTCGCCTCCCTTTATTGCACTTGTAAAAACACTCATTACTTTATGCTAAAGTTTTAAAACAAACCCTGAAATTGCGTTATATGTCTCCCTGTCTGCAGACATTACAGACCGAGCTGAAGGAACGCGAGCAGCTGGTGATCAGCACGTTAGAACAAGCTCGGATGTTTCTGGCCGAGCAGCCCATCGAAGGTCCTGGAGAACCACGCAAGAACATGCATCCAAAGACAGGTTGGTTCGCCAAAAGTGACTGCCCAGCTTTTCAATCACTCATTGCCGATAGGTCACTTGTGATGAATTGCACTTTGAAACAACACCCTCTCCATGTCCATGTCAATATAATTGATCAAGCCGTCATTGGGGGTTCTACATGTCAATTATTATTAAGGTTTGCAATTGTTCTTTCCATTATGATCTAATTATATTATCATTGGCCAGCTTTTGGGTAATGTATCAGGCAGTTATTGGGTGGTTTACATAGAAATCATTACAGTATGTCAAATTGTGTCATCGAACATACATCTTACTCTTGAGACAGTCATTGAGTGGTATACAATACTTGCCAAACCGTGTTTCACTCGCCACTGAGTGTTGTATTGTGGCATCATACTTACTTTACATCTTACTTTTGAGGCTTTAGGTCAGATCTGGGCAGAATAAGGCCTGGGGGCCACATGCGGCCCGTTAAGTTTTCAATCTGGCCCGCCGGACATTCTTAAATAAGATTTTTAGATCTTTAAGATGGAAAGTGTAGCTGCATTTATGGTGTTTTGTTATGTTTTCTAATGACCAAAAGTTTTGAACTATACTAAGTATTTCAATGCTTGAAATCTGGGCTTTTGTATGATATTTTAGTGACTAGTGTTGTCCTGATACCAATATTATTTCACTACTTTTTGATAATATTCTAATTAAAGGGGACCAGAAAAAATTATTTTAGCAAAAAAATCTTATGGTGTGGCAGACCAGTTCTTTTCAGAGGTGGTATGGTACCGAATATGATTCATTAGTATCGCGCTACTCTACTAATACCCGTATACCGTACAACCCTACTAGTTACTATCAGGGGTGTGGACTCGAGTCACATGACTTGGACTCGAGTCAGACTCGAGTCATGAATTTGATGACTTTAGACTCGACTTGACAAAATGTAAAAAGACTTGCAACTCGACTTAGACTTTAACATCAATGACTTGTGACTTGACTTGGACTTGAGCCTTTTGACTTGAAATGACTTGCTACTTTCCCCAAAACCCAACGATTAAAAAGTTATTCAGGAGCGCTCCGTATCTTCCTTTGTGTACGCGTGTTTGTCAGCGTATGTGCGCTACCTGTCAGTACAACAGCCAATCAAATTACATCAACGTTATTTTCGTCACACAGCATTCAGCCAATCAAATTGCAGGAAAACCAACGAAGAAGAGCTCTCAATCAACCCGCCAGTGAGGAGAAATCATGCCAAAAATAGTTTCGTTCGGGGATTAAAACTACAAGTTGGTCAACAAAAAACAAATTCCAGTATGCAAAGCATGCGGTTCGAAGATTACAGACGTAGACGCAACAACTTTCAACTTCGTTTGACATTTGCAAAAAGAAGGGTAAGTTTTGAATGTAAGCTAACGTTTATTGGCCGAGTAACTTAACTTTTATTTGTTGTGTAGTTAAATCAGTGAGGCTGTAAACTCACTGCTAACGTTAGAACCATAGACATCTTATAAGTAGACGCAGCATCGAGCGCTACTGCCTACTTGGGCAGACGAGACGCGGGCCGCCACCTTGGAGTGGTGATCCACTCCACTCAGTGCAATTAATCTGGCAGGAGCAGTGAACAGTCAGCGCATTTCATTCATTTTACCTCACTGAATACCACTCATTTTCATGCGCTTTTGTGTCATATGTGTAGCTATGATAAAGGACACATGTTTGGTGTGTTCATAGTTTGCTTAACAGTAATAAAATATTCTTATATGCTATAAGTGAGCTGACGTCCGAGATCAAAACTGGGAATAAAAATCCCAGAGAAGGGGGAAAAAAACGGTCAGTTAGTTTTAAATTGAAGAAACAATATGATTAGGTTATATATACATGTGTATATCCCACATAAACAATGTATGAATACATTAGATATCTATATATCTTAGGGACCTATAGACTGTATCTCTGTTCCTGCAGCAGCAGAGAGTTTATTCTGTCTTGACACTTTGTATTGATATTTTCTATTACATTCTTCCCTTAAATAATAATGTTTACAGTGTATGTTTTATATGTATTGTTTATGTATGTTGCTTTGGATAAAAGTGTCTGCCAAATACCTAAACATATATAAACACCTGAAAGTCTTTATATGAACTAAAACCACCAATCTGTTTCACTGGATTCAGAATAAAACCAAAGTCTGTCTTACCCAACAATGTTAGTATTTTAATATTGTTACTTGAAGACTTATTCCTGGTTAAAATTATACTGTTAAGAGAGAACTGTCTTATTTTTGCCTAAAATGAGAATGCATCATAATCAGTGGCAGCTGGTGAATTTTGTTTTAGGTGGGGCTGAAAGTTTGTAAACCAAATACCTGTAGGGGTGGGGTCATCCTCCCCAAGAAGATTTCTTTGTGATTTTCACATACAAATATTGAAGATCTTTCCTTCTTCTCAACTCTGTGGAGATATTCTTTTCACAAAATACAACCAATAGTACGTTAACGTTAAATCTTACTCATGGAAAGTAATCCCTCGATTCCTATTTTCAATAGTCCGCTCATTTGAGCAGGAAAACGCTGAACACCAGCCCGACATCTTTGTTTTCTACCTGTCAGTTTAGGCTGCTCGCCGGCACCTTGTCACCTTTTCAAGATGGCGGCCAAATTGCTCGTGCAATAGCAGCCAATGCAGCGTCTACTTATAAGATGTCTATGGTTATAACGTCATTGCAAACACGACAATCTGTTGCGTCCACTGCAGTTCACTACTTTATTCATACTTTTTGTCAAGTGATTTTTTTTTAAGCAGGGTTGCATGAGGTACCTACACATAACGTTACGTTGGTGAATGCATCACACAAAGTAAGTCAGCAGCACCGCGTATTTTAGCCACCTACAAAAAGACAGACATAGTCAAATAAAGGTCAGTTAAAATGTATACTATATTAAGAATATGTGTACATATTGCATAGGGCCCTGACATCTAAAAAGTACGACTCTGTTCATTGTTATGTTCATGTATTTATGTTTTTCATGTGTACGCACACATAAACACACAAACAGTATGAGATGAGATCAATGAGATAAGGTAAGAACAGGATAGAAACTGCTGTGGAACTAGTTACAATGCAAAATGCCATGGAAATACAATGTTAACACGTTTGTGCAAATAAGTACAGTTGCACTTGTTTTTTTAAAATGTGTTTATTCTGTAAAGGAATGAGTTAAATGTTTAAAATGACTGGTTAATAGTGCTGTTATGAAGTGCAATGTTTGCACAATTTTTTTCCTGCAGTTTCAAATGCACTTGTTTTAATAGATGCATACAGCGTTTTAAAAGCATACACAATCTGTGTAAATATATTAATCTGGGGTTAAAAGGACTTGAAATGACTCGAAACTCAAAATGCAGCACTTGGGACTTGACTTGAGACTTTCCAGTCTTGACTTTGGACTTGACTCGGGACTTGACTCAAGACTTGAGGGCAAAGACTTGGGACTTACTTGTGACTTGCAAAACAATGACTTGGTCCCACCTCTGGTTACTATGGTAATCTACGTCACATTAGGTCAGACGAGGCACCAAGCAGTGTGGGTGGGGAGCGTTTCCACTGAGTGTTTCCAGAGCGGCCAGCCTGAAATGCGTGTGTCAGGGTCAGACGCGGAAGGAGATTTTTACAAGAAAGTTCTAAAGCTTAGTGATACATCACATATATCAGATTGTAGGTGGGTTTATGTTTTACCCTTTGCATTCATATTTCGCTGTGTTTGTGGCATTTTTGTTGCATTTGGCTTGATTATAAAATATGTTAATTGAAAGGGGGTGTGACGTTCATATGTTCTCAATACTCAGGGATTTATCTTTCATAGAAAACATTTCAATTATTTTCCGTTTTTAAAGCAGTCTGTCATTAGTTTTTAACATTCAATTATTGTGAGGTTTTGTATTAGTTTTCCTAAAAATAGATGTACCGGCCCCCAGACACATTTTTTCTCTAAATTTGGCCCACGAGTCAAAATAATTCCCCAGGCCTGCATTAGGTGGTCTACAGTACTTGTTAATCATTAGTACAATTGTCACTCAGGGTTGCAGTGGTTTTAAAGGCCTACTGAAATGAGATTTTCTTATTTAAACGGGGATAGAAAGTCCATTCTATGTGTCATACTTGATCATTTCGCGATATTGCCATATTTTTGCTGAAAGGATTTAGTAGAGAACATCCACGATAAAGTTTGCAACTTTCGGTGCTAAGAGAAATGCCCTGCCTCTACCAGAAGTAGCAGACGATGACGTCACATGTTGGTGGCTCCTGACATATTCACATTGTTTTTAATGGGAGCCTCCAACAAAAAGTGCCATTCGGACCGAGAAAGCGACAATTTTCCCATTAATTTGAGCGAGGATGAAAGATTTGTGTTTGAGGATATTGATAGCGACGGACTAGAAAAAAAAAAAAAAAGGCGATTGCATTGGGACGGATTCCGATGTTTTTAGACACATTTACTAGGTTAATTCCAACTCCATCCTTCTACTGTGACGGTCATTGGCCAGTATATATTGCACTTTCATTAGTTTTAATGTCACCCACGTTATGTTAATGTGAATGATTACTGTAGGAACTTGAATCATTTGCTACATCTAGTCATTGGGTGGTCTACACGTCAATCAGTGATGGGCAAGCTACTTGGATTTTGTAGCAAGCTACACTACAAGATACATCAAAGCTAGGTTTAACGGCATTTACCGCATTTTTCGGAGTATAAGTCGCGCCGGAGTATAAGTCACACCTGCAGAAAATGCATAAAAAAGAAGGAAAAAAGCATATGAGTCGCACTAGATCATAAATTGCATTTTTTGGGGAAATTTATTTGATAAAACCCAACACCACGAATAGACATTTGAAAGGCAATTTAAAATAAATAAAGAATAGTGAACAACAGGCTGAATAAGTGTACGTTATATGACGCATAAATAACCAACTGAGAAGGTGCCTGGTATGTTAACGTAACATATTATGGTAAGAGTCATTCAAATAACTATAACATATAGAACATGCTATACGTTTACCAAACAATCTGTCACTCCTAATCGCTAAATCCTATGAAATCTTATACGTCTAGTCTCTTACGTGAATGAGCTAAATAATATTATTTAATATTTTATGGTAATGTGTTAATAATTTAACACATAAGTCGCTCCTGAGTATAAGTCGCACCCCCGGCCAAACCATGAAAAAAACTGCGACATATAGTCCGAAAAATACGGTCTATCTTTGGGCCCAAATTTATAATATCAATGTTAATGTTACAGAGTGTAAAAGAGTCCAATAAGGGTCCAATACTAATAACTAAATGTCATTTAGCTGGGACATCTTACAACTACTTTTGAGGGTATGTATTTACTGTATGGATTTATTTAGTTTTCCTTTTCTTTTGCCCACTCCTATAATGTTATTCATTTTCTCTGCTGACAGTAAAAAAAAACTTTCAGTTAGTGCCAGCCTCTTCCATGACTTCAACTTCAGTGTGCTAAAGAAAAGAAAGTTGTTTTCATTGTAGATGCACCGCAAGACTGCTTCTAAAATGCCCATAAAAAGTGGTACATGTCTGCTGCATATTTGAAAGTATAGCAAAGCGCCACATATGTGGTGCAAGCCACGTAGTGCACGGAAAAAACAAATTTAATTAAGGCAATCTGCACCCCTTTCAATTGTACACAGTCTTAGTAGATCACACACAACCTGCCCAATAATAGCACATGCAATTTTATTGTTTGCACACAATGTTTATTGTGTGTTATTAGGATCTTACTAGCTCAGGTCCTTAGACTTTCATTTTTTAAATATTTCTTTCCTGCATGATCCGATTGTACTATCTGTCGTTAGATGGTTTACTATGGGGCGGTCTATATGTCAATCATTAAAGTGATTTGCAATTGTTTAAAGCGCTCTGTCTTTCCTCCACTGAATACTCTGTCCTAGTAGTCATCCGGCAGAATACCAATTATTATTGGTTTTAAAATGTATAGAAAAATGTCCAAAGTTTACTCTACAAACTATTCTACAGCTAATATTTTAAGTTCTAAGTGCTTAAGATCCAAGCTAATGCTAACATTTGTTTTAGCCTAAATCTGGAGCACCTCAAAATTAAAATGATGCAACGATTTACTCAGCTATGATCTGGCGTTTTGTCAAGTCAGCATATTTGCCTTCAAATGCTGCCGTAAGTAATTAAGGCAAACCAAGAGGGTGTGGCGAGACATCAGAGGGTCTGCATTGACATCGCTGACAAGGCTATCAAAGTGTAGTCTGGTAATAAAAATAGATAAAGAGTGAAGATCAGAGTGTGCGCATGTTGTTTCATCAAAGTAGATTGAATATCATCAGGTTGGCGCTATGCTCTCTTAAAGGAATTTGTCTGAGAGACTCTCATTGGATTTTTATTGTTGTGTGCATGACAAAAGATGATAATTAAACGTCAATCACGCTCAAGCATGATTGGAGATAACCCAATGCATTCCACAGGCATCCTCCAAGTGTTACTTACACTATATTGCCAAATTTATTTGACCACACATCCAAAGATGAGAATCAGGTATCCTAATCACAGGTGTATAAAATCAAGCACTTAGGCATGGAGACTGTTTCTACAAACATTTGTGAAACAATGGGCCAATCTCAGCAGCTCAGTGATTTCCAGCTTGGAACTGTCATAGGATGCCACATGTGCAACAAATCCAGTCGTGAAACTTCTTAACTCCTAAATATTCCAAGGTCAACTGTCTGCTTTTTTATAAGAAAATGGAAGAGTTTGGGAACAACAGCAACTCAGCCACGAAATGGTAGACTACGTAAACTGACAGAGAGGGGTCAGCGGATGCTGAAGCGCATAGTGCAAAGAGAGTGCCAACTTTCTGCACAGTCAGTTGCTAAAGAGCTGCAAAGGTCATGTGACCTTCCAATTAGCCCACGTGCAGTACGCAGTGAGCTTCATGGAATGGGTTTAATGGCCGAGCAGCTGCATGTAAGCCATACATCATCTAGTCCAATGCGAAGCATCGGAGACAGTGGTGTAAAGCACGTTGCCACTAGACTAGAGCAGTGGAGTCACGTTCTCTGGACTGATGAATCACGCTTTTTCATCTGGCAATCTGATAGAAGAGTCTGGGTTTGGAGGTTGCCAGGAGAGCGCTACATTTCGGACTGTATTGTGCCGATAGTGAAATTTGGTGGAGGAATTATCGTGTGGGGTTGTTTTTCAGGGGTTGGGCTTGGTCCCTTAGTTCAAGTTAAATTTAGTTTGAATGCTCCAGGATACCAAAACATTTTGGACAATTCCATCGGATGGCACTTCAAGTTCATATATGAGTAGAGGTGGGTAGAGTAGCCAGAAATTGTACTCAAGTAAGAGTACTGTTACTTTAGAGATTTATTACTCAGGTAAAGGTAAGGAGTAGTCACCCAAATATTTACTTGAGTAAAAGTAAAAAGTATGTTGTGAAAAAACTACTCAAGTACTGAGTAACTGATGAGTAACCTGTTCGTTTAATGATGACGGCAACAAGTAATGCATAAAAACATAAAAATAGCAATGAACAAATTCAGAGCCAGGAATATCTCTTAAGCAACTAAAACAATAATATATATTACATAATATATATATGGTTTTACACTGTATTGAAATTTTTTTTTTTAATGAATTTTACCTTTGCAACCTCATTATACTATTGGCTAAGTTTTATATTCATAAATACCCGACCTGTTTTTTGTGCCTTTAAAAAAGATTTAGAACTCTGCATTAAAACACTCTACCTCGAACAACCAAAAAGCTGTGAAAACGATGATGCTGTGTTCCAAATTTAAGTTATTTACTGAGATTGAGTGAGCCTATGGCTTTGCACTTTGTTTATTTTATATATATTTTTTTTTGCATTCTATTCTAGTTACTTTGAATTTACAACACCTTGGCGCTGTTTTGTACGGTTTTTATACTGTTTTGTACTATTTTTGTACATACTTTGATTATTATTTTCAACTGTTTGTAAATGTTGAAATTTATAAATAAAGGTTTATTCAAAAAAAAAAAGGTCCAGTTGATCATGTGACCGCCTGGCTCCGTTTGATTGGTGAAACAGAGTCAAACGTCACCAGTGACTGCATTTGATTGGTGAAACGCAGGCATGTGATGGATCCTACTTTGAAAGTCTGTCTGACAAACCAAAACAAAGCGTGCATTAACAGATGGATAAAAATCAGTAGCGAGTAGTGAGCTGAATGTAGATAAATGGAGCGGAGTAAAAGTAGCGTTCCTTCTCTATAAATATACTCAAGTAAAAGTATGTTGCATTAAAACTACTCTTAGAAGTACAATTTATCCCTAAGTTACTCAAGTAGATGTAACGGAGTAAATGTAGCGCATTACTACCCACCTCTGTATATGAGTCAAGGCAGGTGGCCAAATACTTTTGGCAATTTAGTGTACCACAGCTACCTTCATACTGCAAGGTAGGATGTCCAATTCGGACTTCATTGCCAAATACAATCTTTTTATGTTTTCATAAAACAAAACACAATTTGACCCGCATGCAGACGTGACGTCATGACATCACACAAGTTGCAGTGTTTACGGGAATATACGTGGCTCAGTTCTAACATATTTGTGGCAATTTCAAGGATTTTGTGTGCATCGAGGTCAACATTTTCTGACCCGAACGGGACAAGAGGTAGAAATGGATGGATGGATGGATGGAATGCAAGTAGAAGATTAAATAGGAAGAGGGCAAGCTTTTTGGCTCTCGCAGTTTCTGGAACATTTGTTTCGACGTCTGCTCCAAAGAGCGTGTAGGCGAGCTGTCAGAGACAAGAGTGGTGAAACATTGATTTGGGTTCCGAAAACATTATTTTTGCCTGTTGTCTGCTCAACTTTCTATTTTAGCGAAGAATTATGACACATCGTTTTTTGATGACGTATTGGTGGGATGAACACAACCGATCTTTCTGGATGCATTCGCATTGGATACATATTTGATTTATATTCACTTAAGAAAGAGGCAAAGTTTAATTTGAAAAAAATCAAGAATAGCACTTTTCACATTGACATGAAAAATCTGATACAGGCACAAAAAAATATCAGAATTGACCTACAGTGTGAGCAAGGCCTATGATGTCTTTTCTGTCTCATTCAGACCCCAGCCCAGAAGAGAAGGCCCGCTGGTTGGCTCGGGCCATCCGCAGGCAGACAGGTGACGTGAGGGAGCGTTGGGAGCGTCTGAGAGGCCACGCCGGAGGCTGGCAAAATCAAGTGGAACAAGCCCTTGAGCGACTGCAGGAGTTTCAGAGCTCCATGGACCAGCTGGATTTGCGGCTGACCCAGGCCGAAGAGGCCAAGTCTAGCTGGCAGCCTGTGGGCGACCTGCTGATCGACTCACTGCAAGACCACATCGACAAGACAGTGGTGAGCATGTTCACTAAATGCTTACTGTCGAGCATGTGAATCAATTAAAACGACATCATTGAAACATTTGCATAGCACAGCCATTGCAAGTGGACTGTAACCAAGAAAAAAATTTAATGAAACTGTCAAAACTTAACCTATGTTTTCAAAGGACAACTTCCTTTATTGTCATTGAAATTTGAACTTTACAGTACAGATAAGAACAACATTGTGTTGCATTAACTCGTTGTAGTGCAGGATAAAGGAGCAATAAGGTGCAGATATAAATTAATAGATTTACTGTCGAGATAAATATATTGCACTTTTGCATATGCATCCACGTTTACAGATGAGTGTTATATTGTCTTTATAGTCCAGCGAGTTAATCCCTTTTTTGGGGGAAATGATGAACTTGAATGGCATCTGACGATTGTAATGATATGCTCTGACGTATTGATAATCTGTTTTTGACATCTCTCAACAATAACAAAGAACATATTCCCTTGTGGATCTATAAAGTTTTTCTATGTCTCTCACACTTTTATATCACTTATATTAAACTTTTTCGTCAAGTTCCTTTTATCTGTTTGTCAGGTGAAATATATATTTAAAATATGTAAAATAATACACTGTATATATAGTAGGAATAAAAGTTAGCTATCAATTATTTAAGACAGTGGTTCTCAAGTTTTTTTTCAGTGATGTACCCCTTGTGAACACTTTTTTGATTCAAGTACCGCTTAATCAGAACAGAGCATTTTTGGTTAAAAAAATAGATGAAGTAAAATACAGCACTATGTCATCAGTTTCTGATTTATTATATTGTATAACTGTGCAAAATATTGCTCATTTGTAGTGGTCTTTCTTGAACAATTCGGGAAAAAAAGGTATAAAAATACCTAAAAATGTGTTGAAAAATAAACAAGTGATTCAATATAAATAAAGATTTCTACACATAGAAGTAATCATCAACTCAAAGTGACCTTTTTGGGGATTGTAATAGAGATCCATCTGGATTCATTAACTTAATTCTAAACATTTCTTCGCAAGAAAATACATTTTTAACATCAATATTTATGGAACATGTCCACAAAAAATGTACCTGTCAACACTGAATATTGCATTGTTGTATTTCTTTTCACAGTTTATGAACTTACATTAATATTTTGTTGAAGTATTACTCAATAAATATATTTATAAAGGATTTTCGAATTGTTGGTGTTTTTAGAATTTTTTTTTTTTAAATCTCACATACTTCTTGGCATACCTTCAAGTACCCCAAAGGGTACGCGTACCCCCATTTGAGAACCACTGATTTAAGTAATTGACTCGTCTATTTATCAATTTGTTCGATTAATCGAGTAATTGGATAAAACAGACTTCATAGCCTCAATGCGTATTTTAGGGAAGATAGCTAAGTAGGGCTTTTTCTACTTGCCATAACCTTCATTCTTTTTTCTACTGAATAAATCATCAACATTGAAATTGCACTTTTACTTTGTGCGTTTTATTTCAAATGAACAACAACTTTGATATATTTGCTGTTTGCCACAACACACCAACGTTCTCACATGCGCTCTTTGACAGCGGCTGTGCGGAAACCACCAGTATGTCTGCATTTTTAAAGTTCAGGGCACTCCATGCAGTCTGGATTTTATCAATTTGTATTAGTTAGAGTCCCTAAATGATTAATCAAAGCAACAGAAAATACAGTGAAGCTTTTTTCTAATCAAAATAATTGTTGCAGCCCTACTATAGAATAATAATACCGCACGTCCACTTCACTGACGATGTCAACAACATTGTGTTCAGGCCTTCAGAGAAGAGATCGCCCCATTGCGTCAGGATGTCCGGATGGTAAATGAGCTTTCTGCAGAACTGACTCCACTGGACATCCAGCTGTCCTCTACTGCCTCCAGACAACTAGACCAGCTCAACATGAGATGGAAACTACTACAGGTAATGTGGAGACTCACCAAATATTATTTAATACAAATTCCGACATGGAAAATGTTTATAATTGTGGGGATTGTGCATTGACTCACAAGTAACACAACTATGTGACTGTGCTGGCGTCAGTGTCGTACAGTATTTGGATATAGTATTAGATACAATGTGATGTATACAATGTTCATATGGAACATGTGGTTGCAGGTGGCAGTCGAAGACAGACTGAAGCTCCTACAAGAAGCCCACCGAGACTTTGGCCCCTCCTCTCAACATTTCTTATCAAGTGAGTAGCAAATAATTACTTAGGAGGTATACTGGTTTAGACTGTCTAAGGCAGGGGTGTCAAACTCATTTTCATTGAGGGCCACATCACAGTAATGACTGCTTTCACAGGGCCGTTTTTTTTAATTAATTTACATTATGCATGCAGGTAATAACCTGTGTTTAATCATGATTATTATAAATGCATATGCATTTGATTATTCGATTTTTGTATGTATAACTTGCTTTGAAATCATAAATAAAGGTGACATGCAGATATTTAACCACCGTATTTTTCGGAGTGTAAAACACTCCGGAGTATAAGTCGCACCTGCCAAAAATGCATAATAAAGAAGGAAAAAAAACATTTATAGGTCGCACTGGAGTATGAGTCGCATTTTTTGGGGGAAATTTATTTGATAAAACCCAACACCAAGAATAGACAATTTAAAGGGAATTTAAAATAAATAGAGAATAGTGAACGACAGACTGAATAAGTGTACGTTATATGACGCATAAATAACCAACTGAGAAGGTGCCTGGTATGTTAACGTAACATATTATGGTAAGAGTCATTCAAATAACTATAACATATAGAACATGCTATACGTTTACCAAACTATCTGTCACTCCTAATCGATAAATCACATGAAATCTTTTTCGTCTAGTCTCTTACGTGATATTATTTGATATTTTACGGTAATGTGTTTATCATTTTACACATAAGTCGCTCCTGAGTATAAGTCGCACCCCTGGCCAAACTATGAAAAAAACTGCGACTTATAGTCCGAAAAATACGGTATTTGTTTTTATCACACAAAAATAGTTTTGCAATATAGTATATGATAATATTATTGGCATGATCAGATAATATTAAAGTTTAAAATTATGCCTTTTTTTTTTCCTGTCTAAATTGAAAAAACAAATGCCCCAAAAAATTATTTTATTGAAACAAATTTTTCCAGGCTTTCACGGGCCACATAAAATGATGTGACGGGCCAGAACTGACCCCTGGGCCTTGAGTTTGACACCCGTGGTCTAAGGAGAAGCAACATTTTCTTCTACATTTAAACTTAAAAACAAATTCTCAAGCAAAAGGATGTATCTTCATTTCTTTTCCATTTCCTTCCTATCCCCAAAAACCCTAAGAAAAATATGTTATTATTTTTAGGACTAAAACAATGTTATCTGAATTCACCGCTAAGTTGTATTAATAATCCCTCAAATGACATGGATGCTGTAAGGCTGTCTTGCTTGACACGACTCAGTAACATTGCGTGGACATTGGAGGTGATGCCTCTGGATTGGCAGACCAGGGTGGTTTGGGTCCTCTTTAAGAAGGGGAACCGAAGGGTGTGTTCCAACTATCGTGGGATCGCACTCTTCAGCCTTCCTGGTAAGGTCTATTCAGGTGTACTGGACAGGAGGCTACATCAGATAGATGGACCTTGGATTCAGGAGGTGCAGTGTGGTTTTTGTCCTGGTCTGTGGAACTATAGACCAGCTCTATACACTAGGCAGGGTCCTTTGGAGTGCATGGGAGTTTGCCCAACCAGTCGACATGTACTTTGTGGACACGGAGAAGGCATTTGACCGTGTCCATTAGGAAGTCCTGAATGCTCAGAGAGTATGAGGTATCGGACAGTCTGATTGTCGCAGTCCGCTCCTTGTATGATCAGTGTCAGAGCTTGGTCCGCATTGCCGGCAGTAAGTCGGTTGGACGCCGCCAGCGCTGCCCTTTGTCACCGGTTCTGTTAATAACTTTTACGAACAGAATTTCTAGGCGCAGTCAAGCTGTTGAGGGGATACCGTTTGGTGGCTGCAGGGTTAGGTCTCTGCTTTTTGCAGATGATGTTGTCCTGATTGCTTCATCTGGCCAGGATCTTCAGCTCTCACTGGTGTGGTTCGCAGCCGAGTGTGAAGCGACTTGGATGAGAATCAGCACCTCCAAGTCTGAGTCCATGGTTCTCGCCCGGAAAAGGGTGGAGTGCCATCTCCGGGTTGGGGAGGAGACCTTGCCCCATGCGGAGGAGTTCAAGTACCTCGGAGTCTTGTTCACGAATGAAAGAAGAGTGGATCATGTGATTGACAGGCGGATCGGTGCGGCCTTGCCAGTGATGCGGACCCTGTATTGATCCGTGGTGGTTAAGAGAGAGCTGAGCCGGAAGGCAAAGCTCTTAATTTACCGGTTGCTTTACGTTCTCATCCTCACCTAAGGTAATGAGCTTTGTGTTATCAAGGACAAGATCACGGGTACAAGCGGCTGAAATTAGTTTTCTCTGTCGGGTGGCGGGGTTCTCCCTTAGAGATAGGGTGAGAAACTTTGCCATATGGTAAAAATAAAATAAATAGTTGTGCTTGTATAGCGCGTTTCTACCCCTTTTTAAGGAGCCCAAAGCGCTTTGACAGTATTTCCACATTTACCCATTCACACACACATTCACACACTGACGGCGGGAGCTGCCATGCAAGGCGCTAACCAGGACCCATCAGGAGCAAGGGTGAAGTGTCTTGCCCAAGGACACATTTGGGAGGAGCTCAAAGTAAAGCCACTGCTCTTCCACATCGAGAGGAGCCAGATAAGATGGTTCAGGCATCTGGTCAGGATGCCCTCCGGACGCCTACCCGGAGAGGTGTTTAGGGCACTTCTGACTGGTAGGAAGCCCCGGGGGAAGACCCAGGACATGTTGGGGAGACTATGACTCCCGGCTGTCCTGGGAACGCCTCGGGGTCCCCCAGGAGGAGCTGGACGGAGTATCAGGGGTTGAGGGAAGTCTGGGCTTCGCTGCTTAGGCTGCTGACCCCGCGACTCAACTTCTAATAAGTGGAAAAAGATGGACGGATGGATTGCTCACATAACTTTCCAAGGAAAAGCATACCTTTCCAATATTTTTTTTCAAAGGAAAATGTTTTTATTTTTCTTCTTGTCATTTAAATGCAAAACCTTATAAAATTTGGAGATACATGCTTTAGCCTGAATGGAACACAATTCCTTTTAGGGGCATTTTGAAAAAAGACTGAAAAGAAAATGCCAATTCTTTTCCCTCACTGTAACAACAGTACTTTATGCTTAAACATATGCTTTATGCTTTACTTACCGAAAATGTTCTTACATTCAATTGTATTAAATTGGCTTATTTCCCTTAGGAATAATAGCTTGTAATTGATTTTATTTCGGAGTTTTCAAAAAGTAACCTAAAAACCAAATGGCATAATAGAGAGATATTGTTTTTAAATCTATTTTTTTCCTTCATAAGAAAATCCTTGTGTTAATACGAACAAAGTCTGCACTATCAGCACCATCTCACATTGGATCTCATTACACTCGTAGTGTCGTATTCCCTCAGGGATCAATAAAGTAGTGCTCTTATTTTGTACTATCTCTTTTCCTCCCCCGTATGCGTGCGTACAAGTCTTTGACAGAGGAAGAGAAGTGGGAATACTTCTTAAGGCAAATAGTCTTAATGCTGCATCGGATATTTGTGACACATTTCTGCACACATTTGTCGCCATCGACCAATATTTCACACTCTTTTTTTTCTTCCTCCTTCTTCTTCAAATGTATTTTTCTCTTCTTGCCTATTTCATGCATGGCAACGTTCTTTCTTAGGAGCTATTTTAGGCCAACCTTATTAATATTATTATCAAGCGCAGTAAAGGCGCCTATTTGAATGGCGTTTGACTACTTTTTTTGTCTCTTAATCTTTGTCTTTTTTATCTTTCCCAGCTTCTGTGCAGCTCCCCTGGCAACGAGCGGTTTCTCAAAACAAAGTCCCGTATTACATCAAGTAAGTGTCCACACAGTAAAGCACATGATTCATGCATTGCTCATTTGCATTACAAAACAGCATAAAATGACCATATAGCTAATTACCACAAATATTTTTTGCCGTGTGCACTCGTTACAGCGTCGACCTGCAGTAGTGACCTGTCATATTCTCCAAACAATGTTAATTAGCTCCCAAATAAGAGTGTCTTTTCTGCTGATTTTGCGACGTGTGCATACAAAAAATGCATCCTGGTGAATAGATAACACCTGGGTGACAGTCACAAAAGTGTCTCTGAGCTGCTCTCACACTCATTTTTAACAGTAAAGCAGTTTTTTACCTTCAAATGCTGAGAAAAAAACCCCTTATTATCCAGAAGCCATTTAGCCACATACCGTACTTAAAAAAATGTGTTTTGTCTACCTGCAATTAGCCTTTTCTTCACTCACCTCACTCAAGAATTGAAGCATTATATTCAAACAAAAACAAGATGCTTTTAAGACACAACCCCCTGATGTCTTGTCACTTGCCGTGGAAATGTCACTTGCGCAATTAAAATACATAATGACCATTTTTAATGTAGCGCATCATAGAATGAACCACTTCTTCTAAAAGGAATGATTTTTTTAGGACACATCAGTCACATAGAACTTTTGAATATTACATAAAATAATGTTTTGCTTCTTCTTTAGCTTTTTTGCGATTTACTCCCAAACTGAGTTAACTCAACAAGGTAAAAAAGCAGGAATATAGTATTTTAGTAATTAGTGTCACAGTAGGTCGTTCTATTGTTGTCACAGTAGGTCGTTCTATTGTTTTAATTTTTATTGTTTTTTTTTTAAAATTGTATTTAACATATTTTTATGCCCGTGTGCCCATTTTAAAACCTTTCATTAACTTTATTTATTTATCAACAGAGGTGGGTAGTAACGCGCTACATTTACTCCATTACATTTACTTGAGTAACTTTTGGGATAAAATGTACTTCTACGAGTAGTTTCTATGAAACATACTTTTACTTTTACTTGAGTATATTTATAGAGAAGAAACGCTACTTCAATACTCGCTACTTTTTTTTTATTGATCCGTTAATGTTTGTTTTGGTTTGTCACAGACCTTCAAAGTAGGATCTGCGCATGCCTGCGTTTCACCAATCACATGCAGCCACTGGTGACGTTGGACCAATCAAACAGAGCCAGGCGGTCACATGACCCGACTTAAACAAGTTGAAAAACTTATTGGGGTGTTACTATTTAGTGGTCAATTGTACGGAATATGTACTGTACTGTACAATCTACTAATAAAAGTTTCAATCAACTAATCAAAAGTGTAAAGGAAAAAAGACACTTTTTATTTCAACCGTACGTCCCGTCAAAAGCCTAAAGACTGATCGCACAGTTCCTGTCTTCACAATAAAAGTGCCGCTCCATCGCGCCTGCGCTAACAAAATAAGAGTCTCCGAAAGCCAGCGCAAACAAGCGAGCAAGCTACGGAGTTTGCCGCCAATGTATTTCTTGTAAAGTGTATAAAAACGAATATGGAAGCTGGACAGATAAGATGCCAAAAACCAACATCTTTCATGTGGTATTAGACAGAAAAGAGGAACTTTTTTTCTCCTCCATTTGAAAACGTGGATGTTATCAGCACTATACTGTCTGATTCCAATCAATGCAAGTCATCAGAATCAGGTAATACACCAACTTATATTCTTGTCTTCATGAAAGATAGGAATCTATATCTTAAACATGCATGTATATTCATTAAAACACCTTTAACATGTCAACAAAAACGGCAAAATAAATAAATATAAATTATGTACTGTATATATAAATGTATGTAAGTATATGTATATATATATATATATATATATATATATATACATATATATATATATATATATATATATATATATACATATATATATATATATATATATATATATATATATATACATATATATAATATGTGTGCATATGATGTTTGTGTGTATGTATATATGAGGTAGAGCACCTCGACTTGGTCATTTATTAAGTAATTGCTAAACGTTGAAAAACTTATTGGGGTGTTACCATTTAGTGGTCAATTGTAGGGAATATGTACTGTACTGTACAATCTACTAATACAAGTTTCAATCAATCAATCAATCAATGAATGCCTACTGAGCTTATGGTGCTGTTAATTTATTGTGGCTCAATGTGCCTTATTTTAATGTACTATTATTCAATATACATTATTGTTTTAGTTGGTTAAGAGATATTCCTGTCTCTGAATTTGCTCATTGCAATTTTTATGTTTTTACAACATACTTTTTACTTTTACTCAAGTAAATATTTGGGTGACTATTCCTTACTTTTACTTGAGTAATAAATCTCTAAAGTAACAGTACTCTTACTTGAATACAATTTCTGGCTACTCTACCCACCTCTGTTTATCAATAAGTATGAGTCTTTTTCTATATCCCCCAGAAACTCCCCCCTACAAAAAAAATCCTAATAAAATATTTTTTTGTTATTTTTCAGATGAAAAATAGAATATTCTCATAATGATAATAAGTTAAAAGCACATATCTCTAGTAGGGATGTAACGATATCAAAATGTCATGTTACAATATTATCAAGTATTAAGACCACAGTACAATATTATTGTGGATTTGTCGGGGAAAATTACTTTGTAAAAATACCACAGTGTATAAAATGAAGTGTCTGGAATGTTTAGGATAAACATACTTACAGTAATTAAAAACAAACATGGTGCTTAAATGTTCTAATCTAGTTTATTATAAACACGTATTTTCAAGTGCAGGTAATTGTGCGGAAGCGTCCACAAATATCTGACAATTTAACTTTTAATAAAGTTAAAAAGTCTAAGTTAAAGTACCAATAATTGTCACACACACATGAGGTGTGGTGAAAATAACCTCTGCATATGACCCATTCCCTTGTTCACCCCCTGGGAGGTGAGGGGGGCAGTGAGCAGCAGCGGGGTGGTGCCCAGGAATCATTTTGGTGATTTAATACTGTAAATACCTCAACATTTTATGTTTATTTTCGCCGGTTTCAAATATGTTTTCCGGGTAATGGTTTTTCAAGTAGCTTCTCATATTTCCTGCCGTGTGCAGGAAACCCGATCTGTGTTGCCTTGGAAGCGCTTGAGGCGAAGGTTGATTGATTGAGATTTTTATTAGTAGATTGTACAGTACATATTCTGTACAATTGACTACTAAATGGTAACACCCGGATACGTTTTTCAACTTGTTTAGTCCGGATCCACGTTGATCAATTTATGGTAGCGCTTTAGTTCGCAGACTTTCACCAAAGAGGTTTTATTTTCGCCAGGGTTTGTTAGCAACATAATTTGAAATGTTGTCATATTGTCTGCACAGAGGATTATGGGAGATGTAGTTTATTTTGCAACTGGCCAGTGCAAAAGTGCCATAAAAAAAACTACACTCACTAAGTTTTTGTTTCATGCCGTCAGAAGTAAAATAAAAAAATAAAAATGTCCTTCATTATGATCATGCTTTGTCGGAGATGTTTTGTAATGTTATTAAAGAACTACAGAATGATTAGTAGGCTCAATATTAGGTTTTATTAATTAAGAGAAGGTTGAAACATTGTCATGCAACAATACGAGGACCATTAACTTGTACAACATGTAATGTACAGAATATCAGAAGCATTTATTTAGGTAGAAATATCACAGATTACAGGTGGGATAAGCCCCCCTTGAAAATTATATTTTGAGGGTGAATGTATTAATGATGGAAAATTTGACTTATCTGCGATTAATCGCGATTAATTTAGAGTTAACAATGAAAATGCACTTTATTCACGATTAAATATTTTATTGTTTGACAGCCCTATTTAATATGAAATGTAGTTTAGAATGCTTAAATGTTATTTAAAAAAATATAGCATTAATGTTATGAAACAATGGCAACAGAAAATATATATATTTTTAAAATAAAAAATCAGTTCTCTGGACATACCGTTTTTTTCGGATTATAAATCGCTCCGGAGTATACAATGCACCGGCCTAAAATGCATGATTAAGAAGCTAAAAAACATATAGAAGTCGCATTTTGGGGGGAAATTTATTTGATAAAACCCAACTCCAAGAATAGACATTTGAAAGGCAATTTAAAATAAATAAAGAATAGTGAACAACAGGCTGAATAAGTGTACGTTATATGACGCATAAATAACCAACTGAGAAGGTGCCTGGTATGTTAACGTAACATATTATGGTAAGAGTCATTCAAATAACTATAACATATAGAACATGCTATACGTTTACCGAACAATCTGTCACTCCTAATCGATAAATCCGATGACATCTTCTTCCTCGATGTCGCTTCTAAACAACTCTACCAACTCCAAAGGTATGCGCCGCTTTCTCATGTCGTTTTCTGCTGCATATTTCACTACGTCCAGCTTGTAATCTGCAGTACATTATTTCCTTTTTGGTGCCATTTTTGTTCTGCCCTTCTCAGTTTTTATAAGTTACCGCCAACGATGAAATGATCCATATTAGTAGCTACGGCATATAGCATTTAGCATCCCATGACCCACATTGCACTTCTGCCATGACCCTCCCCCGCTGATTTCTTATTGGTTGACGTGTGTGACGATTGCTGACTTTTTGTTCGTCTCTTCCGCGAATGAGATAAATAATTTTATTTAATATTTGACGCTAGTGTGTTAATAATTTCACACATGAGTCGCTCCTGAATATAAGTCGCACCCCCGGCCAAACTATGAAAAAAACTGCGACTTATAGTCCGAAAAATACGGTAATTACGGAAAAAAATGTTTGCATTTAAACGAAATTGCCACACAATTATTGTAAAAAATACTAATGAAAATATTGCCAGGTATGTGTTGATATAAAAAGCTATTAAGAATGCTTAAATTTTACTTAAAAAAAAAAACTTTTGCAGTTATTTAATTCTGTACAATGGCAACAGCAAAGATTAATGTTGGAAAAAAATCTGTTTTCCTGCACAAAATATATTATTTTTTAAATGTTTGCAATTAATTAACCTAAAATACTTCTTTAAAAAAATTACAATTTTACTGGTTATTTTTAATACTATGAAACGTAGTTGATGCTAAAAGGTCACTTTAAAACCGTCTGTGCAGTTATTTAATGTTTTAACCACAAACTATTTCTGTTAGTCATTATTTCCTATGGCAATAATGTAAATCCAAACCAATCAAAGCTCCAAAAGCTTCCACTCTAGAACAAAAATGTGAAATCTGCTCTCACTAAAATCTACCGTTGCCTCCGGAGGTACAAAGTGGTAAAACAACTTTCATAGCGCACTTTTAAAGTGGTGTTTACATCACTTATGTCTGAGTTGATCAGAGGGTCAATATTAATTGTTTGGACACGCAGCTCGGCACTGGGGGGTGTTACAGGTGAAAGAGTGGGAGGGGTTTGTAGTTCAGAGATAAACAACAACAGTTTGATCACAGATGTGACCGACCATTGAACCTGCATCCGCCCACTCTCACTAACAAATTACACACACATTAAATGCACAAATGCATATGAACTCAGGTGGAAGCTAATATTAAATATACTGTACTACTACAACTACTGCCCTAATAACCATCTTTTGAGTATAACCCCTGTCACATCCTCTACATCATGGGTGTCAAACTCTGGCCCGTGGGCCAAATTTGGCCCGCCGTGTAATTTAATTTGGCCCTTCAGGCAATATCAAATTAACATTAGAGCTGGCCCACCGCTGTAACACCGCATTCCCCGCTAATACTTTTACTTGCCAAGCCTCCCGATTTTCCCGGAAGACTCCCAAAGTACAGTGCCCCTCCCAAATTTCATCCCGGACAACAATATTGGGGGTGGGCCTTAAAAGCATTGCCTTTGGCATTCTCTGCAACCTGTCGCCGCGTCCGCTTTTCCTCCATACAAACAGCTTGCTGGCGCAGTCACATAATATATGCGGCTTATACACACACACACAAGTGAATGCAACGCATACTTTGTCAACAGCCACACAGGTCACACTGAGGGTGGCCGTATAACCAACTTTAACACTGTTACAAATATGCGCCACACTGTGAACCCACACCAAACAAGAATGACACATTTCGGGAGAACATCCGCACCGTAACACAACATAAACACAACAGAACAAATACCCATAACCCCTTGCAGCACTAACTCTTCCGGGACGCTACAATATACACCCCCGGCTATCACCAAACCCCTTCCATCTCAACCCCGCCACCAAAAAGAGGCATACCATTTTTCTTTAAATTTTATTTGATATGCCATTGATAATTTTTAATTATTAATATTATTTGAAACTCTCTTTTGCATGTCACTATAAAGTTATATACTGTAAGCTTTGCTTGTTCAAGATTCAATACAAAACTTGGTTGGGTCCCTATTAAAAGGTTCATTTGTTCAACCTTGGCCCACGGCTTTGTTCAGTTTTAAATTTTGGCCAACTCTGTATTTGAGTTTGACACCCCTGCTCTACATAATTAAAATTAAAGACACGACGTTGGTGGACAAAAAAACACCAAAGCTTCCTCTCACTGGTTTTCTCTTTAAAAGCCATGAGATCTTTTGGGCCCTCGCTGATGGACTAAAATCATTCAAAGTCGCTCATCGTCCCTTGTCCCCATCTGCTTTATTTTTATTTTTTTTCCCGAGCTGACAAAGGGCAACTGATTAAAAAGGCGACGTATCCACCTCCTGCAGCCAGGGAGATCCAAGCACCATATTGGAAAGGGGAAATGAAACTCCCTCCGCACAACCTCATTCACAACCTGCTGTCGCGAGCTGGCAACATCTCTCGCCGTCCTTTTTACAGCCATTTGGCTGCACGGAGTAAGGAGATCATTCTCAGAGGGCATCCGGGAGAAAATGTATCATGTATGCCTTCAAGACCATTTATAACCAATCTATTCACATTTGGAAATAATGTGTTTATAGTAGATGTAATACAAATAATCGGTTTTGGGTTCAAACTGCCACCTTCACTTTTTTAAGTAGATTTTAAAATGATCTACAGCCATGCAAAGTGTAAAAATAAGTTAACCACTGTTTAATATTAAGACATTAACACAATAATACACCGTTTTAATGTAACAAAGTTAGGTTGCAGATGCACCTTATGCATTCTTACTTTTATGCACGTGTAACAAGAAGGCATCCACTATTACTGTTAAATTAAACAAACACTTACTTTTAACTCGAATGACAAAAAAACATTGTTGATATTTGGGGGAAAATAATGACGTAAAATAATAGCTCCAGTGTCAAACCATTGCCATCATTTCTGAAGTATTTTTAACAATCTAAAGTCCTTTAAAAAACACTTGATGAGCTGGACATGTTTTAATCCACAAATTGATTAAAAGAAAAAATATCAAATACAATAAAAACACAAACTTCAAAAAGAATAATATGATTTAACAAAGTCATGTGGGTTAGGACTGTTGTTGTTTAAAAATAATTAAACAGTCGTTAAGAATGCTAAATTGTTTTACGATGGCAACATTTTGACGATTTCAATTCAACCTAAACCTAAAAAAACATTTTCACATTATCTTTAGTTATGCAGGTGTAAAAAGTCGTTAGCCACTGTTAATATTAAGATTAGAAATAAGAGTCAAACTGTTGAAGATTGTTACATCCTTTAGTCATGTAGGTGTAAAAGGAAGTTATCCACTGTAAGACTGCACAAGTAATCAAAATTTAATTAACATTGAGGTTTTAATTAGTGCGGTAAATAACTGCAAGAGTTTGAGGTTTTTTTTCCCTCCGCCGTCAGTGACAGACATGTTCGGCATTTAGAATTGTTGAGCCTGGCGTTTGTTCGTCTCTCGCTTTAAACAAAAACAAAGACGTCGGAGTTTGTGCATCCCTCTCAGCACCTGAGCGCGTTTATTTAACTGAACAGAGTGACGCCTCTTTTCACTCATTTACAATCTTTGTCTCGGCGAAGACTAGAGCTGGGCGCCGCGGTGAACACAATTACAGTACAGAGAGCCCCGCCAGGGAGAAGTGCTGCAAAGTACCACAAAATTGGAGGAAAACAATTTGATTATAAAGCCAAATGTCCCATTGTGGGAATATTTCAGCTTCCAATCAAAGAGGCAATATGAGCCCATCAACACGGAAAAACTAGCGAAATGCCATGCTCACGTGATGGCAACAAACAAAAAGACAACGTCAGTCCTAATTTTTCCAACAAATGAGTCCATTTTTTTTTTTTTGTTTATTTCTTTAGGATAACAAAGTTATTTACCTTCTAATTGCAGTACAAAGGTAAACAATTCTACAGTGATGAGAAATAAAAGTTTAAATTCTTTCAAATGAAAACTTGTGTTCATAATATATATTATGATTACATTACATTATAAATACTTTATAGCTTTTATCGATTATTCCTTCAGTTAAAGAGCATGATGTTGATAAAAGCTCTTAATCTGTCTGCATAAAGCCAAATCATTTTTGAAATAAATTATTGCATATTGGTTTATTGTGTGGTATGTTGAGACAAGAATATGTTGATTGACAGTCTAAAAGTAACACATCTTCCTTTATTTATTTTTTTCGCAGTGGTATGTATTTCTATGTATAAAATATAAAAATTGCTCATCTAATTGCAAACGCATTTCTGGAGGGAAAAATCACAATTACCTTTTTTCTCAAAATCGTGCAGCCCTAATCCACTACTAATTTTAAGAAATAGCAGCAATTAAATACAATAATGTAAAGATTTAACTTAAATGACAAATGTTAAGTCACAGATACGCCTCACTTATTTCAATTTATAACATTCTTAATTGCAATATAGGTGTAAAAAGAAGTTAGTCACTTGTAAACATAATATGTAAAAAAAATTAAAAAATAATGTTTTCCATGTTTGACACATAAACAGCATGCATTTATAATATGTTCCGGTCGAGTCCTCAATTACAAAATGATCAGCAGGCTCAATATTATATTTTAATAATTAATAGAGAAGGTTGAAGCATTGTCAGGCAGCAATATGAAGACCATTAACTTGTACAACATGTAATGTACACAATATCAGAAGCATTTATCCAAGTAGAAATATCACAGATTACAGGCAACCCCGAAAATTATCTGTTGAGGGTACACTTATTGATGATGTATAATTATACTTTCATTTTGAGTTAACTCTTAAAATGCGGTTAATCACAATTAAATATTTTAATCGTTCGACAGCCCTAGTTAATATAAAAAGTAGTTAAGAACGCCTCATTATTATTTAAAAAAACAGCTTTACAGTTATGAAACAATGGCACTAGCAAAGATATTTTTATTTATAAAAAATCAGTTCTCTGCACATAATTATATAAAAACATGTTTGCAATTATTTTAAACAAAAAGACAAAATTGTCACACTATTATTATTATTATAAAAAATCCTGTTAAGAATATTGCCTGATATGTGTTGGTATAAAAAGCTATCCAGGGTGTACGCAACCTTCCGCCCGATTGTAGCTGAGATAGGCTCCAACGCCCCCCGCTGCCCCCAAAAGGGAATAAGCGGTAGGTAATGGATGGATGGATGAAATATTACTTATTAAAAATGTTACTTAAAAAATATTTTTACAGTTATTTAAATGCTGTACAATGGCAACAGCAATAATTAATGTTAGAAAAAAAGTTTGTATAGATAATTTCTTCAGTTAAAGAGCATGATGTAGATCAGTGGTTCTCAAATGGGGGTACTTGAAGGTTATGTCAAGGGGTACATGAGATTTTTTTTTTAAATATTCTAAAAACAGCAACAATTCAAAAATCATTTATACAAATATTAATTGAACAATACTTCAACAAAATATGAATGCAAGTTTATAAACTGTGAAAAAAAAAATACAACAATGCAATATTCAGTGTTGACAGCTAGATTTTTTGTGGACTTGTTCCATAAATATCGATGTTAACGATTTCTTTTTTTGTGAAGAAATGTTTAGAATTAAGTTGATGAATCCAGATGGATCTCTATTACAATCCCCAAAGAGGGCACTTTAAGTTGATGATTACTTCTTTGTGTAGAAATCTTTATTTATAATTGAATCACTTGTTTATTTTTCAACAAGTTTTTTGTTATTTTTATATCCTTTTTTCCAAATAGTTCAAGAAATAGAGCTGTATTTTACTTCTGTATCTCTTTTTTTCAACCAAAAATGCTTTGCTCTGATTAGGGGGTACTTGAATAAAAAAAAGTTCACAGGGGATACATCACTGAAAAAAGGTTGAGAACCACTGATGTAGATTACTACTCTTAATCTCTTTGCATAAAGCCAAATAATTTTTGAAGTAAATTATTGCGTATTGGTTTATTTTGTAGTATGTTGAGACAAAAATATGGATAAACAGCTACTGGTTTAATAACAGTTCGATTATCAGAGAAAAAGCTGAATTACATACATAGTTATTTCTTTGACGTTTTGTACAACTTTTGAGTTGTTTTTTCTTTTGAACTACAAATTGTGTTTTCCTATTGTGGTTGGTAAAGCACATGTATTGCCATGACGTCGACAAAGAACAGCAAACATGAATGCATGAGCCATTTTCCTAATACGATACAATATTGTTTGATGATAAATGGAAAAAAACAATATTGTATTTAAGTTATCGCCAACCATTTTGCGTACTGAACCTACAGTTTGAGAACTACTTCCTCAGGCTAATGTTTAATAATGTGCTCACCAAATGGAATTGTGATTCAGAGTGATGCAGAGAAAACATATCAGTGAACATTTACTTTACCCTTTTGTTGTAAATGCATGCGCTTTACAGAAAATGTCAACAGCTATTATTTACCTTTTTTGTTTGGAATTATTAAAAAAACACATTTATTTCCTTTAGTATATTACATACATGGTGGTTTTATCTACCTGCTGCCGTATGCATGGCCTCTCCATGACCTCATTTCATGTGTTGATGCCTACTTGGAGATGACATTTAATGATGGCTCTGGTGAGAAAATGTCAGGAGTCTAAGTGTCTCTGTCCCCACATGGCCGCACTATGGAAGACTAATACTGCAAGAGGGTCCACTTTGGCTTTCAGGTGTCATTTCAATTCTGCTGGGGATGAAGTGTCCCAAAAAACCTGACGCCTGTTCTCGTACTCCCTGTCCCTGCTGCCTGATTTCAACTGCACCGTCTTTTTTTGCGGGAAAATCTACTTTTTTTTTAGGTGCACAAAAAAGACCTTTCTTGGCCTTGACAGTGCGAGAATGTCCAAGGGGAGGGGGCGGAAAGAAATGTTCTCATTTTGACATTCATGAGCTGCAGATTTACGCACATGCACGCCAATCTCTGCGTTGATGGAAATTCTGCCATTCTGTTGTGTGTCCGCGCCCCCGCCGTTATGAGTAGCAATAGAAGCAGCTTGAACACTGCGGTCTGCTTTATTTATTACGCCCTATTTTATTCGTATTAGGGTGATAAACAAGCAGGAAGTGGAGCGCTGCAGTGTGATCGTTAGCTTATTTGCGGACCGACACCTTCCCTTTTGTTGGTTAGGATGTGATGTTTATACAAACCCTGTTTCCATATGAGTTGGGAAATTGTGTTGGATGTAAATATAAATGGAATACAATGATTTGCAAATCCTTTTCAATCCATATTCAATTGAATAAACTACAAAGACAAGATATTTGATGTTCGAACTCATAAACTTAATTTTTTTTCGCGAATAATAATTAACTTAGAATTTCATGACTGCAGCACATGCCAAAGTAGTTGGGAAAGGGCATGTTCACCACTGTGTTACATCACCTTTTCTTTTAACAAAACTCAATAAACGTTTGGGAACTGAGGAAACTAATTGTTGAAGCTTTGAAAGTGGAATTCTTTCCCATTCCTGTTTTTTGTAGAGCTTCAGTCGTTCAACAGTCCGGGGTCTCCGCTGTCGTATTTTATGCTTCATAATGCGCCACACATTATAGATGGGAGACAGGTCTGAACTGCAGGCAGGCCAGAAAAGTACCCGCACTCTTTTTTTTACGAACCCACGCTGTTGTAACACATGCTTAATGTGGCTTGGCATTGTCTTGCTGAAATAAGCAGGGGCGTCCATGAAAAAGACGGCGCTTAGATGGCACCATATGTTGTTCCAAAACCTGAATGTACCTTTCAGCATTAATGGTGCCTTCACAGATGTGTAAGTTACCCATGCCTTGGGCACTAATGCACCCCCATACCATCACAGATGCTGGCTTTTGAACTTTGCGTCGATAACTGTCTGGATGGTTCGCTTCCCCTTTGGTACAGATGACACATTGTCGAATATTTCCAAAACCAATTTGAAATGTGGACACGTCAGACCACAGAATACTTTTCCACTTTGCATCAGTCCATCTTAGATGATCTCGGGCCAAGAGAATACAATGATTTGTAAATCGTTGTATTCCGTTTATATTTACATGTAACACAATTTCCTAACTCATATGGAAACGCAAAGTATGTAAATACTTATTTTACATGAACATATAAAACATACAGTCCTGGGATGAGGTGGCGACTTGTCCAGTGTGTACACCGCCTTCCGTTTGATTGTAGCTGAGATAGGCGCCATCGCCCCCCGCGACCTCAAAGGGAATAAGCGGTAGGAAATGGATGGATGGATGGATATAAAACATACAAAGTCTCAAAAAAATCCTCATGCAAAAAACTCAAAATCTGATCTTTACAGAGCTTTGTAGGATCGAGGCCTAGTGGAAGTCGAAGTTCACTATTAAATGTGCGTTACCGCCACTTACTGATCTGTAGTAAAACTAATTAATTCCCTTTGAAGCAAGAAACGTTTAGATATTTTTTAGCTTCATTGTCTTCATTTGTTGACGCGTATCATTGACTTCCTTTTTTATGTTGTTATTCTAAGTTTGCAGGCTTTCTATATTTTCTGCAAACTTTCCATATCTTGTTTGTTTTCTGTTGTTGGTTTTCTTAGATCATCTTTCATTTCTTATATAATTTATTCTTTAAATTCATTGGATAGTTTTTGTAGTATCCCTTCTTGATTCCTATCATGTCCTGTGTCCAACCTCAAATCTTGTCCCCCCTTGTGTCCTGTGTCAGCTGTCACAGAATGTTTTGGGATTTCAGTTTTTCCTTTATCTTTTGGCGTCCCGGCAAGCTGCTGATGTCAGTGCCTCTTGTGTCTTAAACGGCAGTTGCTTCTTTAGCGACTCGCGGCACTTTTAACTTCTTTGTTTCAACAATTTTGTACCTTGCGCCGTTCAGAGATCACTTTGAGGTGTCAGCCTGTCAACTTATATCACTCTTTAAAACGGCTATAAACTCGCCATAGCTTTTGGTTGCTAGGCAACCGTTTTGAATTACGGTAAGGCGCCATTGGCTTGTGGCTAACGGCTCTTCCAACTCGCCTTAGTTCAGCGTATCAGTGCCTCTCAACTAGGGCTGGGCGATATGGCCTTTGTTTAATATCTCCATATTTTTAGGCCATATCACGATACACAATATATATCTCAATATTTTGCCTTACCCTTGAATTAACATTTGATACATATAATCACTGCAGTCTGATGATTCTATGCGTCTACATTAAAACATTCTTGTTCAAACTGCATTAAAATATGCTCATTTAATACTTTCATGCAGAGAAGGAAATCACAACTATGTCAATTGACCAAGACTGTATTTATTAAACAGTTATTAGCAGGTGATTTTTCAAATGATGCTCCATATTAACAGTAATGCTACTTTCGGTAGCAACGCTTGTGCCTCAGACTTGACAAATTAAAGTTGTCTATTCGACATATTCTCGCTTGAAGCCGAACCACCGCCAGACGATGGACCCCCTGCTGTTTTTATTGGGATTTAATTCTTCCTTCAGTTGTTACCAAATTCCCACCTTCTTTCTCACGTATTACCACTCGCACAGCTTTGCTAGCATCACAGCTAACGTCGCCCATGCTGCTACCTCTCTGCTCCGCGAGGGCGTATACGTATGTGACGTATGACGTGACAGCATGTGACTTGTGTAAGAAGGTGCGCTTAAACTCTGTGAGAAGGAGACACAAGAAAGAGTGGGAAAAGCCTGTAGTGTAATGCCCGCAGCTAAAAGCAACTGCGTGAGAACGTATTCTCAAATATCACCATATAGTCATTTTCTATATCGCACAGATACAAACCCTATCGATATATCGCCCAGCCCTACTCTCAAATGACCAAAATCAGGTCGAAGATGCCAGGTGACTTTCCTGTGGCTGTGATCACAAATCAGTGGTCAAAATCTTCAGACTTAACAAAAACTTCGGTCGCAGAAGCGGAACCTTTTTTTTTTGCGTCCTTTCTCATTGACAGGAAGTGACGCTACGAACAATGCAAACCGTTTTCAACATACTTTTTATTACTTTGACAGTGTTTGACATCCTGATTCCTCATCTTTTTTTCTTTGTAGCCACCAGACACAAACAACATGCTGGGACCATCCCAAGATGACGGAGCTCTACCAGTCGCTAGGTAGGTTATCTGTGGAACAAAAATGATCAAAATGTCCTAATATGGTTTGTTTGTTCACGTAGAATAACAATGTATGGTGATTTTGGAATTATATTTACAAAATTTTAGCTATGACTTCAGCTTGATCTTACACTCTTATTAGGAGTTTTATCAGTGTATATATATTCAGTCATGTTGTGTTAGCATTAGCTTTACCATTAGCTAACACACTTACCCTCTAAAAGTAGAAAAAATGTAAATGTTTTGTCATTCAAAGGGCACTTACTTGCTTTTAGAAACTTTTGTGATCATATACCTACTAGGGTTGTACCGTATACCAGTATTAGTATGGTACCACGATACTAATGAATCATATTCGATATTATACCGCTTCAGAAAAGTACCGGTCCGCCACCCCACCACGTCACGTCATGCCATTGCTGGTGTACGAGCAGAGGAGCATGTTCGGCAGTGTTATGTACAGATGAGGGAAGGAGGCGACAACCAGGGCACAACTGCGGTTCAGAATGTTTATTTAAACCTTTGATGATTACATGGCGTGTGTATGCTACTCTAAGTGAATGAGTGTTGACTATGTGTAATAATAATAGTGTAAATGTTACCAGGGTTTGTTGTCTGTGAGTGTTGGTTGTATCCTTCGTCGAATCCAGAGGGGCAAGGCGAAGTAGCAGTTCGTGAGCAGGCAAGAGGTCGGGGGCAGGAGCGAGGCAGCGTGGTCTGGGCCCGAGCAGGGAGGTCGTGGATCGAGGAAGGTAGTTAGGAATCCGGATGGATGTCGAGAGGCAAGGTACAATCACGGAAGACAGGGGAGTCACTGCGGAAGACACAAGGGACATGAACAAGGGGGACACGGAGAGAGCAAAGAGCAAAGCACAGGGGAGGGAATGCCAGAACTAATGCTTACTGGGAAGATAGCGACGTTCTGGCAAAGGTTCCTCGGGTCTGCTGGTCTTTATGCCGCTCCCTTTCATCAAGTTCAGGTGTGTTGATTGTTGATTGAGTGCAGGCTCAATGCTGCGTGGGCGTGCTGCGCTCAGCACGAGCGGGGATGTGTCTGAGCATTCTGTGAGCGGAGGCAAGTCTTAGCGCGTTGACAGAGGTGCCCGCCACCGAGGAAACGCGGGTTCGACTCCGCGTAATGACAGGCTGTGCAGAATCACGGAGTACTTAGAAGCAGACACAGTGTGTAGACAAAAAAGGGAGAATGGACGCATTATGGCTTAAAAACTAACAATAAAGGTGAAATTATAACACTAAAACACCCTCAAGAAGAGGGACTTTAAAACATGGCTAGTTAGCTAGCCCCATCCGGGGTCAGCAGTGTTTTAGCTACTTCTAAATCACTAATCTTTGCCTCCATGGCGACAAACAAAGTAAGTTTCTTACAAGTATCATCCCTGCAGGATGAGGAATAGCTAAACATGCTTCACTACACACCTTAGCTCACCGGCGTCACAATGTAAACAAACCACATTGGTCGATCTACACCTAACATCCACTGTAATGATACCAAGTACAGTAGTGTATCTAGTCGATGCTACTATGATTACATCAATAATTTTTAGCATCACAAAATCTTTTTTCGTTTTTTTTTTAATTTATATTATGTTTATAAACTCAGGAAATATGTCCTTGGACACATGAGGACTTTAAATATGACGAATGTATGATCCTGTAACTACTTGGTGTTGGATTGATACCCAAATTTGTGGTGTCATCCAAAGTATTAAACAACAGAAGAATAAGTGAGTATTACATTTTAACAGAAGTGTAGATAGAACATGTTAAGAGAGAAAGTACGCAGATATTAACAGTAAATGAACAAGTACATTAATAATTAATTTTCTACCTCTTGTTCTTAATGATTTTGACAAAATAATATAATGGTAAATGACACAATATGTTACTGCATATGTCAGCAGACTAAGTTAGGAGCCTTTGTTTGTTTACTTACTAATAAAAGACAAGTTGTCTTGTATGTTCACTATTTTATTTAAGGACAAACTTGCAATAAGAAACATATGTTTAATGTACCCTAAGATTTTTTTGTTAAAATAAAGCCAATAATGCAATTTTTTGTGGTATCCTTTATTTAGAAAAGTACCGAAAAGCTTGAAATAATTTTGGTACCGGTACCAAATTCTTTAGCTTCAGGCCTACACTGCTGCTGTGTTCTGTTGAATTAAATGATACTTAATAATTGTTATTTTTTTTAGTTTTTATTGCACTATAAATGACAAAAAGAGGTCTTGCTTCAAGTCTAAAAAAGGAGTTTAGCAGCTTTTTGTTAACTATTTTTTTTCTATTTTGTCCCTCTTCTCATACACAGCGGACTTAAACAACGTGAGATTCTCAGCGTACCGCACTGCCATGAAGATCCGCCGCCTGCAGAAAGCGCTCTGCTGTAAGTCAAATGTGTATTTTTGGTGGATTATCACAGGTAGTAATGTTGCACACAATTCTTCAGTAAACTTATGTTTAACACCTTTTTGGCAAATTTAAGGCTGCTTTATTCCTAATGTGTAACTGGCTGCAGCTGCATTGGAGCACAGTGACAAATGTGATATACCGTATAAACTATAATTTACCCGAGTGGTTATTATAACAATGGCCCTTTGAGGCAGTTCAGCTGTCTCCACCAAAATAACAATAAAACACAAAAGTACAGGTGCAGTTTTAACCTAATGAGTTGTAGTAATTCAAGCCTTTGAGGGAGCGCTATTGTATTGTTTTCCAATGTCTATTTGTGGCTTGGATGCATTAGCTTGAGTGCTTCCAGATTGGATGAAATCCAAGTTCGAAGCAGCGATGTCATATTCACAACCACTGGTTGGTTTTCATTGTGTGCGTCTCAATGTGAATGTCCACTAATTTATGTGTGAGTGGCACATTTCCACACAAACACGCATGAAAGGCATACTATGAAACACCTAATTGGGTTAAGCCTGTGCCAGGGGTGCTTGAAATGCACAAAACGAGCTTGCGTGGCATCCGGCTAATGTGCCTCAGCGTAGCCTCTCGGCGTCATGTCACATTGTGTGTGTTTGTGTGGACAAAAAACTGCGAGACAGCAAAGAAAGCGATGTGCCTCCTGCATACCACAGTAATTAGTGCAGCATGGTGAGCGGGAGGTAGCACAAGGCAGTGCTGACAAATGTTGCATGTGCAATAACGATTAATTCAAATGTGTTGTCTTCAAATTGAGTACACAAGTTACATTTCAGCAAGCCATCAAATACATCTTGGATATACGGTAGATCACCGCTCCTTTTTGGGGGTTACGTTTCAAGACCAGGGTTTGGATGGCAAATAAATAAACTTAAATAACGGAAACCCATAAAAACCATTATCGTTAGCTCACCAAAGATTGAAAGAATATTTGCTTCAACTCTCACTGTTTTTGAATTGAGACAGGATGCCTCAATTAAATGACAAATTACCACAAACAATCATAATGACAATAACCGCACTGCTTCCTAAATAAACAACTTAAAGGGGAACTGCTATTTTTGAGGAAAATGTTGCCTATAAATCCCAATCCTTATGAGAGACAAGAACACAAACGTCTGTTTTAATGCATTCTAACTCAAAAATAAATTTAAATAAAATGCAGCTCAATGGAGCTATTGGGAGCCATGATATCATTGTGTCTAATGGAAATATATGAACAACCCATCAGTCGACATCCCAGTGAGAGCAGGCATTATACAGTAAGCGATGTTTTATTAGGCACACCTGTGAAAAACAATTCTAGGTGACTACCTCTTGAAGCTCATCGAGAGAATGCCAAGAGTGTGCAAAGCAGTAATCAGAGCAAAACGTGTTTTCAGTTATTTCACTTTTTTGGGGTTAAGTACATGTGTTCATTCATAGTTTTGATGCCTTCAGTGACAATCTACAATGTAAATAGTCATGAAAATAAAGAAAATACATTGAATGAGGAGGTGTGTCCAAACTTTTGGCCTGTACTGTATACAAATTCATATAAACAAAGTGCACAAATCCACTGTAATTTAGAGTAGTCAGTGATTATAGTGCAGTATTTTTGTAGTATCCACTGGAAATTTGTCAACACACACATTATTGTCTTACTACACAATGTGCTATTTAAGTTGTACACATTCTACACTAAAACTTATCCAAGTGTCATTTCTATTGGATTACTGTGTAGATAATGGCATGTAAGATCATCTAAAGTAGTATTTTAAGGAGCGTATATTCAATTTTTGTATTCCACTATGTTGTTAACTTTGTGTGCACAAAATCACTTTGCTCTTAAATCTTTTAAATGAATGCAGAACTCAATTTCCTTCTTTTACGAACAAATTTATCTCTGGATTATTCCAATAGTGCTGCATTCCATTTCGCAGCATCGAGCAAGTCAGACCATATCATGGTTGATGAGCATTAAGGTGAATCATAAAGCCTAGAAATGAGCATATATACTTTTATGAGAAGTTAAAAAAAAAAAGTACCTAACTCTGCCCTTTTGAACTACTTTTCCCGCTCAATGCTGTATGAAAATGTGCACTAAAAAAATGACAGTCACCAGCAAATTAGATTAATGGAAACTTGACTGACTTATTTCCACCATATCAATATTTGATCACAGCGATCCGTCTGTTCGCGCTCTCTTTGCACTCATGCAGTGTCCCTATCAACATTGTGTGCCATTTCCTAGAACATCATTCAACACAACTGCTGCTAGGTAGTGACTGACTCATCCAACCTACATCATCACTTTGGTGTCACTTCCTGTCCTTTTTTTCTTTTGCAGTGGACCTGTTGGAGCTAAGCGTGGCCCAGAACACGTTTGCGCAGCACAAACTGACCAACAACAACCAGCTTCTGTCCGTCCCTGACGTCATCAACTGTTTGACCTCCATCTATGACGGCCTAGAGCAGGAGCACAAAGACCTGGTCAACGTGCCGCTCTGCGTCGACATGTGTCTCAACTGGCTGCTTAACGTCTACGACACGTATGTTTACATCCGCAGTTATTTACGACACTTCCGTCGACAATGGACCTCCCCCACAGTAATAATCCTTCCTGATTTACCACATTTAGATTCAACATTTTCACCAAAATTTTGGGTGATCCTTCTAACAAGAACACAATTGATATTTCCGGACCATAGGGCGCACCAGATTATTAGGCGCACTGCTGATGAATGGTCTATTTTTTATATTTTTTTCCATACTGTATATAAGGCGCACCATATTATAGGGCGCATTAAAGAAGTCACGCTATTATTTTTTTTTCTAAATGGAAAACACTTCCTTTTGGTCTATATAACATACAGTGGGGCAAAAAGTATTTAGTCAGCCACCGATTGTGCAAGTTCTACCACTTAAAATGATGACAGAGGTCTGTAATTTTCATCATAGGTACACTTCAACTGTGAGAAACAGAATATAACAAAAAAATCCAGGAATTAACATTGTAGGAATTTTGAAGAATTTATTTGTAAATTATGGTGGAAAATAAGTATTTGGTCAACCATTCAAAGCTCTCACTGATGGAAGGAGGTTTTGGCTCAAAATCTCACGATACATGGCCCCATTCATTCTTTCCTTAACACGGATCAGTCGTCCTGTCTCCTTAGCAGAAAAATAGCCCCAAAGCATGATGTTTCCACCCCCATGCTTCACGGTAGGTATGGTGTTCTTGGGATGCAACTCAGTATTCTTCTTCCTCCAAACACGAGTTAAATTTATACCAAAATGGATACATGGATAATACAGCACAGGATTGAGAGAATGTCATGTGGTCAGATGAAACCAAAATAGAACTTTTTGGTATAAACTCAACTCGTCGTGTTTGGAGGAAGAAGAATACTGAGTTGCATCCAGTGAGAGCGTTCAGTGGTTGACCAAATACTTATTTTCCACCATAATTTACAAATAAATTCTTTAAAATTCCTACAATGTGATTTCCTGGATTTTTTTTCACATTCTGTCTCTCACAGTTGAAGTATACCTATGATGAAAATTACAGACTTCTGTCATCCTTTTAAGTGGGAGAACTTGCACAATCGGTGGCTGACTAAATACTTTTTTGCCCCACTGTATAATGCTGCTTTTTTGGTCAAAATGTTGCATAGATTATGTTTTACAGATCATCTTCAAGCTGCTTTCTGACAGTTGCTTCAGGATGCGCTGTTTTGTGGGCGGTCTTATTTATGTGTTTCACCTTCGGCAGCGTCTTCTCCCTGTCATCTTTGTTGTAGCGGTGTAGCGTGCAAGGACAGGAGTCAAAAAAGTGTCAAAAGATGGAGCTAACTGTTTTAATGACATTAAGACTACTTAAATCAATAACGGAGCAGCATCGCCTCATCCGGAAACAACAACAATGCCGGAAATGTGTCCCGTGAAAAACCGACCAACCCAAACTCTCTATTAACTATAGTTCCTTACGTGAATAATTTAAACTCACGCCACCGGTATGATTTAGCGCTTTCATGGCAAGTTTACTGACAGATATAAGTAAGAACCTTACACTACTTTATATTACAAAATGGCAACAGCAGAGGATGAATGTCCCATAACAAGAAGATAGAGAAAAAGAAGAAGCTTATCGACTACGGTGTCTGACTACAAAGGCGGACACAATTTTTCAGGATTTATCCAGATCCCAAATACAGATCAGCAGGTACCAGAAAGTAAGAAAAGGTGCTTCTGCATAATATTGCAAAACAAAACGCCAGATATGTCTTACCTTATACACATACCATAGTAATAATCGTATGTTGAAACACATCAAGCGGTGCAGCTTCATAGCTTACCAAAGTCGTACTAAAACATTTTGATAGATTTTTGAGCGCCATGTGTAACGTTCTATATTTTCAATGGAACATTTAATATGTTGGTGTTGTTTACAGCATATTGCAGTCTAATAATAACTTAGATTTATATCGCGCTTTTCTAGACACTCAAAGCGCTCACAGAGAAGTGGGACTCAACATATATTCACACCTGGTGGTGGTAAGCTACATCAGTAGCCACAGCTGCCCTGGGGTAGACTGATGGAAGCGTGGCTGCCAGTTTGCGCCTATGGCCCCTCCGACCACCACCTATCATTCATTCATCGGTGTGAATGGCACCGGGGGCAAAGGGTGAAGTGTCCTGCCCGAGGACACAACGGCAGCGATTTTTGGATGTCAATAGGTGGGAAGCGAACCTGCAACCCTCAGGTTTCTGGCCGGCCGCTCTACCCACTACGCCATGCCGCCCCGTCTGCACGTATCTCTTATTTTTGACTGCCATCTACTGGTCACACTTATCATTACATCATGTACCAAATAAAATTGCTTCGAGGTCGGTAAGCAAAACCGAAATTATTCCGTACATTAAGCACACTGGGTTATAAGGCGCACTGTCAAGTTTTGAGAAAAAAAAGGATTTTAAGTGCGCTTTATACCGTAGTCCGAAAAATACGGTCATTTTGCTAAACCCCGATTATGAGACAACCTGTCTTTTTCACATATTTATCTGGGGAGAATTATTTATTCTGGCCTATGTGGTATTTCAAAGAAGATGAAGAAAGAAAATTATTTATTTATTTATTTATTTTTTTTAATAAAAGTGCAGAAAAAAATTAAAGGACCTTTACCATGGCCAAACATATCTTAAACATTTCCGTCGGACTCTTGTTTTGGTTGGATAATGAACCGTATTGGTCTTTATATTAAAGTTAAAGTACCAATGATTGTCACACACATACAAGATGAGGCGAAATTATTCTCTGCATTTGACCCATCACCCTTGATCGCCCCCTGGGAGGTGAGGGCAGCAGTGAGCAGCAGCGGTGCCGCGCCCGGGAATCATTTATGGTGATTCAACCCCCAATTCCAACCCTTAATGCTGAGTGCCAAGCAGGGAGGTAATGGGTCCCATTTTTATAGTCCTATTACTACATCTGCTGGAACACAGCACCACCTGGCAAGTGGACCTTAATGGCCAAAAAGTAAAACCTAATGGATGATGTCTGGCATGTGTCAGCCCTTGTGATCAAAACAATACTTCTAGTCTAGCAAGGCAGTACTGATAAAGTGATGAATTTAAATGTAACAATCTTATATACAACTTTTGTATTAACTGTCATTAGTAGAGTGTGTATGTGTGCCCAATAATGTATGACGCAGTTACTATTTTCATCTACTTTTAATGGTTGTGTTGTCGCAGTGGTCGCAGTGGGAAGATCCGGGTCATGTCCATGAAGATTGGATTGCTGTCTCTCTGCAAGGGACACCTTGAGGAGAAATACAAATGTAAGTGTGTGCACGTGGTTACGTATAGGCGGAGATAGCGACACGTCATCCTCTTTAGCCTTACATTAATAGTTAGGTCTGTAAGTGGGAGACAAGCATGTCAAGGCTCGTGTAATTGGATGAGAGACCTCCCACACTGTATTTAATTCTTTTTTTTTTCAAGGATTAGGGAGTGTGAATTAGGTTTACAGCACTGGGAGAAAACAATCATTTTACGCCTCTTATACTGTATCGGTGTCCTTGTAAATGTCCACCACTGTCTTTGCATTTATATTTGCACCTTTTCTGCCTTCTTGTTCATTCTCCTCCTGCTTTTTTTTCCACATTCTGGCATACAATATTCCATCCCTGAGCTTATGCATTCCCTTGGCACATTCTATTAGCCCAGAAAGAGTATCACGCACGCCTGATTGAATCCATCTTCTCTTGCCGCCGCACAGTCATAGGTTCACAAATAGCTACAGCAACACACCCACAGACATTAACCACGGTTGTTTCCATCTTTTTTGACGGTTATTTATTAGCCTTAGATGTTGTTAGGGCATTTGCCACATTAAGGAAAGACAATGTCTTTGGTTTTAATGTTAGCATCAATGCTAGCGAGCCTGCACCAGTCAGTTTGTGAGTTTTTAAAGTGCAGTTATCAGTCTTGGTTTTTTGATCATTTTAATTTAAAAGGGTAATACTAACCGTCAGGAGTTTTGCCACTGTCATCATTATTACCGTAACAGTCTTGTTTGCCCAGTAATAAAATCTAAATGCTTTGTCTTACAAAAATTCCCTCTGTGATATACCGCCCACTGTCTCCCATGCTACTGTTATTTGATTGATTCCTAACTTGTCCCAACTGCGTAAAGATGAAATTAAATATGATTGGATTTTCTTTCTGTCAACATTTTCGTCTTGTTTTTATTTGTTTACTAAACTGACAATTTTGTCATTGTTTTCACCATATGGATTTTTTTGTGATTAGGTATCGTCCTATTTTAGTCATGAAAAAATAGGTCGTTGACGTTAATGTTGACAAAACATTGTTTTTGTTGACAAAAATGTCAACAAAATTAACACTAAATAGAATTATTTCTAAAAGGATATATGAGCTAAGCACTAAAAGCAAAAGTACGTCATTCAGTGACAAATACGAGCTAGCTAAATCTAATGGAACTGTGCACTGTGCAATTCTGAAACCATACTCTCTGAAAATTAAATTTTTTTCCAGAAAAATAAAAATATCTGCTTTTTCAAAGCACTTGGTACTGTCTTGCATCCTTACTTCGTGGCACATTTTTTCCCGGAGGGGGTACACACAATCCCTCCACCAACGCCACCTTTTGCGGCTAAGATTTTGCGATTGTGTAAAGCCAATTCAAATTTTTACCAGCATCACTTTTGGCAGAAATGAAGAATCACAATTATAACCTCTCATCATCCCTCAATAGTTAGGTATATCCACTTGTGAGCAAAAAGCGCTAAGCACGGAGAAATATAAAACAGTTTTTTTCCCCATCATCCTTGTGGCGCCTCCTAGAGAATGCCGGGCACTTTTCTATATCTAATCCAACCACTGATTAAAGGCCTTCAGTTGTTCTGCCTAGCAATAGGAAGACAGGCAAACATGTGAGATTAGCACAATGTTTGAGCTACATATATTGCAACAACTTAAAAAAAAATTTAAATGTTGAATGATTTGTGTTGGCCATGTTTGTTTGTTTTTCATATAAAATGATCACTCCGGATGTTTGCACATTAAATATCATACTCACATGGACACCATGACACTCAAATTGCTGTTGAATAATCCAGTTATTAGCATAATATTAGAGTTTGTTACTAATTTATTCAGAAATTATTATAATAACATAATACATTTTTTTTTTTCTCATAGGGTTCGGTCTCATTGTTGGGCCACCAAACAATATACTGTATTTTTCTTAGTATAAGTCGCTCCGGAGTGTAAGTCGCACCTGCCGAAAATGCTTAATAATGAAGGGAAAAAACATATGTTAGTCGCACTGGAGTATAAGTCGCATTTTTGGGAGAAATTTATTCGATAAAACCTAACACCAAGAATAGACATTTGAAAGGCAATGTAAAATAAATAAAGAATAGTGAACAACAGGCTGAATAAGTGTATGTTATATGACGCATAAATAACCAACTGAGAACATGCCTGGTATGTTGACGTAACATATTATGGTAAGAGTCATTCAAATAACTATAACATATAGAACATGCTCTACGTTTACCAAACAATCTGTCACTCCTAATCGCTAAATCCCATGAAATCTTATACGTCTATTCTCTTACAGTTGTGATCAAAATTATTCAACCCCCACACAATTTTGGTGTTTTATCAAGTTGGACATTCATTCCGTATTTTGTTTATAGTCATATCAAATAAAGATGCGTCAAATAGAAAAATGCGACTTGAATTACAACATTATATTTTGTAACATTCCAAACAGTGTCATTTCTCTTAATATCTCATTGACAAAATTATTCAACCCCTTGAAGATCATAACTCTTAAGAACAGAATTTGAATGAGGTCTTTTCAATCAGGTGTTCAAAACACCTGTAGATGTGATTAGAACCATAACGAGCAACAATTAAACTGATTGAAAAAGACTGTGACGCTCAGCTTCTTGTAGATGGTTAATGGTGTATTTGCAACATGGTGAAGTCCAGGGAGTGGTCAAAGAAGTCAAGAGAGGAGGTAATTTCTCTTCATAGGAAAGGATATGGATATAAGAAAGGATATGGATACAAGAAAATAGCAAAGACATTACACATTCCAAGAGACACAGTTGGGAGCATAATTCGCAAGTTTAAAGCTAAAGGCACAGTGGAAATACTACCTGGGCGTGGTAGAACTAAGATGCTGTCCGCGTACAGTGGTGAAAAACCCCCGGGTAACAGCTGAGGAACTACAACAGGACATTGCAGAGGGGGGAACGCAGGTTTCGTCCCAGACAATAAGGCGCGCACTACGAGATGAAGGCCTCCATGCCAGAACTCCCAGGCGCACCCCACTTCTGACTACCAGGCTCAAGAAAAATAGACTCCAGTATGCCAAAAAAAGGTTTTGGGAAACTGTTCTATGGAGTGACGAGACAAAACTGGAACTCTTTGGGCCTATGAATCAACGTTATGTCTGGAGGAGAAAAAAATGAAGCTTACAAAGAGAAGAACACCTTCCTACTGTTAATCACGGTGGGGGGTCAATCATGCTCTGGGGGTGTTTCTCTGCCTCATGTACTGGGAATCTCCAGCGCGTTCAAGGCATTATGAATTCTATTTCCTACCAGGATATATTAGCTGCAAATGTCATGAAGTCAGTGACGAAGCTGAGGCTTGGGAGACGTTGGACCTTCCAACAGGATAACGATCCCAAGCATACCTCCAAATCAACATCAGAGTGGTTGCAGAAGAAGGGCTGGAAGACTCTGGAGTGGCCTTCACAGTCACCAGACCTAAATCCTATAGAAAAGCAGTGGTGGGACTTGAAGAAGGCAGTTGCAGCATGCAAGCCCAAGAATATGAATGAACTGGAGGCCTTTGCCCAAGAGGAATGGGCTAAAATACCTGTAGATTGTTGCAAGAAGCTTGTGTCCGGTTATGTATCACGTTTGAAGGATGTAATTACTGCCAAAGGGTGTTCTACTAAGTACTAAAGATGCATGTAACTAGGGGGTTGAATCATTTTGTCAATGAGATATTAAGAAAAATTTCCTTTTTTGGTATTTTATAAAATACAGTGTTACAATTTAAGTTGCATTTGTGTATTTGACACATCTTTATTTGATATGACTATAAACAAAATACGGAATAAATGTCCAACTTGCTAAACCACCAGAATTGTGTGGGGGTAGAATAATTTTGATCACAACTGTACGTGAATGAGCTAAATAGTATAATTTGATATTTTACAGTAATGTGTTAATAATTTCACATATTATTCGCTCCTGAGTATAAGTCACATTTTTTCATAGTTTTCAAACTATGAAAAAAACTGCGACTTATAGTCCGAGAAATACGGTATGTTTCTCAGCTCTGGTCTGTGTGGGCTGGACCAGTACTCAGTTGGTATACATTTTTCCACCACTTGTGGCAGGAATGACAATATCAAATAAACAGAAGAAGTCTGGAACTAAAGTCATACTGAAGTTTTTTAAGTGCAAAAATTATGACTAAAGTGGTGATGCTTTTTATTTGCACTTAAATTTCATTGACAATTTATTCAAGAAAAATACGTATTAATAATATTTAATATTACATTAGTTAGAAATTATTTATTTATGATTTAATTGTATATAAATGTATTCATCATCAGTTATTTGAGTCCCTTGTTTTGCAGTATGTTTGATTAGTATTTATTTTTGTAATCAGCCTGACGGAATCTTTGTGATTAACACATGGTTTTAGATCATTTGACAAGGTTTATTCTGTTAAACTGTAAGCAGGTTATATATAAATATTGAATACAATTACATTTAAGAGTAAGATCAAGGTCAGTAAGATTACTGACTCAATTACAGTGTGGCCCTCGTTGTAGTGGATAAGTTGGGCCTCAAGGTCAAAAAGGTTAGAACCACTGGCGCAAATATATATTAAGGACTCATAAAAAACGACAATAGCCTACTCGTCTCTGATTTACTTACACGTCTTTATAATTCTCTCCGCAGACCTGTTTAGTCAGGCGGCATCATCGGGGGACACGTGTGACCAGCGACAGCTCGGCCTCCTTCTCCACGAGGCCATCCAGATCCCCAAACAGCTCGGGGAGGTGGCCGCCTTCGGAGGTTCCAACATTGAACCCAGTGTGCGGAGCTGTTTCCAACACGTATGTTCCTCTGGCATGTAATACACACAAGGAACACATGACGTCAGCTATATAAGCGATTACATTCTCAGTAGAACGCTGGCATGGAAACAGGTGTTTAGAAAAATTTGAGAGGGATTCTCCTATGTTGCTTTTTTGTGTCGGAAGGTAATGGACACAACATTTGCACTCAATATATTCACTTGTCACCAGCCTCCGACCTAAATAAAAGACTTCTAGTATTTAAACTCCGCTGACCAACCACGACGCCTCAATGCCCCCCAGTCAGCTGCTGAGTGTCCTCTGCAGCTTTACTGCGGCCAGAGAATCAATTTCACAGCTTTATCACTGGATGTTCCTGGCATTTAACGATGGCTTTATCCCCCCAGGGTTTACTCTTTCATTTCCCTCCCTCACAATTTCTCTGCTTCCTTCATTTCCGGGAAGTGAACATTTAAATTGGGGAGGGTTATAAATTTCCCCAATATCCTGTACTTCAAATTCACTCACACAAAATAAATTGCACCTAGGCAGGCTCGATACCAAAATTGCAGCGGCAGGATGTGGTGCAGTCATGCATTAATCATTCCATCATCAAACTAAGTTGGCTGCTTAAAAGTTGCCTGAAGAACACAAGCGTGCACGCACACACACACGCACACAGATGTACAGTATGAAACCTGTGACTGTCCTGCCAATGGCACGCGGTCCATTTTCTTTATTATTCCAATGATAGCACTGCTATAAATCTGACCTCCTTGACTGTTTCTATACTTTGGTTGCTGGCTTTTATTTAACCGTACATCCATCTATCAGGTCGCACTTTCAGACTCATATATCTTTTTCTCTTCTTGCATTTATTTTCAAACTATTCCTGCCAAGCCAAATTATGTATTGGTAGTCGTGTTCAAACACTAACATGATGATTCTCTGTTCTCAATTCAAAAGTATTGCCCTTTTCTGTTTTTTCAATGTTGGAAAGGTTACATTTGATTTGTTTGGCCGCATTCTGGCATCATGATGGCCTCACAAACTGGCAATTTGATCTTTCAATCAATCATAATGTTTAAAAGTTTATAGCTTTACCAAAGAAAGAGTTTGGGGCTGATCTACTAAAGGTGTGTGTGTACTAAAACAAGTGCAAACTTGATTGCACACGGAAAGGTCGTCTACTAAACATGTGCAGAAAGGATTGCGTCAGTTAAAGGGGTTTTGCCTATCATTCACAATCCTTATAAGAGACAGGAACACATACGTCTCTTATTTTTTAGGCACAAAAAATGCCTGCAAGATGCAGCTAATGGGAGTCACCATTGTAGCCTTCAAAGCATACTTGCCAACCTTGAGACCTCCGATTTCGGGAGCGGGGGGTGCGGTTGGGGGCGTGGTTAAGAGTCAAATATTTAATATATATATATTAAATTTATATATATATTAAATATATATATAATACTTGACTTTCAGTGAATTTTAGCTATATATATATACATATATATATAATTTCTTTTATAATATATTTCTTTTATAATATATATATATATATATATATATATATATATATATATATATATATATATATATATATAAAGAAATACTTGAATTTCAGTGTTCATTTATTTACACATGTACACACACATAACACTCATTGGCTCAGACTCCCAAAATGTAACACGGAACGACACAGGAGGTCCTTCATACGAACAGCCATCAGACTGTATAATGCATATGTTCCTTGACTGCACTTAAATGTAGAATATATGAAGAATATATTTATCCATCCATCCATCCATTTTCTACCGCTTATTCCCTTTTGGGGTCACGGGGGGCGCTGGCACCTATCTCAGCTACAATCGGGCGGAAGGCGGGGTACACCCTGGACAAGTCGCCACCTCATCGCAGGGCCAACACAGATAGACAGACAACATTCACACTCATATATTATATATTATATATATATAATATATTATATTATTTATTATTATCATTGTTTATTGTGAGCGAACTGTGGTGCTGAATTAAATAAAGTACATTATATTCTACATTCTATTCTATTCTATGTACAGTAGATGGCAGTATTGTCCTGTTTAAGAGTGTCACAAGTTCACAACATTGGCGCTTACGGCAGACGAACTGCTTTACGGTAGATGAAAATGTGACTGCTGTTGTTGTGTGTTATTACCGGGCTGGGAGGACTTTAATGAAACTGCCTAACAATAAACCCACATAAGGAACCAAAAACTCGCCCTCGATCATTCTACAGTTATAACATCATTGGGCAGGCTCGCTCTTTATATTGTGGGAAAGCGGATGTGAAAACAGACTGTCGACACGTCACTCAGGTCCGCTTAGAGTTGGAGGGGGCGTGGGCTCCAGCTCCGCCTGAATTTCGAGAGATTTTCAGGAGAAAATTTGTCCCGGGAGGTTTTCGGGAGAGGCGCTGAACTTCGGGAGTCTCTAGGAAAATCCGGGAGCGTTGGCTAGTACGCTTCAAAGCCCTCTAAAACAACTTCAATATTTACAGTATTTTGGTCGCTTATTCCCTCAGCGCATTTATTTCCGTGCCCATTGTAACGTACTTCCGACTTCCGGCAACAACGTTTTCTTATCATGGCAGACTACGTAATGTACGACGAGTATTGCTTTTTTTGTTCAAATTAATAATTTAGTCCTTATCTTTTTGAACCTGAATATACGGAGAATGAACTCCTGGATATAGAAACTTAGCAAGCACGAAGAGAGGGTAAAATGGAGCAGACAGAAGCCAAGAGAGTCAAGGCCGGCGTGACTTGACGCTGCAAATTTGAAGCTTGCTAAGATATGCGGGCAGAAATGGAGTGCTTACCCAAAATCAACTTGAAAAAAAAACGTTACAGGCCACCTGGAGCAATTGGATAAATGTTAATTGAGTGAGTCACTTTAATATTGATCGTGATGTTCGCAGTACATCATGTGTGTTATTATAACTACAGTACAGACGCTGTCGAGCTACTTGTGTCTAACAAAACATGAAATGTGGGCTAATACTTAACAGATACTGTAATGTAGCCCGGAAGAGTAGCGCTGAATGGGATTCTGGGTATTTGTTCTTTTGTGTTTATGTTGTGTTACGGTGAAGATGTTCTCCCGAAATGTGTTTGTCTTTCTTGTTTGATGTGGGTTCACAGTATGGTGCATATTTGTAACAGTGTTAAATTTGTTTGAACGGCCACTTGTATGGCTGTTGGCTGTTGATCAAGTATGTCTTGCAGTCACCAACGTGTGTCATATTACAGAGAAAAATGTTAAATTGTTAGTATGAGCATAAACCTTTAAATAACAGGCTACATATATTTTTCAACTTGAATATAAAAATACACATAAATATTAAAAAAATAAGATTTACCTTAAAATTACATATAAAACTGTTATTTTGTTAGTATGGACATATACTTTTATATAACAAGCTACATATTAATTACTGTAATTTACATGAATTTGAAAGTAATTTGAGCAAACAGAAAATGATATGTATAATTGATTTGGTATTTTTCTGTAAAAAAAAAATACAAATATACATAGTTTGTCATTACTGGCGTATTACTTAAAATAACAGGCGTTTTTTTTTTATTTACAGATAATGTCTTCAATTCTACAGTTTTATAACCTATTAAAAAAAATTGAAAAATTACAGTAAAAATTTAAAGTAAATTAACCATAAAAATGGGATTTATTTTTTTTATAGTGTACCTAAGAGTTTGCTCTTTCAATAACAATGTCGCGACAGCTTTGTTATTAAACAGATTACGGAACGCAAATTAAGTATTGCTGCTGTTTTTTTTGGATGCATTTTTTACAGTGATGTAGAGGCAGAATTAATTAATAGTGCAATTATATTTATTTAGTACACGCAGCCTGATTTACTTACTAGAAAGTGATTGCTGCACCTAAATTAGCATCTTCATTTATAACAACTGAATTGTATGTGAAAACTGACAGTCACTCATACAGCAGAAGGATCGGTCCTGGTGCTGCAAAGACTTATGATGGATAGATATGAATCGTTCCTCCTCAGTGTGTGAGGGTCAACATATTTGGACTGACATGAAATGAAAATATTAGGCATATGGTATATTCAGCAACATACTTTTATAATTTCATACAGCATGCATCAGTATTTTTGGAGTTTTGCCAATTGTTCACAATCCTTAAGAGAGACAAGAAGGCAGATGGATTTTTTTAATGCATTCTAACTCGTAAATAACTGTAAAAAAAAATGTCAATGCTTACAATGGATTAAATGGCAGGTCTTCTATTCTGCCCATAAAGCCCTCTAAATAACCGTACAAAAACAGTGAACGATACCCCATTTACACTTTGAGACCTGAATTATGAGATGTATTGTGCTAACACTAACAAACTATTTATTGAGGCGCCGTGATCACAAATAAACTATTTTGTGCTGCTCTATTGACATCAACTGGTGAGATGTTTTTTTCGCCTGGAAGCTCATGAAAATATTATTCTAAATCATAAACAAAGCCTCTTACATTCATGGTAGAAGTATGACGACATCATTCAACAAGTTGGTCAACTTGGGCATCCAATTTAGATGCGGTAATGATGAGAAAGACACAAATAGATGTTTGGTTCCACACCCCTTTTTTTCTTCGTGAGAATGTTTTGTCATTCTTCATCTAAACGGGAATATATCAAAATCCTATCAGTCGCCATCCCAGTGAGTGAAGACATTGTACAGTAAGTGAAGTGTAGTAATGAATGATGTTGTCGAAGGAAAAGCGAAGGTGATTCATTTGTGAAATTAATGCACAATGAGCAACATATGTGAATATTATGTGTTATTATAAATGTGCCTCTTACTACATTACACATGTAGTTGCAGTCAATGCTCCCTCTAATTTTTCATGAGCAAACGCAAAAACTCCCTGAGCGTTCAGAGGAACACACGTGAGCAACATCAGACGTGCACACTGTGGACATACCAGCAGCACACGTCTCTAACCTGATATCATCACAATTTAAATTCCTTATGAATATAATCAGATGACAGCAGTCATCTGATTATATTCATATATTGCCATTTATATATAGCCATGAGATTATTTTTCTAAAACAACCCTATTTTTCATTTTGTTATATATTATATTTAGTTTAATATTTAATTTATAAGTTCCTCACTTATGCTGTTAATTGACCATGGTAAATTAAGTTGTGCAGAGAAGGAATGTTATTAACTAAAGCCTTAAAAAATGTTTATTATTTCTAAATACAAGATTTTATTATTTTTCATGGACATGAAATAACACCCACATGGTTCCCTTGGCACTCTTTTTATATGTTAAATCCAAGATAGTGATGCTGCTTGAGGCTCAGCCAGTCAGTGGCCATATTATATAACAGCACCTCTGATTGGTTTAGTCTCATCTCATGGCCAATCCTACTATTTTTTATTCATTTAGCTATTTTTATGCTTGAAAATCCAATATGTACAACATGCTGTAAAAAGATATGTTACAGTATAGAGTGAAGCTGGAAACTTCAAAGTGTGACGTGGTGAGGGATGACTTTAACCAATAGGCAGTTTAATATATAATTTTTTTAAATTCAAATTAATTCATTAATTTTTATCTATTTCGAAAACCCAAAACCAGTGAAGTTGGTATGTTGTGTAAATCGTAAATAAAAACAGAATACAACGATTATTCAATATATTCAATTATATTCAATTGAATAGACTGATAAGACAAGATACTTAATGTTCGAACTGGTAAAGTCTGTTATTTTTTGCAAATATTAACTCATTTGGAATTTGATGCTTCCAACATGTTTCAAAAAAGCTGGCACAATTGCAAAAAAAGACTGAGAAAGTTGAGGAATGCTCATCTAACAATTATTTGGAACATCCCACAGGTGAACAGGCTAATTGGGAACAAGCGGGGGCCATGATTGGGTATAAAAGCTGCTTCCATGAAATGCATGAAATGTCATTCACAAACAAGGAGGCATGGGTAACTTACACATCTGTGGAGGCACCGTTAATGCAAGTTTTGGAGCAACATATGTTGCCATCCAAGCAATGTCTTTTTCACGGACGCCCATGCTTATTTCAGCAAGACAATGCCAGACCACATTCTGCATGTGTTACAACAGCTTGGCTTTATAGTAAAAGAGTGCATATACTAGACTGGCCTGCCTGTAGTCCAGACCTGTCTCCCATTGAAAATGTGTGGCGCATTATGAAGCGTAAAACACGACAACGGAGACCCCGGACTTTTGAACAACTTATGCTGTACATCAAGCAAGAATTGGAACGAATTCCACCTGAAAAGCTTCAAAAATTGGTCTCTTAAGTTCCCAAACGTTTACTGAGTGTTGTTAAAAGGAAAGGCCATGTAACGCAGTAGTAAAAATGCCCCTGTGCCAACTTTTTTGCACTGTGTTGCTGCCATTAAAGGGGAACATTATCACAATTTCAGAAGGGTTAAAACCAATAAAAATCAGTTCCCAGTGGCTTATTTTATTTTCCGAATTTTTTTTAAAATTTTACCCATCCCGGAATATCCCTAAAAAAAGCTTTAAAATGCCTGATTTTTGCTATCTGTGAAGCCGGCGTCCATTTTCCTGTGACGTCATCCAGTGATGCCAGTGCGGATAGCACAGCAAGATATAGCGACATTAGCTCGGATTTCAGCGGCTTAAGTGATTCAACAGATTACGCATGTATTGAAATGGATGGTTGGAGTATGGAGGCAGATAGCGAAAATGAAATTGAAGAAGAAACTGAAGCTATTGAGCGAATAGCTATTGACGCTATTCGGCCATGTCTGCCTTAGCATCGCCGGTAAAATGTGCAGACCAACGATCGGAAGTTTCGCATCTTGTGACACTGGATAAACTTAAATCCGTCGATTGGTGTTTGTTTGGCATTAAATGTGGGTGGAGGGAAACGCTGGATGAAAATATAGTTTCAAATGTACATACAGTTAGCCTAAATAGCATGTTAGCATCGATTAGCTGGCAGTCATGCCACGACCAAATATGTCTGATTAGCACATAAGTCAATAACATCAACAAAACTCACCTTTGTGATTTCGTTGACTTTATCGTTGGAAATGCATCTGCAGGTTATCCATACATCTCTGTGGCATGTCTGCCTTAGCACCGCCGGTGAAATGTGCAGACACTCCGGCACATTCAATGGGGGTCTGGCGGCAGATTTATTTGACTTTATCGTTGGAAATGCATCTGCTTTGAGTGTCGCAGGATATCCACACAATCTTGCCATCTCTGTAGTAGCAAAGCTTTCGTCGGGAAAGTGCGCGGAACAAACGACTGACCATTTCGTTGGCTTTCCCCACACCCTCGTATTTTGAACAAATTTCGTCCAATTTGTTGCCACTTTTGCATCTTTGGGCCAGTGGTGCAACTTGAATCCCTCCCTGTTAGTGTTGTTACACCCTCCGACAACACACCGAAGAGGCATGATGTCTCCAAGGTTCCAGAAAATAGTCGAAAAAACGGAAAATAACAGAGCTGAGAGCCGGTGTTTGTAATGTGTTTGAGAAAATGGCGGCTTTATTACCTAAGTGGCTTCCCGTTCTGACGTCATCGCTCCGAGAGCGATAAATAGAAAGGCGTTTAATTCGCCATAATTCACCCATTTAGAGTTCGGAAATCGGTTAAAAAAAATATATGGTCTTTTTACTGCAACATCAAGGTATATATTGACGCCTACATAGGTCTGGTGATAATGTTCCCCTTTAAATTCTAAGGTAGTGATTATTTTTTTGAAAAATAACGTTCCTCAGTTCGAACATGAAATATATTTTTTGCGGTGTATTCAATTGAGTATAAGTTGAAAAGAATTTGCAAATCGTTGTATTCTGGTTTTTTTTACCATTTACACTTCACTGGTTTTGGGTTTTGTAGTTAGCGTTGTGTTGTTTTACATGTTGGCACATAAAAAACTCACCACAAGCAGTAAATTATACACATTTGTTCACAGTATGTGTTTTTCCATTAACATTATTATTGCCTTTATTTGCTAATTGCTGGGGGAAAAAAACACAAGGTACTGACTAATAAAAGAATTATGGTTACAATTTTTCATCCATCCATTTTCTACCGCTTGTCCCTTTCGGGGTTGTGGGAGGTGCTGGAGCCTATCTCAGCTGCATTCAGGCTGTAGGCGGGGTACACCCTGGACAGGTCGCCACGTTTATGGAAATTCCCGAAAAGTGCTGTGGTAAATTGGTGATTGATGAAAGACAAGATGACGAGCCACATTTTGGGTTCTGATTTTGAATGACAACCCATAAAAAATGGACAAAGCTCTAATTCTCTTGTCCCTTTGTGTCTTTAGGCGACCAACAAAGTGGAATTGGACCCCAGGCAGTTTGTGGACTGGATGCGCCTAGAGCCCCAGTCCATGGTGTGGCTTCCTGTCCTGCACAGAGTTGCGGCCGCTGAGACGGCCAAACATCAGGCCAAATGTAACATCTGCAAGGAGTGTCCTATTGTCGGCTTCAGGTACACGCCTCCCCATTGTATGCCTTATTTTTAGAATGCTAGTTTACAAGTGTGCAAAGCGATCAAAGCCTTGCACACACTGGTAGTTTGCTGTTAATCATAAAGGGCAGAACGGCTCTGGAGGGCATTTATCTAAATGTCAGCACAGGCCGGACCTCTCACTAAATACCAGCCAGAGCTGCACGCTCACACACTGCCAGGTTCACAGCCTTCACAGAGAACGTTGGCAAACAATCCATAACAGACCACTCACACACATAACAACTCACAGCTTATGTTTTGGCTGCTGTTGGTGCGATTTGCCGCACAAACTCAATAGGCATTTGTTTTGGGGGTTGGAAATGAATGCAACGCTACGCTGAGTGGAGTTGGAACCAAAAGCGCAAAAAAGAAAATGCAGTCGGACGTTTGATGAAGCAAGTGTCTCCAAAGTTGTGTCACTGATTGATGAGATAGTTGAGGAAAATGCAGAGTAGGCTTTTTGTCATGCAACATGGTGTTGCGAGACCATTTAATGAAGTCCCAATTTTGAACCCATTCAGCATTTTTGGCATTTTCATTCTATGTCAAAGCAAGGACTCTTTAAGCTATTTTATTGATCACCTAGCAGGTATATGATTTATTGGTTTGTTGAAGTAGATCGAGATCCATAAACATGTTAATGTGGGATTGCATTGGATTTTTACACTTAGGAAGTAATGGAAATACAAATAAAACGTTAAACTGTTAACATTTTTCCAAGGGACTGTCATACTGTACGAGTGTCAGAACAACTGTTGAAATGTAAAACAAAAAGTTATCAAATCAAAAAACACAATTATTGATAGCAGAATGCACATGCTTTTTTAATGCTGTCAACTAACTGCAAAATGTTTTTGTTTCTGACAAAGCCAAATGTGTAATTTCATTTAATTCATGGCAGCATTATGAATTCTAAAGTTCATTAATTGTCCTGAATCGATCAGTGACGGAGCTTGGTCTGCAATGCCGACAGTAAGTCGGACTCATTTCCAGTGAAGGTTGGACTTCGCAGGGGGTGCCCTTTGTCACCGATTCTGTTCATAACTTTTATGGAAAGAATTTTTAAGTGCAGTCAGGGCGTCGAAGGGATCCGGTTTGGTGGCTCTAGGGTTAGGTCTCTGCTTTTTGCTGATGATGTGGTCCTGATGGCTTCATCTGGCCAGGACCTTCAACTCTCACTGGATCGGTTCGCAGCCGAGTGTGAAGCGACTGTGATGAGAATCAGTACCTCAAGCCAGAGTCGATGGTTCTCGCCCGGAAAAGAGTGGAGTGCCATATCCGGGTTAGGGAGGAGACCTTGCACCATGTAGGGGGGGTTCAAGTACCTCGGAGTATTGTTCACGATTGAGGGAAGAGTGGATCGTGAGATCGACAGGCGGATCGGTGGGGCGTCTTCAGTAATGCGGACGCTGTATCGATCTGTCGTGGTGAAGAAGGAGCTGAACTGGAAAGCAAAGCTCTCAATTTACCGGTCGATCTACGTTCCCATCCTCACCTATGGTCATGAGCTTTGGGTTATGGAAGAAGGGACAAGATCATGGGAAATGAGTTTCCTCGGCCAGGTGAGAAGCTTTGTCATCCGAGGGGGAGCTCAAAGTAAAGCCGCTGCTCCTCCAGATCGAGGAGCCAAAGGAGGTGGTTCCGGCATCTGGTCAGGATGCCACCTGCACCCTTCCCTAGGGCACGTCCGACCGGTATGAGGCCACGGGAAAGACTCAAGACCTGTTGGGAAGACTATGTCTCCCGACTGGCCTGGGAATGTTTGGGATCCCACGGGACGAGCTGGACAAAGTAGCTGGGGAGAAGGAAGTCTGGGCTTCTCTGCTAAGGCTGCTGTCCCACGACCCGACCTTGGATAAAGAGAAAAACATGGATGGATGGATGGATGGATATAAGTTTATACGTGTGTGTGTGTTTATATATATATATATTTTTTTTATATATATATATATATAAGAAAGGAAGAGTGGATCGTGAGATCAACAGGCGGCTCGGTGCAGCGTCTTCAGTAATGCGGACGTTGTATCGATCCGTTGTAGTGAAAAAGGAGCTGAGCCGGAAGGCAAAGCTCTCAATTTATCGGTCAATCTACGTTCCCATCCTCACTGATGGTCATGAGCTATGGGTTATGACCGAAAGGACAAGATCACGGGTACAAGCGGCTGAAATTAATTTCCTCCGCCGAGTGGCGGGGCTCTCCCTTAGAGATAGGGTGAAGAGCTCTGCCATCAGGGAGGAGCTCAAAGTAAAGTCGCTGCTCCTCCACATGGAGAGGAGCCAGATGAGGTGATTCGGGCATCTGGTCAAGATGCCACCCAAACACTTCCCTAGGTAGGTGTTTAGGGCACGTCCGACCGGTACGTTGGGAAGACTATGTCACCCGGCTCACGCCTCGGGATCTCCCAGTAGGAGCTGGACAAAGTGGCTGGAGAGAGGGAAGTCTGGGCTTCCCTGCTTAGGCTGCTGCCCCCACGACCCGACCTCGGATAAGCGGAAGAAGATGGATGAATGGATGGATGTACAACCTCCAAGGTTAAACCAACCCTAGTTTTTCAAAGCTGACCTTTTTAACGATCTTTGTAAAAAGCTACAAAACATGGGAGCTTTAAGTTAATTTAGTTATTCTTCAGCAAATAGGCTAACCGAGGATGATGTTACTATGGAAATGTGACTGCAATATTAGGACTCTAACTCTGTTTATGCTAGTTTTGCTAACTTAATTTTACATTTTTGTATTCTGTAACGTGCATCTTTGCAGTTTGCGTTCTAACCAGATGATGACATCCCTAATGAGTAGCTAAGGCTCCGTAATTACTAAAAAATTTAAGTTGAAACGCTCATGAACTGCATGTTTACACATGCTACCCTGGAGGTGAATTAGCACCGCGCCTCCTCTTCCTCATTACAATACAAAGCGCATAACGGTGTCTTTGACTTAGTGCTGTTGTGCAAGCAGTTGACTGGTGTGATATATGACTTTCTTTGCCTCATCAGTCAGCCAGGAGCTGCACAGAGGAAAGAGATAAAACACTCCACTCCGGCTATTATGTCTGAATGACTCCAGTCTTTTTTTCTTCTCTAAGCCGCTAAATGGCTTTCTGGCTGCGGCTGACCAGGATGGAGGTCTGACATTTGTTGTTATTTTGAGAAGTGTTTGAGTGGGAATCCGACTGTCTGTCACTCTGACAGTCAACACATAGAGGGTGCTAATAAAGTATGTGTGTGCGTAAAGGATGGGCGGACCACTAGAAAGAGCACCACTACATTCGACTAAGGGGTTGTTTACAGATAATAAAAATTGGATAAAAACAGAAAAACAAATAAAAGGCATAAAATAAGTATTTTTTCTCAGAATTTTACCCCAAAATAACCCTTTTTCATGATATAGTTAGACTGTATTCTTTCAACGTTATGTAATGCTATATTTACGCTAATAAATCCAAGAAGAAAAATGTGTATGTATGTAATAAAACATATTGTAAGATTATATTCTTTGAGGAAAAAAAATCATAAAATATGTAGATTGCTTTCGTTATTTAAATATAAATATATATATATATATACATATATATATATATACATATATATATATATATATATATATATATATATATATATTTATTTATTTTTTATTTTTTCCCCAACATCTTTATAGCTGAAGCGCCGTAACGACCGAAAAAGTAATTTTGCAACGCTCAGATAGTTCATGTTGGCATGATTTTTTTCAATACGATAGCCATCACCAACAAAACAACGATGGCTGATCAAAGTGCTTTTGTGCATTGTAGGAGAGAATTAAAAAGAATAGTTGTGGGTATGTTTGCAAATGGGTATCGCCAACCACAGTACTGCCCTGGTATGCATATTAGTCAGTGGCGGGCCGTTCGTTTCCCACCGAGGCCTTCAGTGATGTCCGACTAAACTGATTACCTCGCAAAATACCATAATTGATGTCACATTTACGCACTACTGGGCAGTGAGTCACCTCAACGTGTACAAATTGGGTTATTATCTGACGCATTTAAAAAATCAATAAACCTGCATCAACAATTAAAAAATATCTTATGTGGTATTGTCAAAATTAAAATTGCAAAAAACATATTAAACGTGGGGCTTCACGGTGGGAAAGGGGTTAGTGCGTCTGCCTCACAATACGAAGGTCCTGAGTAGTCAGGGTTCAATCCCGCGCTCGGGGTATTTCTCTGTGGAGTTTGCATGTCCTCCCCGTGAATGCGTGGGTTCCATCCGGGTACACCGGCTTCCTCCCAATTCCAAAGACATGCACCTGGGGATAGGTTGATTGGCAACACTAAATTGGCCCTAGTGTGTGAATGTGAGTGTGAATGTTTCTGTCTATCTGTGTTGGCCCTACGATGAGGTGGCGACTTGTCCAGGGTGTACCCCGCCTTCCGCCCAATTGTAGCTGAGATAGGCAGCAGCGTCCCCCGCGACGCCAAAAGGGAATAAGCAGTAGAAAATGGATGGATGGATATTAAACGTGAAAAAAATAAGAAATAATATATTTGAACTCACAATATTTGTAACCCATAAGCCAGTGGTACCGCTCTGATACTACTGATTCGAGTGGAAAGGGCGGGCATTTCCCCATTTCATCGCCGACAACGTCTCACAAGATATAGTTTCTCTTTAAATATCCTTCTTGAAAATAGCCTTGCCAATATATTTCTGCCACCTAATCACCTAATCGTTTTGTTCTCCTTCTTTGTGAGTCGACACTTCCTGCTTCCTGCTAAGTCGCAACTTGTGATTGGATACTCACTTTGGAATGACAAGTGAGTAGCCAATCACAGTCTCGTTGACATCAGGCTATACCGAAATAGGCTACTGTCAAAAACTTGTGATCTGATTGGCTATCGCAACTGTCTATCAACGCTGTGTTCTCAAATTCATCCGCTAACAGTCCCGGTGAGTATCACAACAGGACGTGTAAACGTCACGTTCAACGTAAGGCCAGCTAGAAGGCCTTACTGACAACTCGTGATTTGATTGGCTATCGCAACTGTCTATCAACTGTGTGTACAGTGCATAGAAGTCTGCATTGTTTATTCTGAAGGCCCCGGACAGATTTGGTACAGCATGGCAACATAAGCTAGCTGAATTATGATTGGCTAAAAACTCTAACCTTAAAACAACAGCACTGGAAGGAACATAATATGAAATGAAGAGAATATGAATACTTTTAGGGAGAAGTAAATTAAAAAAATACTTTTATCTTTAATTATGATCATGCTTTCTGGTTATGTTAGGCCAGCACAGACAGCACACCACTGATATTACAGTATTTTTAATTGCTCTTAGCACAATTTAACACATATTTCTACCAAATTTGACCCTCCAATCCAACACATTAGCGTTCATGGCATTCAGCACACCAACTGTGACACATTGGAGCTGCGGGCAGCTTATCCGATTGTGTTTTGTATTGTGCAACTTATCTCACTTTTGGCCTCCCACTCTGTCTTTTTTTTTTCTTTAGATATCGCAGTCTTAAGCATTTTAACTACGACGTGTGTCAGAGCTGCTTCTTCTCTGGGCGCACCGCCAAGGGCCACAAGCTCAACTACCCCATGGTGGAGTACTGCACACCGGTGAGGATACAATACAACACACACACACCTTTACAGGCATACGTGATAGGTTTCCCCCCATTATTAAACTGTTAAGACTTTGTTACATGAGTCACATCCTGTTTAGAGTTTTCAGACACACATCCAAAGATGTTAAAGGTTTTTTATCCGTAATTCAGGACAGAATTCAGGAATCCTATTCATAAATCAAATAAAGGTTGTAGACTACGCAGAGACAAAATATGTTTTTCCGCTGATGCAATGAAAATTTGGCCTTAGCGCAGAACTTTATTGTGGCTGGAATCCAGTCACCGTGCACTCATCACTCATCACCATCACAACGGAGGTAGCGCGACGAAATTAATGGATGCTGAAAACTTGCTTCACAGTGACGATACGGCTGCTTATTTTCTCACTGAATACTGACCTCGAGTGCAGGAACGATCAATATTTTTAATGGACCCACAAAGTAGGAGAAAGCTTACCTCAAACCATTGCAACAAATGAAGAAATCCTTTTTCTGTGACTTTCTTTCCATTAGACAACATCTGGCGAGGACATGCGAGATTTTACCAAAGTGCTGAAGAATAAATTCCGCTCGAAGAAGTACTTTACCAAGCACCCTCGATTGGGTTACTTACCTGTCCAAACTGTCCTGGAGGGAGACAACATGGAAACGTAAGTGTCCCTTCCAAAATCCACTCCAAAGCTGTTGACTACTAATATTTCATAAACAGCTATGGAGTTTACGAGAAATTGCCAGTAAATGTTTTTTGTTTGGATTTTTAACAATTTCAAATCTCATAATTGAAAGCATCAATTATAAGTCTAACCTTGATGCTGGGATTTAGACATTAAAATCATGTTTTTTAGTACAGGAAGTCCCACTGTAAACAAGAATTTGTGTGCCTGTAGCGTAAATGCTAATGAGCTGTGTTGGTCCACACCTGTCTCCAACAGAGTGTCTCCCAGAAGAGCTCTTGTGCTCTTTAAACACTTTATACATGAACACTTTGTATTAAATGTTATACATCGTAAAGAACAATATAACATTAAGGAGTGGGACTGGAGAACTGGTGCAGCGCTAGCATACAATAGCTACTATGCTAACGTTACACTCACTTTTTAACAGCAGCGCCATGCTAGGTTTGCCAATTTCCATCCATCCATCATCCATCCATCCATCTTCTTCCGCTTATCCGAGGTCGGGTCGCTGGGGCAGCAGCCTAAGCAGGGAAGCCCAGACTTCCCTCTCCCCAGCCACTTCATCTGGCTCTTCCCGGGGGATCCCGAGGTGTTCCCAGGCCAGCCGCGAAACATAGTCTTTCCAACGTGTCCTGGGTCTTCCCCGTGGCCTCCTACCGGTTGGACGTGCCCTAAACTCCTGCCTAGAGAGGCGTTCGGGTGGCATCCTGACCAGATGCCCGAACCACCTCATCTGGCTCCTCTCTATGTGGAGGAGCAGCGGCCTTACTTTGAGTTCCTCCTGGATGGCAGAGCTTCTCACCCTATCTCTAGGGAGAGCCCCGCCACACGGCGGAGGAAACTCATTTCGGCCACTTGTTCCCACGATCTTATCCTTTCGGTCGTGACCCAAAGCTCATGACCATAGGTGAGGATGGGAACGTAGATCGACCGGTAAATTGAGAGCTTTGCCTTCCGGCTCAGCTCCTTCTTCACCACAACTGCTGGCCAATTTGTGGAAGAAAAACACAATTATCAGGCTTACAACTCATACCTCTGTATTCGACTTACACACGGGGCGGTATGTCTCGGTTGGTAGAGTGGCCGTGCCGGCAACTTGAGGGTTCCAAGTTCGATCCCCTCTCCCTCAATGCTCGTCACTGCCGCTGTGTCCTTGGGCAAGACACTGCTCCCGGTGCCACCCACACTGGTTTAAATGTAACTTAGATTTTGGGTTTCACTATGTAAAGCTCTTTGAGCTGCTAGAGAAAAAGCGCTATATATATATATATATATAATTCACTTCACTAATTCAAAGATAGTTAGCAGAGCTCAATTTTAATTTTAGAATGTGTAGCAAAGCCTATTCATGAAAAATACATGGCACTTCAAAAAGGATCTTTTGAGCTCCACAAAGATTGCGAAAACAAGTAGGGGATGATCATTTTTTTTCCATGTTTGGTTCTCATTCGCAAGTTCTAAGGCAGGGGTGTCAAACGTACGGGCCGAGGGCCGGATCAGGCGCGCAAACAGGTTTTATCTGGCCCGCGGGATGAGTTTGCTAAGTATAAAAATGAGCTGAAATTTTTGAATGAAATAAACTGATGTTGTAAATGTGTCCAGTAGATGTCGCAACAACAATTTTTTGTATCTATTTAGATTATGGTTTTAATGTAAACAAAATAAACCACATGATGTTAGTACATCAGTACATCCTATTATTGGATTTTGATACAATTTTTTTATCTTGATAAATTGAAAATAAACACCAATGAGTTGACTAATAAACATTATCACATAATTTATTCAGAAAGTATAAATAACGACAAATAAAGGTAGAATACTTTTAACCACATGTGAGTGTAAAAAAAAACCCAACAACATTGTGATTCGTACATTTTCAGAATGTGATTGTTCTATTTTTAAACAAAGAAAACAATCTGAAGTTGTATTTATTTTTAAGTTATCATGCTGTGATTTTACCACTTGAGAGTAATTTTTCTCCATGTGGCCCCCCATCTAAAATGAGTTTGACACCCCTGATCTAAGGAGACATATTACTGTTATAACAACATTAAATGTCACTTTTGCTTAATACTTAAATTCATTATGACAAACTTGAATCCAAAACATGGTGACCTAGTAAACATTTGGGAAACCCCTTGTTTTTCCTTGCATAAAAATGGTTAAAAAGAGAAATTGTAGTAAAAGACACATCGCACACCGGTGGACTAGTGAATGGGGAGTGTTTTTCTTTAATTACGTGTTGGCTCGTTGCAGCTGCATCGTAGATCTTCCTAATGTAGATGCAATGCCAAGTCTGATTAACTTCTCCCAGCCTATGAAGTGTTAAAAAAAGAGAAAAAAAGAAACCACACACAGAGAGCCCTTTAACTAAGTCTACATGATGCTGAGCTGACGCCCCAGGTGGGTGCATACCCCCCAAAATCCTGCTGGGAGCTCATTCATCTTGATTGTTTTTTTGTACTTATTACTCATTTCTGTTTATTATTCTTTGTGAGCTATTTTTCTGTAACATAGTTTTCATCTGAGTCATATTTAGCCCTCGTACGCATCAGCAGAAAGGTTTTTTGTATGCACATAATGATTGACCTAAGAAGGATTTCCTCCACCATGCACTCGCATCGTCACCTTGCAGAAAAATGACTGACTTCCTCATCCCTTTTCCTCCCCCTCCATGTTCACTTCCCTGGTGTCCTGAGAAAGGACTCCTACAGGGCTAGCTGTGTGATAAACACCTCCCAAAGGCAGACAGAGGCATTAAAGAGGGGGAAAAAAGGGGAAATGGAGATTTCAGAAGGTGTTGGACTCATTGCTTGGGCTTTTTGTATTACTGGAAGCGTCTTTTCTGAGAGACATGAGCTATCGTCAAAGTAAAAGGTGTAAACGATCTAAAACATGGATGTCAAACTCTGGCCCGCGGGCCAAATCTGGCCCGTCGTGTAACTTGATTTGGCCCTTGAGGCAATATCAATTTAGCATTAGAGCTGGCCCGCCGGTGTTATACAGCGTCGGTGCCGCTGTAACACCGCATTCACCGCTAATACTCATACTTGCCAACCCTCCTAATTTTCCCGGTAGACTCCCGAAGTTTAGTGCCCCTCTTGAAAATCTCCCGGGGCAACCATTCTCCCGAATTTCTACCGATTTCCACCTGGACAACTATATTGGGGGCGTGCATTTAAGGCACTGCCTTTAGCGTTCTCTACAACCTGTCGTCACGTCCGCTTTTCCTCCATACTAACAGCGTGTCACATAATATTTGTGGCTTACACACACACACACACACACACACACACACACACACGCACAAGTGAATGCAAAGCATACTTGGTCAACAGCCATACAGGTCACACTGATGGTGGCCGTATAAACAACTTTAGCACTGTTACATATATGCGCCACACTGTGAACCCACACCAAACAAGAATGACAAACACATTTCGGGTGAACATCCGCACCGTAATACAATAGAACAAATACCCAGAACCCTTTGCAGCACTAACTCTTCCGGGAAACTTCCAGCAAACTGACCAATAATTAACGTTTTATTCATGCATTTTCTCTTGCTACTTCAAGGCTTGAATGTTTGGTTCATTCATTATTGTTATTTTATTTTCAAATGTATTACTAGCCTGTGGAAAAAAAAATGATATTTACCTCAGAAGATTGCAAATAGAAAAAAAGGCATAACATTTTTTATTTAAATTTTATTTGATATGCCATTGATATTTTTTTAATTATTATTATTATTGTTTGAAACTGGATTTTGCATGTCACTAAAGTTATATAAGCCTTGCTGCTTCAATATTTAATGCAAAACTTGTTTTGGTCCCTATTAAAAGGTTAATTTGTTCAACCTTAATTTGTTCCGTTTAAAATTTTGGCCCACTCTATATTTGAGTTTGACACCCCTGATCTAAAAGCTGCTCTTTTAATGTTTGAATGAAGTCCAACATAAGACGGTTTAGGGAGCATCAAAGGTCAGATCAATCCTTACTCTGCTACACATACAATTAAGAACCCTATATATATGTTTTTAGTTAATTTAACAAAATAATGCACATTAATACCATAATAATACAATTCCAATTCCAAAACCAAACCAAACCAGCAACATTCAGAATAGCAATCAACAGAGCAATTGAAAGGACACACAAACATGACACAAAACAATCCAAAAGTAGTGAAACAAAAATAATAATATCAACAACACTACCAACATTATTAACAATTCCAACATAGCATGGATTAGAAATCACTCATTGACATTATCATCGAAAGCCATTTATACAAAATAAAAACATTTACAAAATGAACATTAGCGTCACAGTGGCTTACACTTGCACGGCTTATCATAAGCTTGACAACACACTGTGTCCAATATTTTCCACAAAGATAATTAAAGTCATATTTTAGGTTAATTTGATAATTAAAATACATTTTAACAATGGATCCCATGTTCCAATATATGACTCGTTATTATCTGAACTAAATGCAGTTTTTTTTCTACTGATATCATTTCCATAGCTTGTTTATACCAGTCAGTATCAGTTGGACCATCAACATCTATCCATTAAGAACCCTATTGATATGACTCAAAATGTTTTTCATTTTGATTGCTTTTCAGCTCAAGATGGTTAAAATACTCTGTTTGTTTGTATAGATATTTGCTTTTTGCTGCTTGAAGTTATACAAGTAGAATGTCCATCCATCTTCTTCCGCTTATCCGAGGTCGGGTCGCAGGGGCAGCAGCCTAAGCAGGGAAGCCCAGACTTTCCTCTCCCCAGCCACTTCGTCCAGCCCTTCCCAGGAGATCCCGAGGCATTCCCAGGCCAGCCGGGAGACATAGAATGTAACATCAATAATGCACATTTTACATTGAGTACAAAAATGTTTTATTTGAAATAAATCAAATTAATTATGTTCTAAATGTTATTCCTTTGAGGGAAATTAAACAATAACCAATACAAAATAAAAACAAATTAATGTACTTTAAAAGTTACAATAATAACAAAAACATAAATACATACTAATGATTAATCCAATCAAAAAAATGTATACAATTGATACTTATTTGGTTTAAATTAAAAATGTTTAGCCGATCTCAAAAAGCAGACTATCTTATTTCTTTTACCCAGGGGTCAGAAATCCAACATGTTGAAAGAGCCATATTGGACCAAAAATACAAAAAACAAATCTGTCTGGAGCCGCAAAAAGTAATAAGCCTTATTTAAGTGTTATAATGAAGGCAACACATTAAGTTAGTGTCTCAGAGGGTTAGATAACTCCTTGAAATTACTGTCTTAAAACTGCCAAAGGTATACTGTAGATATTTGTGTCCCAAGTTAAAGGAAAGGACAGGCTGTCTCCTTCTAATGCATTTATTACAATATTTTCAAGCTCGGTAAAGCTTGCTGTGGTCTGGAACAACATGGCACACAATTGGAAATGCAGCCAATATTACATACAGATAATGTAAAATAAATTAAATGAGCTCAAATATACCTACAAACGAGGCATAATGATGCAATACGTACACACGGCTAGCCTAAATAGCATGTTAGCATGGATTATTAGCAGTCCACGCAAGTGGGAAAACATCAACAAAGCTCACCTTTGTGCAGTCAAGCACAGCATAAAACGTTTGATGGACAAAATGAGACAAAAGAGTGGCATAAAACACTTGTTTCTGTGGCAGCGACGGAGAAAGTTGTACATGTTAACAAACTACAATGAGTTCAAGGATCGCCAAAATTAGTAGGACAAAACGGCGCAGGCCAAATACTGTCATCAGTGAAGCACAAACACGAGCATATTAAACAGTGGGCTTTCTAACAATTAGGAAGGTTTGCGTTATGCTGGTCCTCCTACAGAAACATTATTAAAACAGCAAACATATTTTTCTCCCATCTTTTTAAATTTTTTAAAAAAGCTCCAGGGATCCACTAGCCACTCGAGAGCCGCGGGTTGCCGAGTGACAGTGTTAGAGTGACAACCCCTGTTGGGTTGTTTCGTTGCTCAATTTTTGAAATAATCAAAATGACCAGATGATATAATATACAAACCCCGTTTCCATATGAGTTAGGAAATTGTGTTAGATGTAAATATAAACGTAATACAATGATTTGCAAAACATTTTCAACCCATATTCAATTGAATGCACTACAAAGACAAGATATTTGATGTTCAAACTCATAAACTTTATTTTTTTTTGCAAGTAATAATTAACTTAGAATTTCATGGCTGCAACACAAAGTAGTTGGGAAAGGGCATGTTCACCACTGTGTTACATGACCTTTTCTTTTAACAACACTCAATAAACGTTTGGGAACTGAGGAAACTAATTGCTGAAGCTTTGGAAGTGCAATTCTTTCCCACTTTTGTTTTATGTAGAGCTTCAGTCGTTCAACCACCTCGTATTTTACACCTCATAATGCGCCACATATTTTTGATGGGAGACAGGTCTGGACTGCAGGCGGGCCAGGAACGTACCCGCACTCTTTTTTTACGAAGCCACGCTGTTGTAACACGTCCCGAATGTGGCTTGGCATTGTCTTGCTGAAATAAGTAGGGGCGTCCATGAAAAAGACGGCGCTTAGATCGCAGCATATGTTGTTCCAAAACCTCTATGTACCTTTCAGCATTAATGGTGCCTTCACAGATGTGTAGGTTACCCATGCCTTGGGCACTAATACACCCCCATACCATCACAGATGCTGGCTTTTGAACTTTGCGTCGATAACTGTCTGGGTGGTTCGCTTCCCCTTTGGCCGAATATTTCCAAAAACAATTTGAAATGTGAACTCGTCAGAACACTTTTCCACTTTGCATCAGTCCATCTTAGATGATCTCAGGCTCAGAGAAGCCGGCGGCGTTTCTGGATGTTGTTGATAAATGGCTTTTGCTTAGCATAATAGAGCTTTAACTTGCACTTACAGATGTAGCAACGAACTGTGTTTAGTGACAGTGGTTTTCTGAAGTGTTCCTGAGCCCATGTGGTGATATTCTTTAGAGATTAATGTCGGTTTTTGATACAGTGCCGTCTGAGGGATTGAAGGTCACGGTCATTCAATGTTGTTTTCCGGGCCATGCCGCTTACGTGGAGTGATTTCTCCAGATTCTCTGAACCTTTTGATGATATTATGGACCGTAGTTGTTGAAATCCCTAAATTTCTTGCAATTGCACTTTGAGAAACTTTGTTCTTAAACTGTTTGACTATTTGCTCACGCAGTTGTGGACAAAGGGGTGTACTTCGCCCCATCCTTTCTTGTGAAAGACTGAGCATTTTTTGGGAAGCTGTTTTTATACCCAATCATGGCACCCACCTGTTCCTAATTAGCCTGCACACCTGTGGGATGTTCCAAATAAGTGTTTGATGAGCATTCCTCAACCTTTATCAGTATTTATTGCCACCCTTCCCAACTTCTTTGTCACGTGTTGCTGACATCAAATTCTAAAGTTAATGATTATTTGCACACAAATAATTTTTTTATCAGTTTGAACATCAAATATGTTGTCTTTGTAGCATATTCAACTTAATATGGGTTGAAACTGAGTTGCAAATAATTGTATTGTGTGTATATATATACATCTAACACAATTTCCAAACTCATATGGAAACGGGGTTTGTACAACAGGGGCATGTTTGTTGAAGCAAGGATGACACCAGAAGCCAGATGTGTCAAAGGTCACATCAGTACAACTTGGCCAGCTCGGACTTTGATGGTTTCTTCAGGTGGTTCACATATTGATATGACGCACACTTTTTTTCCTCACTCCTCGTCTATCACCTGCTGTGTTCTTATTTTCCTGACTCACTGAGTGCATTTGACCCAGAAATGTTGTGTGGTACCTTCCCAACCCAATCTCCATCCCCCCACTATGCCCTACAACTCTTTTACAGTCCCGTCACGCTCATCAGCATGTGTCCGGAACAGTATGAGTAAGTATCTACCAGCGACGACACCTCGCCTACTGACCGAAATGCCGTTTTTAACAAACCACACACGCCTTCCTCCCTGCCCTCCTTATGTCCTGACACCAACTGCATGTTGCTTGCCTGACTCATCCACACTGGCTGCACACAAACATGTCGGCTCACTACTTTAAAGCACCACATTCACATGCAGAAAAGCCTCATTTACAGATCATTCTGCTCCTTCATTCCTCTTTCTAGGATCGTCAGAGGATGTTGTGAAGGAACTAGTGGATTTTGTGTATATATATATATATATATATATATATATATATATATATATATATATATATATATATATATATATGTGTGTGTGCATGTTTTGTGTTAATAAGGTCTTTGTTGCACGCCAAATTTCATTCATCTTCACTACGCCATTCCTCTCCAGGCTGTCCCAGTCACCTCACTTCTCCCATGATGACACCCATTCCCGGATAGAGCAGTACGCCAGCAGGTACCGCCTCCATCATTTTATTTGTGTTTGACCTGCTATCGAGCATACACTGTAATGTTGTTTCCACCGAGCGCTCTTTTAGACTCATTGGTTGTAAAAGGTGCAAAAAGAAAGTGCTCCATACTCTACCACTTGGTGGAAATGTGACTTTAAAGTGCTGCACCTACAGTCATGGTCACATTTTTACATAATCTTGTAAAGAACATAAATTTGTCTTGAGTTTCCAATTGTCAGGTTCTAAACCCCGATGACATCTATTTAACAGACAAGAAGCAAGGAATTAAACAGAGACAGAATTCAATATAGGTCATTAAGGAGAAATTTCTGGGCTGTACTCTTTATACAGTCTTTCACCACGCTCTGACAAGAGAATTCTTCACCTCCTCTCTTATTTGGACTTTCCCTGATTGCATAGCATCAGCTTTTTCTAAAGGGAGGGGGGTCATAAAAAGCCGTCGCCCTTGTTCACAAAACGGTTCAGAGAAAAGATGCCTGGAGCTTGCGTCAGGTCCTGCTTCCTCTCCGCTTTGTAGATCTCGGGTCTGTGGATTACAATAGATCAAAGAAACTGATCTCCTCCCATCGTACACAGTGGAGTTTTACAAGCCTTTTGCTTGGTAAGATCAAAGACAGCTTTTGTCCTCTTGCTGGGAACTCATGGCAACACAAAGTTGCCATGACAACTTAGATACAATTATTCTGACACCAATGATTTCTAGAACTCTTTTTTTTGTGATAGTGTGATTGGAGCACATACTTATTTGTTTCATCTGACCACATAACTTTCCTCCAGAAGGTCTTATCCTTGTCCATGTGATGTCAGGGGGTGTCCTTTTTTTTTTTTTTTCTTCTTTTTTTTTTTGTCATGAAAAAGGGACGTTTTTGTCATGAAAAGGGGAGGTTTTTGTGGTTGGTGCACTAATTGTAAGTGTATATTGTGTTTTTTATGTTGATTTAATAAAAAAATGTTTTTTTTTTTTTATAAAAATTAATAAATTGTTCTGCGGCCACGGCCCGATTGTCATCAAGGTAGACAACACATAATAATATAAATTAATGTAATGCAAAAGATAATGCACAGTATGTAAGCATGATGATCCAGTTTTGCCTGAAAGGGAGTGGGAAGAAGATCATTTATTTAATCCCACCCCAGTTCTCCATTCAGTGATTAACACATTTAGTTTCACTGTTACTTTGTTTAAGGATTATAATAAAAATGTTGTATCATAGTGGCATTAACACAGGTACCAATAACTTACATACACTATAACAATAATTTGTATCAACAATGTAGGAAGAATGAACACACCAACAATGGTAAGGGACAAAATACCAACAATGGTAATGGACAACATAGCAATAATGGTAAGGAAACATTGAGCACATATTAACATTTTGGGACAGAGTACAACAACAACAACAAGTCAATTTAAAGGCTGTCATCTCTATATTTGATTCAGACCCGATGGTTGTATGATAGTTTAAATCGATTCATAGTTAAGCAGTTTGTTTGGTTAAGAGCATATACCGTATTTTTCGGACTATAAGTCGCAGTTTTTTTCATAGTTTGGCCGGATGTGCGACTTATACTCAGTAGCGACTTATGTGTGAAATTATTAACACATTAAATATCAAATAATATTATTTAGCTCATTCACGTAAGAGACTAGACGTATAAGATTTTATGGGATTTAGCGATTAGGAGTGACAGTTTGGTAAACGTATAGCATGTTCTATATGTTATAGTTATTTGAATGACTCTTACCATAATATGTTACGTTAACATACCAGGCACCTTCTCAGTTGGTTATTTATGCGTCATATAACGTACACTTATTCAGCCTGTTGTTCACTATTTATTTATTTTAAATTGCTTTTCAAATGTCTATTCTCGGTTTTGTATTTTATCAAATACATTTCGCCAAAAAATGCGACATATACTCCAGTGCGACTTATATATGTTTTTTCCCTTCTTTATTATGCATTTTCAGCAGGTGTGACTTATACTCTGAAAAATACGGTACTTATTCTGCCTGTCACTCTATGATACTGGTATGGATAGGTCAACAGATACATTACTCGCAGTCATTTCTGAACCTATTAAGTGAAATTGGATGATTAAATATTAACTACCCCGTGGCGCAGTGGTTGGGAATTGCTGTTTTAGAGAATGAGAAATGCATGTTTCCATTTTTAATTTTGAGAACCCATCTTTTAGTCTGTTAAAAGTTCTTCGCTTAAATCACGAAGGAACATGAGTATATGCCAACAACATTGTTCTCAGTACAGTGGAGCCTTGGGGGTTGTTCATATGTTGAGACCTTTCCCTCATAGGAAGTAATGAAACTAGAATTTGTAAAATAGGCATGTTTTAATAAACATTTTAACTGTCATAAAAATTAACGATAATTCAAACACTTTTAGGAATGAGGTGTAATTTTTTTTTAGCAATCTACTGCACCTTAATCTTGATAACAAGTGATTTTGATTGATTGATTGATTGATTGAAACTTTTATTAGTAGATTGCACAGTACAGTACATATTCCATACAATTGACCACTAAATGGTAACACCCCAATAAGTTTTTCAACTTGTTTAAGTCAGGGTCCACGTTAATCAATTCATGGTAACACATATGGTAGCTCATGTAATGCCAGTTCAACGCAACAGAGCTTTAATTGGACGTAATTTTCTTGAACTTTTTGGGGCTTTTAATGTACTGTCAATGAAAACTGCAGTGGAAACAGAATTTAGGTACAAGCATTTTACAATATACTGCATAAAACTGAAAGTCACTGTTAACCAAAAACTTCATCAAAATGTTGCTGTAGGGAACTCAATGTACAAACCCCGTTTCCATATGAGTTGGGGAATTGTGTTAGATGTAAATATAAACAGAATACAATGATTTGCAAATCATTTTCAACCCATATTCAGTTGAATATGCTACAAAGACAACATATTTGATGTTCAAACTGATAAACATTTTTTTTTTTTTTTTTGCAAATAATCATTAACTTTAGAATTTGATGCCAGCAACAAGTGACAAAGAAGTTGGGAAAGGTGGCAATAAATACTGATAAAGTTGAGAAATGCTCATTAAACACTTATTTGAAACATCCCACAGGTGTGCAGGCTAATTGGGAACAGGTGGGTGCCATGATTGGGTATAAAAACAGCTTCCCAAAAAATGCTCAGTCTTTCACAAGAAAGGATGGGGCGAGGTACACCCCTTTGTCCACAACTGCGTGAGTTAATAGTCAAACAGTTTAAGAACAACGTTTCTCAAAGTGCAATTGCAAGAAATTTAGGGATTTCAGCATTTACAGTCCATAATATCATCAAAAGGTTCAGAGAATCTGGAGAAATCACTCCACATAAGCGGCATGGCCGGAAACCAACATTGAATGACCGTGACCTTCGATCCGTCAGACGGCACTGTATCAAAAACCGACATCAATCTCTAAAGGATATCACCACATGGGCTCAGGAACACTTAAAAAAACCACTGTCACTAAATACAGTTTGTCGCTACATCTGTAAGTGCAAGTTAAAGCTCTACTATGCAAAGCGAAAGCCATTTATCAACAACATCCAGAAACGCCGCCGGCTTCTCTGGGCCCGAGATCATCTAAGATGGACTGATGCAAAGTGGAAAAGTGTTATGAGGTCTGACGAGTCCACATTTCAAATTGTTTTTGGAAATATTCCACATCGTGTCACCCGGATCATAGGGGAAGCGAACCATCCAGACTGTTATCGACGCAAAGTTCAAAAGCCAGCATCTGTGATGGTATGGGGGTGCATTAGTGCCCAAGGCATGGGTAACTTACACATCTGAGAAGGCACCGTTAATGCTGAAAGGTACAAACAGGTTTTGGAACAACATATGCTGCCATCTAAGCACCGTCTTTTTCATAGACGCCCCTGCTTATTTCAACAAGACAATGCCAAGCCACATTCAGCACGTGTTACAACAGCGTGGCTTCGTAAAAAAAAGAGTGCGGGTACTTTCCTGGCCCGCCTACAGTCCAGATCTGTCTCCCATCGAAAATGTGTGGCGCATTATGAGGTGTAAAATACGACAGCTGAGACCCCGGACTGTTGAATGACTGAAGCTGTACATTAAAACATGAATGGTAAAGAATTCCACTTTCAAAGCTTAACATTTAGTTTCCTCAGTTCCCAAACGTTTATTGAGTGTTGTTAAAAGAAAAGGTGATGTAACACAGTGGTGAACATCCCCTTTCCCAACTACTTTGGCACGTGTTGCAGCCATGAAATTCTAAGTTAATTATTATTTGCAAAAAAAAAAATATGAAGTTTATGAGTTTGAACATCAAATATCTTGTCTTTGTAGTGCATTCAATTGAATAAGGGTTAAAAAGGATTTGCAAGTCATTGTATTCTGTTTATATTTACATCTAACACAATTTCCCAACTCATATGGAAACGGGGTTTGTACTTTAGTTGACTTTTTACTGTGTTTTGCAACTTATTCAAGGTTAATTGCTTGAAAAGGTAGAGTTAGTTAATGCAGGGTGTAATTTTGTAATTTTGCCCTTATCTAGGTCCTCGGCATAGTGTAATTCCTCATTAATTATATGTATTATTATAGATTACAGTCATTTGTCTTGTCACCTATTACACAAAGCTACCATGTGGATGTTTTGTTCAGATAACTTAGCAAAATTTGAGCTACATTGGCTTGATTTTAACATATTTGATGTACAAAATGTATAAAAATAGTGCTTACACCCTTCAAATTTTCAGTGTAAAATGTTTGGACACCCCTAAGTCATTGCAAATGAATTATTAAACTGAATTAGAAGCCTTCATTTCAACACCCATGATACATTAACATGCAGTCTAAGTTAATGTATCATTTTACACAATTATTTTACTTGTATATCAATTTAATGTTATTTTTAGACTTAAATTGCCTAAACAATATAATGTAAAGTAAAACTTTCTAATATTGGAGCGAAGACAAATCCTATCAGATGGGTGAGGCAAACATTTTCTACTGATATAAAAATTGTTGATCATTGCCAGAGAGATGTTTAAACAAATGCACCTCAGGGGGCGGCATAGCTCGGTTGGTAGAGTGGCCGTGCCAGCAACTTGAGGGTTGCAGGTTCGATTCCCGCTTGTGCCATCCTAGTTACTGCCGTTGTGTCCTTGGGCAAGACACTTTACCCACCTGCTCCCAGTGCCACCCACACTGGTTTAAATGTAACTTAGATATTGGGTTTCACTATGTAAAGTGCTTTGAGTCACTTGAGAAAGGCGCTATATAAATATAATTCACAATTCACAGTTTCACATCTTAAACAGATGATGCTGTGGCATAACATAAATAGCGTATGTGTTTTTCCTGCAAATAACATCAATTTGCAGTATATTAGGAGGTGACATGATGACATCACACAGCTGGGGTGTTTTTTTTAGCTGCAAACTTCCAATAACCCTGCTGTGTGGTACATCAAACCACCAGCCAACTCCACAGTGAGTGAGCTGCTCCTAATCATCCCAAACATCAGCAGTACATGTTTCTTCTATACTAGGGATTGATTCCAAGATACAGGGCTCACATTTGGACAAATGACCTCTTGCTTCTTAAATGAATCCCTAATCCATCCAAAGATTACTTTCCCTGAGGAGGCCAACTTGTGACATAAATTGGCTCCCACACAAACTGGCTTTGTTCTAGAAAACATGTTATATTGAATCGTAATCAAACTGTATTGATATTAAATCAAACATTATTTATTTATCACTTTTTATGCACAGGCAAGTGGCAAGCACAAAGTGCTGTACAAAACAAAAGAACAATAATAGATATATGTGCTACATGACAAAAAAACCCTACATTTGATTTAAGACTTATCTTCTACCCTAATCCAAATTTTCTGTCACCGTTGATTTTACTATGGAGAACAGTGTGTGTGTTGCTTATTAAAGGGGCCAGCCTTTGGCATATTCACACTGCGGTTCTTTAGGGTCACAACCAGATGCAGGAGTTTCCCTATTCTACTTTGATGGACTGAATTGTTTCCAATAAACTTTTATTTAGCTGTGAGTCAAGATCTTAGTGTGGTTCAGCATCCATTCAAAAGAACCTTTGTAATAATTGCTAATTTAGCATCGCATAACAACTCTACATCCGTATTTCTAAAACAATGGTACTATTTGAGTTTATAATATAGCCACATTTTTTTTCTCAAAATATAATGTCTAAAGAAATAATGTCCAAATAACATTTGTTTTTCATAGTTTTGGCCCATTTGTTATGTTGTGTTTACTTTTAATGCCGATGCGGCATAGCAGTTTAGAATTGGCTTCACTGCATTCGGATATACAGTATCCAGCACTTTTCTTTCCCCTTTGATCTATTAAACATTTTTTTTACATTTGCATGTAAACATTGTAAATTATCTGAAATATAAACACATGACGATTGATCATTTTGGATTTAATTACATTTTTAGATTTTTAATTTCAAATCTTTACATCCATCCATCCATTTCCTACCGCATGTCCCTATTCGGGGTCGCGAGGGGTGCTGGAGCCTATCTCAGCTGCATTCGGGCAGAAGGCGGGGTACACCCTGATATATATACATACATATATTTGTGTGTGTGTGTGTTTGTATATATATATATATATATATATATATATATATATATATATATATATATATATATATATATATATTAACTAACTTAATATCTAATTATAAACATACTTGAACTGTTTTGTTGTTGCTTGTGTCTTTTATGCAGTCACTCAGGCTACCACTGATAAATCTACGTCTGGTCGCCAAAAGCAATACAGTTCCGGTAATTGGGAATTATAAATTAGCAATATAATTTTTTCTTAGCTAGAGCATAAAAAAGATGTTTACGAATTAAAAAAAAATAGAAAAACCCTGTAGACATGAAATACCACCTACAGATTCAGCTTTACAAGCTGCAAACATCAAAAAGATATATGGCAGAAGACTGTATTTTATTACTCACTAGGCTTCAGTCAGTTCTATAAACCCTCGCATGTTGCACCAGTCATATTAAAGAAAGGGGGCCACAAACAGAATCTTGTTTATGGCCACAAAAAATCTTCATTGCGAATACTTTTAAGACAACATTACAGTGGACCCTAAGAATTGGAAATAATTCCAATTATGGTCTGAAAGTCGAGAGATAATCAAGAAACAGGGTGAAACGGGATACAAGAAAAAGGATACTTGCTGTTGACTTTGAATTATTTGTGTCTTTCTTTTACAAGAGTACCAGTAATACATGTGGTTTTCAGGGCGTTGAGTTTTAGTCTAAGTGGGAACTAGGGGCGGCATGGCGTAGTGGGTAGAGCGGCCGTGCCAGAAACCTGAGGGTTGCAGGTTCGCTTCCCACCTATTGACATCCAATTCGCTGCCGTTGTGTCCTTGGGCAGGACACTTCACCCTTGCCCCCGGTGCCGCTCACACTGGTGAATGAAAGATGAATGAATGATAGGTGGTGGTCGGAGGGGCTGTAGGCGCAAACTGGCGGCCACGCTTCCGTCAGTCTACCCCAGGGCATCTGTGGCTACAAATGTAGCTTACCACCACCAGTTGTGAATGAATGATGGGTTCCCACTTCTCTGTGAGCGCTTTGAGTATCTAACAATAGAAAAGTGCGATATAAATCTAATCCATTATTATTATTATTATTATTATTATTAACTAAATTAACAACTAAGTCACTCGCACGGTACACAAAATAAATGAAGGACTTTAAAAAACTACTGTAATTAAAAGGATCATATACAGTAGGCTGCATGGTGGATTAGTGGTTAGCACAATCAGGAGATCTGCGTACCCCGTAATTAGTTAATGAGGATAATAAGTATACAAAATGAATGAATGAAAAGATTCAATATAAGAATTAAAAGAAAACATATTAAAAAAGTGAATCCTGTGGTTGTCTTGCACACCTGAAGGGGCCCTGCAAGGAAGCCAGAATCAGGGTTATTGAGAGAAGGCAGTCTAAATAATAAATGGGTTGTACTTGTATAGCGCTTTTCTACCTTCAAGGTACTCAAAGCGCTTTGACACTACTTCCACATTTACCCATTCACACACACATTCACACACTGATGGAGGGAGCTGCCATGCAAGGCACTAACCAGCACCCATCAGGAGCAAGGGTGAAGTGTCTTGCTCAAGGACACAACGGACGTGACGAGGTTGGTACTAGGTGGGGATTGAACCAGGGACCCTCGGGTTGCGCACGGCCACTATTCCACTGCGCCACGCCGTCCCAAATAATGAGACCACTATGCTGCTTACATATTAGAAGAGCATTTCACATGTTTAAAGATCACATCGTTTATCCTCGATGACGGTCAATGTGTGTTAAAGAGGGTTGGACCTAGCATGCGGCCAACTCCATTGAGCATTTAACAAAGCCTAATTTGACTTCACTTTTAATCGTCATTTTCTTTTTCTTTGGCGCGCTCCTTCCAGAAAAGTCTCCCCGGGTATATAATGGAGGTTAAAGTTGCAAAGTTAACTAAACAGAACAAAAGTGACATCCTTTCTCGGTGGATTGACTGTGACTATGTGTTATACTGTCACATGTACTGTATGGAACTAGTTCTCTTTCTTTTTTTACATTTTGCCTGTGCTGTTATTGAACCCTATAAGTTGGTTTAACTTGTAATTTCTCACACAGCTCAAGGCGCTCTACAAAACACTGTCTGTAACTTGAGCTGTTTAGCCTCCACCTTTGGAGGACTGACATCTGTAAAAGTGACTCAATCTATGCTTCGCACGTCTTCCAAAGCATTTTGACCAAACCCCGTAGGGGGCGCCAGAAAACACCTCCTGGAATAGCTTGTTGGAGATGATGAATGTGTGACATTGAGTTCCAAGTTGAGTGATGATGTTTGTCTCTCAGGTTGGCTCAGATGGAGAGGTCCAACGGCTCGCTGCCTACAGACAGCAGCTCAGCCACGGGGAGCATGTAAATATCTTCTCTTTTTTTTTTAATGAACTTGAATGATGTCACATGCACTCACTTTTCACCAATTCCCAGCTACACTTACTGTGCAGTCATCTATTAATTAGTATTAATGGAAGTCAGGTCGACAGAACACTCCAAAGTTAAGTTCAATGGTGTGCAGGTATCAGAATAAAGAAAAGAGCCAGGTACCTTTCCTACACCTGGAAAAACTATCAGCCTAATAAGACTCTCCAAGAATTGTTGGGGACTTTTTGCAATGGCTGGGATAGATTGGATTGCCAAGCAAGTGATTGCTTTCAGCCTCCAAGATAACCACGCTTTATCTTGATCAGACGGAATGAGAAAGACGTAAAACTGTGGTGAAAAGTGCTGAACTCCCTCATTTTGTGTACCAGTGGGTGTGTGTCAGCTATTCTATTTTGTGTGTCATTCCTTTTATCCAACCAAGGGAATTCCCTTGAGAGGATAAAGGCCCCATTGATATCACAAGTGGACATGGTCTCACTGCCCTTCGAGTTGTATCAAAAAAAAAAAATTAATTTGTGTATCAAAGCGGTAGAAAATAGTTAGAATATAAGGTGTATTGAAGAGTGTTTGGAATATTTTGCTTTGTGATTCCTGCAAATTACAAAAAAAAAAATTAAATACCGTATTTTTCAGACTACAAGTAGCAGTTTTTTTTCATAGTTTGGCCAGGGGTGCGACTTATACTCAGGAGCGACTTATGTGTGAAATTATTAACACATTACCGTAAAACATCAAATAATATTATTTAGCTCATTCACGTAAGAGACTAGACGTATAAGATTGCATGGGATTTAGCGATTAGGAGTGACAGATTGTTTGGTAAACGTATAGCATGTTCTATATGTTATAGTTATTTGAATGACTCTTACCATAATATGTTACGTTAACATACCAGGCACCTTCTCAGTTGGTTATTTATGCGTCATATAACGTACACTTATTCAGTCTGTTGTTCACTATTCTTTATTTATTTTAAATTGCCTTTCAAATGTCTATTCTTGGTGTTGGGTTTTATCAAATAAATTTCCCCCAAAAATGTGACTTATACTCCAGTGCGACTTATATATGTTTTTTCCCTTCTTTATTATGCATTTTCAGCAGGTGCAACTTATACTCCGGAGCGACTTATACTCAAAAAAATACGGTTCCTATAATATTACTATGAAAAATAAACACAGAAATAACCAATAAAAACAACAAATGAGAAAGTTTAAAAACAATAATAAATTCATAACTTAGGGAGCCTCTAAAATGTGATTATTAATAATTAAATAAGAAAAAAACATTACATTAGATTTTTTCTAATATATAATACACACAACTCAAAACATGCATACCAAAATATTAATTATATTTATAAAATGTGTCATATTTATAATTATTAGATATTCAGATTATGAGATCTAATAAAATCCAACAACAGCAATTTTGTAACTTACCGTATTTTTTGGAGTGTAAGTCGCTCTGGAGTATAAGTCGCACCTGCCGAAAATGCATAATAAAGAAGGAAAAAAAAACATATATAAGTCGCACTGGAGTATAAGTCGCATTTTTGGGGGAAATTTATTTGATAAAACCCACCACCAAGAATAGACATTTGAAAGGCAATTCAAAATACATAAAGAATAGTGAACAAAAGGCTGAATAAGTGTACGTTATATGACGCATAAATAACCAACTGAGAAGGTGCCTGGTATGTTAACGTAACATATTATGGTAAGAGTCATTCAAATAACTATAACATATAGAACATGCTATACGTTTACCAAACAATCTGTCACTCCTATCAATCTTATACGTCTAGTCCCTTACGTGAATGAGCTAAATAATAATATTTGATATTTTAGGGTAATGTGTTAATAATTTCACACATAAGTCGCTCCTGAGGATAAGTCACACCCCTGGCCAAACTATGAAAAATACTGTGACTTATAGTCCGAAAAATACTGTACATTTTTTTATACCTTATTTTTCTGTTTTTGTTAAACATTTTAATTCACCCTATAGGACAAATAAATAATAACGCTGAGTTGCACAGCATGCAATAACTCGGTCAAGGCCTTTGAGAAGACACAAAAAAAGAGCATCATGATCTTCCACACCGTATGCATCTGCTGGCTGAGTGCACCTGGAGAACTCTTGACCTTCACTTGAACTCGATACTTTGAACAGCATTTTCAATCCATCAAGATTTGATGGATGCTTATTTTTTCCAAACGATCAATACGAAAACAAAATAAGAGAGGAAAAACAATGCAAGTGGAAACATTTCTGGATCTGTGTGACAAACACATTAATACCACTCGCTGTTTTCGTCTTTGTGTCCTATTTGAGACAAAAGCGACGCCCATACACAAATGTGCAGTAAGGAGCTGAGGAAGACGAGGATGCCTCAGCGAAGGCGGCACAAAAACACCCACTGGGCCGCAATTAGCAGCTAATTCTCATTTATTTTGACATCACTGTCACTTTCACTTAACATCCTGCAAGCCACAGTGTGACTGAGAACTGAATGGTACATTTTCCTGTTTACCACCGCATTTTTTCATGCATTGCAGTTTGAAATTACAACTAATTAGTGACCTAATCAAACCTATATTAGTCGTTCTTTCTAATTCAGCTCTTCTCTCATTGCTGGTTTTATGGATGGTCGTTTAAAAGACTTTTATGGCTCTTCACCTCACACTTTGCTCCTTTTATTGTCTCGTTGTTCATTTAAAAAGTTTGGCTTTTTAAAGAATCCCATCATGTGATAAAGAGCTGCTTTTAAAGGCAGCGGTACAGTATTGCGCTTTTAAGATATAGCATAGTTCTTAAACAACTGCTGATTTTGCTGAGCTCTGCTTCAAAATATCTTATTTTTTATTGTGTGTACAACTTTGAAGCCAAGAAGAAACTATTTCCCTCTTTAGTTCCAATCTTGTCTGAAGTGCTTATTGTCGCCTCCTCGCTCTCTATTCTTTACTTCTTTCGCTAAATCCTCTTTTTGTGCATTTCCTGCGCAAGGGGACCCTCCAACTCGGTTTAGTGGTGTTCATCTAGCCGTTGGTGGACCATTGAACAATGATGACCAGTATGTTACGTTACGTGCTGCAAACTCTAATCTGGACTTCACCCACATTACTCATTATGTGCGTCACTGATGCCCTGTTTTCCTTCTTTTTTTTTTTTAATCTTTAATTAGGAAGGCTGTTTTATCTGCCATCCAAGTCACCGAGGGCTAGAAAACCTACTGCTCTTGTTTTCCATTTTTTAGAAAATCCAATTAATTTTATTGCATACCAGAAATGCTGTAATTGTAACTGAGGCGTCTATCATTTTCGTAAAGTGCAAAGAGGATAGGGTGTTATTTGGAAGCAGGAGACAATTGGAAAAAGTGGTGGGCCGTGCGTCTCTCACCTTGGCCTTGAGTAATGTCCTATTTAGTCTGACTTCACCTCTCAAAATACCGTAATTTATGTCACCACATGGACACGGCAGTAGATACTGTAGAGCAGGCGTGCCCACACTTTTTCTGCAGGCGAGCTACTTTTCAATTGACCGAGTCGAAGGAATCTACCTCATTCATATATATAATTTATATTTAATTATTTATGAAAGAGACGATTTTGTTAACACGTTAAAGGTGTTTAATGATAACACAAGCATGTTTAACACATATGGATTTCTTTTGTTTCATGAAGACAAGAATATAAGTTGGTTTATTACCTGATTCTTGCATTGTTTGGAATCAGACAGTAGTGCTGATAACGTCCACATTTTTGAATGGAGGAGAAAAAAGTCCTCCTCTCTGTCCAAAACCACATGAAAGTGGTTAGTTTTTGGCGTCTTATTTGTCCAACTTCCATACTCGTTTTTATACATTTTGCAAGAAATACATTGACGGCCAACTCCGTAGCTTGCTAACTTGTGCACGCTAGCTTTCTGAGACTTTTATTTTGTTAGCGCAGGCAGGATGAAGCAGGGCTTTTATTGTGAAGACAGCAACTGTGCAGTCTGTCTTTAGGGTTTTGACAGCAGGTACGGCGTGAGAGTGTTGAAATAAAAAGTGTTTCTCGCCCTCCTCTCGGTCATGTTTTCTTAATAATGATCTGGCATCAGCCGGCGTCATCTCAGAAGCCGTGCCGTGAATGTCAATCAAGTGACGAAAGTGAGGTCGTAGTAAAGATTGATGATCACAAATTTTTTGTTTTAGTTTTTTAATGCTTGGTTTGCGATCGACTGACACACCCTCTACGATCGACCGGTAGCTTGCGATCGACGTAATGGGCATCCCTGCTATGGAGAAACACACTTGCACACTAATGTTCATTGGAACCCCTCAACAGTGTACAAAATGGTCTATTATTCGTCGCATTTAACATTCAAAAAACCCGCTTCAGCAATTACAGTGGGGCAAAAAAGTATTTAGTCAGCCACCGATTGTGCTTCACAGTAGGTATGGTGTTCTTGGGATGCAACTCAGTATTCTTCTTCCTCCAAACACGACGAGTTGAGTTTATACCAAAATGGATACATGGATGATACAGCAGAGGATTGGGAGAATGGCATGTGGTCAGATGAAACCAAAATAGAACTGTTTGGTATAAACTCAACTCATCGTGTTTGGAGGAAGAAGAATACTGAGTTGCATCCCAAGAACACCATACCTACTGTGAAGCATGGGGGTGGAAGCATCATGCTTTGGGGCTGTTTTTCTGCTAAGGGGACAGGACGATTGATCCGTGTTAAGGAAAGAATGAATGGGGCCATATATCGTGAGATTTTGAGCCAAAACCTCCTTCCATCAGTGAGAGCTTTGAATGGTTGACCAAATACTTATTTTCCACCATAATTTAAAAAAAAAAATGTTTTTAATTCCTACAATTTGAATTCCTGGATTTTTTTCCCCACATTCTGTCTCTCACAGTTGAAGTGTACCTATGATGAAAATTACAGACTTCTGTCATCATTTTAAGTGGGAGAACTTGCACAATCGGTGGCTGACCAAATACTTTTTTGCCCCACTGTAGACTCGTCTAAGTCTATAAGTCAATAAACCCGCTTCAGCAATTAAAACATATCTTACGTGGTACTGTCAAAATTCAAAGAATTGGATAAAACAAATGAAACATGAAAAAAATTAAGAGATAAGATATTTGAACTCACAGTTTGTAGCACCCATTCGACGCCGTATAAGCCAGTGGTGCCGTTCTTAGTCTGTAGTCGGTTGATTCGTGTGAAAGACATGGGCAAACCATTTCACCGCCTGGATAGCTTCCGGTGTCGGCCGACCTTGTTTCACAAGATGTAGTTTCTCTTAAGTATCCTTCTTGAAAATGGCTTCGCAAATTTATATCTGCCACTTCATCAATATTTTGCTCTCCTTCTTTGTGAGTACCGGTGAGTTTTCTGTGGCTTTCTATGGCTCCGGTGCCACTTCCTGTTTTCGTAACTTGTGATTGGATACTCACTTGGGACTCCCAAGTGAGTATCCAATCATCGCGTAAGGCCATCTAGAGGGCCTTACTGACAACAAATTGTGATCTGATTGGGTATTGCAATTGTCTATCAACTGTATGTGTCTGTTCACTTACAGTGCACAGACGCCTGCACATGTTGAATCTGAAGGCCCCGGGCAGATTTGGTACAGCATGGCAACATAAGATAGCCGAATTCTGATTGGATACAAACTCTGACCTAAAAACACGTCACTGTAAGGAGCATAATATGACACAAAGAGAATATGAATACTTTGAGATATTTAGGGAAAGATAATAAAACATTACTTTAATCTTTAATTATGATCATGATTTCTGGTTATGTTAGGCCAGCAGAGAAGGCCTTGCTGGCCCTGACGGCGCACCACTGGAAAAAGGCTCACTATGTACAACAACTTTAATATCCATCCATTTTCTACCGCTTGTCCCTCTTGCGGTCGCAAGGGTGCTTGAGCCTATCCCAGCTGCACCCGGGCAGAAGGCGGGGTACACCCCGGACAAGTCGCCACCTCTTCGCAGAGTCGATGATTTAGAAAATGTTGCTCTCTTTGCGAACATGGTTATTTAGTAGCAAGTTCCTTGGACAACATCGCAGCAACAGAACCAATTTGAACCGTAACACGGATGAGTCTCACACCAACAGCTGAGGGGCACATCCGACATTTGAACGTGCATCAAAGGTAGAAAAGCTGCTGAATGCTGAGGAGGTTGCCTACAGACTCGGCTGTTAATGCCAATGATTTGTTTACCCTTGCCTATGCACAACGGGCCAACATTTTCCCCGATTGCACATCCATGTTTTTTTACACACTTTTCTCTTGTTCATAATCTCCAATCCAGCCTGTGGACACGCCCCAGTACTTAGATCTGGAATGAAGGCGGTCTCATTAGTAATGATGCAGACTTTCCCATGGAGCATAGAGTTTTGCTAACACTTGTCAATGATGTACCATATTTTCTGGACTATAAGGCACACTTAATATCCTTTTTTCTTCCTCAAAACTTGACAGTGCGCCTTACACCCGGATGCGCCTTGTCATGTCTGTGATCATGTTTTGGTTTAAGTCATGTTCTGGTTGGTTTTTGGACACGCAGTTCCTGCTTTTTCACTCTTGTTTTGTCACCATAGCAACCATTAGTTTCACCTGTGTCACATTTGGAGTCCGCACCCGTTTTCACTAATCATGTCACTTATTTAAACCGAAAGTTGCCAGGAAGTTAGCCTGGCGACTTTACCTCTGTTCACTTCATGCCATGCTACCTCTGATACTGTCCATAGTTTTGCTTCTTGCCATGCCACGTAAGTTTTTGTTTGTTTATGTCACAGTTATCGAGTTTTGTTTCATGTTCATAGTTTTTCTGCCCAAGTCCTTTTTTTTTGTTTCATTAGCCAAGTTTTGTACTTCCGCCTTGTGCGCGCTTTTTGTTCCTTTTTATTGTAAATATGTCCCTACCTTCACGCCTCGCCCGCTCCAACTTTCCTTTGCCATCCGGGAAAACAAACCCCAAAGTCCACGCTATGACACGCCTAATGTACGGAATAATTCTGGTTATGCTTACCAGCAATTTTATTTGGTACATGGTGTAATGATAAATGTGACCAGTAGATGGCAGTCAAACATAAGAGATATGTGTAGACTGCACTATGATGGCAATATATATGAAAAAAGATGGAAAATAGACCATTCATCGGCAGTGCACCTTATAATCCTGTGCGCCCTATGATCCATAAAATAAGGTGTGTATTTTAAATTAAATAGTCCGATAAATCTATGATGCATTATCCGTATGTTGGTACAAGAATGTTCAAACACGGCTGTTATACGCGCAGACCTTCCGCTGTGGTCGCACTGACGAGACAACAATGTTCATTCTGTTTTTTGATAGTTCATTCAGAGTAGCATTGTGGTGTCAAGGGATGTTTCCAGGTTCCAAAGTTATTAGACTGTCGATAGTTTTCTGGAAGTTCCTTTTACCATTTTACTACAGTATGTGTTGTGGTGTACACTGCATCCAAACTTCAAAATTAATGTAATGGCATCTTAAATGAAGGCGCGCAATGACAGACTTTAGGTCAAGTGAGAACATGACGCACAACTAATCATATTTTTACAGTTTTTAAGCAGTTTTTTTTTTTTTTTTAACTTGAGCATGTGGGAGAATAGGGTCCAAATTTTGCACAAATACCTTAAAATGTTAAGAATACCAATTTTAAAATGATCTAAAAACATTGCTGATGACAACTTATACAGTGTAAAATATACGTTGCAATTTAGCTAAAAGCAGTGTGACACAGTTCAACCAGATATCAACCAAATTTAAACTAAATGTAGCATAAACGCCAGAATGGAACAACAGAAGTGCCTATTTTTACATTGCTCAAAAAGTTCATTATGTCTTCTTATTCATATTCTCTTTCAAATTTTCTTGTAATCAGACCGTATTGTTTGGTATATTAGATGGAATTTTTAGCTGACGCCCTGTGATGAGGTGGCGACTTGTCCAGGGTGTACCCCGCCTTCTGCCCGAATGCAGCTGAGATAGGCTCCAGCACCCTCCGCGACCCCAAAAGGGACAAGCGGTAGAAAATGGATTGATGGACGGATCTTTATCTACAGTCTTCTTCAGAAGGGTCACCTGACCACTGTGATGTGTTGCCCTTCAGCTGTTCTTATAAGCAAGGCCAACCAGGGAGACTGGACCGGTCTGCCTGGTTGGCTGAAAAATATGGTCTGATTACAAGAACATTCGAAAGTGCCTATTTTTACAGATTGTTGTATTTTTTATATTTTGTTCTATTTTTTATTTTGTTGACTATTTGACAAAAATCCCAATAAATTACAAGAGATTGGGGTTTATTTGACTATATTTGGAAGAAAATAAGACATATTTGGGTAGCAGGTTTTTGTTTTTTAGAAAAGTAGCTTTGTAGTCACTGCATTCTGGACAGTGAAAATGCTCAATTCTAGTCTTTATTAGGACATTTTATCAAAATGCGAGCTTGAACAACCTCATGGAATTAATCAAGATCAAAGGTTCCATTGTGTTTTAGAAAAAGTACTATTTTTATATCTACTACTCAATCTCAAAAGAACTCAAGGTGACCCACTTGCTGCTCATTAATGGATCTACAAAAAGATGGTTATTCAATTCCAAGGGTAATTGGAAAAATATATATTTTTGCCGTAGAATAATAGTGTGCTAACCACAAAACACTAGTGGGGGTTCTCAAAAACAATACATCTGCTCTTCTGTTTAATTTACTTTTTTTTACATCTTCTATTGCCTCTGTAATGCTGGCTCAGACACTTTTCCCCTCTGGTTTTCCAGATGTTCTCCTTCCTCCCATTTCTCTCTGTGTTTATTCCTAATTTTTTCTTTCTAAGCTGCCAGTCAGTCAAGGCGGCGGATAGCGCCATTCAGTTGCAGGCTTAAGGATATTATAGAGGCTGTTGTTCTTTGTTCGGGGGACCGTAAGCGACCATGTCCTCTGCTTGCCCATTCTGACAATGACTCATTGTGCACGGAGCATTGTGGGTAAAGTGAGCTAAAATATATCCATAAGCATTCTTTACGTCCAACTAATAAAAAAACTAAGAGAATACAAACCTAATAAGTGTTACCACATGTCATGACGTGGATTTGGGTGTGGTTTGTTTTCCCGTGGTGCAAAGCGATTGGACCGGACACAACGTGAAAGTAATGACATTTTAATTTTATTTAAAAAAAAAGAACAAACGAAAAGCGCTCACAGAGGAGGTATAAAAACTTGACTATGAAAACAAAAAACTAGCACTATGGCATGAATAATAAAAAACTTACTTTGAACGAGATATGGGCTTGGATCATCGGCATAGAGCAAGGGTGCGTAGAGGGTGATCGAAGGTGATCGAGGGTGGTGTCGCCCGGCTGACTACCTGGCAACTGTGGCTTAAATAATACTGTGGTGATTGAACAGGTGCGTGAGTTAAAACAAATTAGGTGCGTGACATGACAGGTGAAACTAATGGGTAACCCTTGGAAACAAGACAAGAGAATGAAAAAGCAGGAACTAAAAAGAGTCCAAAAACCAAACAGGACATAACTTAAACAAAACATGATCCCAGACATGACACTGCACACTAGGTATCAGTGATTTAAGTGGTGCAAAATCTGCATATTTCAACAAAATGTATTATGTTTTTGCTCCATTCCACATTTTATGTAAATGCAGTTCAAGTCTAAAGTCTGGTTGAAAAATGTTGGCATGTCTACAACAAAAATAATATGGAAAAGATCACATCAAGGGTCACTTAATGAGTAAAACTCTTCAATGATGCATCAGACTTATTCAACAACCTCTCCCTGGATTTAGATGGGAAAATATTTTATTTTATGTTTGGTTTGTTCAAAACTTTTTTGTTTCCCCATGGAAAATATTGAAAATAGAAATAATCTGTCCTCTTCATTATTAATTATTAATGTACACGCCATTTTTTGAACATCAGATACGTGTAAAAGTTAGTTAACCGCTGACACTTTTTAAGCAACATTCTTGATTGCAAGTGTAAAAATAAGTTCATCTGCAATTTTAAGTAACATTATTAATTATTGTTATAGTGTAAAAGTAAATTGGCCGTTGGTAAGTTGTTTTTAAGTAACATTTTTAGCATTTTAATACAGTATATGAATGGTATATGTGCCGTTTGAGTTTTAAATAGCAGGATCTTTGACATCCATTGCTGCGGCATGAGAGTCTTTTAAATTAAATCACAATAAAGCACGTTGAAAAAGTGTTTCAAGTGGGGGAAAAGGCCATTCAAGCCTGTAATCCAACAAATCATGTATTATTGATAAGAGATACAGTATATTCAGGATGTTATTTGTTGCTATTTCAGCCCTGCTTTTGCTTCAAGCTGCACAATCCCTTGGATATACAATCTCGCTGTCAATGTGATAACTGGAATGAGGGAGGATTTAGTAGAGGTGGATGGAGCAGATGAAACGATAAAAGATTGTGGGGAAAAATAGCTGCAGGTGACAGCTACTGGTGTGTGTCTGTGTGTCAGTGCGCGTGTGCGCGCGTGTGTGTGTGTGTGTGTGTGTGTGTGTGTGTGTGTGTGTGTGTGTGTGTGTGTGTGTGTGTGTGTATATCTCTTTGCAAGACACCAGTGTGATCTTTCCATGTCAATTTGAGCCTTGCACAATAGATTAGAATAAAAAACAAATATTCTCAAGTGAAGTTAGATGGAAATCATTAAAGTTTAGTATTGTGCTTTCACATACTCATACAGATTAAGGGATATTCTCTCATGATATGTAAGGATTGCTGTTATATAACATGATATTGACCAGTGCTATTTACATTATATTAGATGAACTGAACTTTTTTTTTTTTTTGGACTATCATTCACAATCCTTATATGAGACAAAAACATACGTCTTTCTTTTTTTATGCATTCTAACGAACCAAACGCTTGCGAGATGCAGCTACTAATGCAGCTAACGGGAACTCACCTATATTGCCTTTAAAGCCCATTCATCCATCCATCCATTTCTACCGCTTGCCCCTTTCGTGGTCGCCCTCTAAGAAAAACTCCAAAAACCTCCAACATGTTACACACATGCTGTAAGTGTGTATGTAATTCCACATTCATAACAGTAATATTTTCTGTAATTTGGTCATTTTATGCAGTACCGGAACATCTTCCCTGAGTGCATTGAATTCAAAGAGCACATAGAAACGTACTTTCTACTTATGTCTACAAAAAAGATTGTGTTTGCTACCAATAATCATAGCGGACTTCGTAATACATGACGAAGATGGCTACTTTGGGCCAAATGAGGATCTAGAACTTTATCATTTTGAGCTTTAATACATATAGGATGACCGAGTCATACCAAAGACTATGAAAATGGGACCCATTACCTCCCTGCTTGTCACTCAACATCAAAGTTTGGAATTGGGGGTTAAAGCACTAAAAATGATTTCCGGGCGCGGCCACCGTTGCTGCCCACTGCTCCCCTCACCTCCCAGGGGGTGATCAAGGGTGATGGGTCAAATGCAGAGAATAATTTCGCCACACCTAGTGTGTGTGTGTGTGTGACAATCAGTGGTATTTTAACTTATTAACTTAAAGGCCTACTGAAATGAGATTTTCTTATTTAAACGGGGACAGCAGGTCCATTCTATGTGTCATACTTGATCATTTTGCGATATTGCCATATTTTTGCTGAAAGGATTTAGTAGAGAACATCCACGATAAAGTTCGCAACTGGAGAAAAGCCCTGCCTCTACCGGAAGTCGCAGAAGATGACGTCACATGTTGATGACTCCTCATATATTCACATTGTTTTTAATGGGAGCCTCCAACAAAAACAACTATTTGGACCGAGAAAACGACAATTTCCCCATTAATTTGAGCGAGGATGAAAGATTTGTGTTTGAGGATATTGATAGGGACAGACTAAAAAAAAAAGTTAAAAAAAAAAAACGCGATTGCAATCGTGTTGCATTGAGACGGATTCAGATGTTTTTAGAGACATTTACTAGGATAATTCTGGGAAATCCCTTATCTTTCTATTGTGTTGCTAGTGTTTTAGTGAGTTTAACAGTACCTGATAGTCGGAAGTGTACGGAAGTGTTGACGCGCAGTGTCTCAGGAGAAGTCGATGGCAGCTGTACGGGAGGCACACGCTTAGCTGATATCTGGTAAGAAGCGACTTTTTAACCACAATTTTCTCACCGAAACCTGCTGGTTGACATTCAGTTGGGATCCATGTCCGCTCTGATCCATAGTAAAGTTTCACCGCCGTGAATTTTAAACAAGGAATCACTGTGTGTTTGTGTGGCTAAAAGCTAAAGCTTCCCAACTCTGTCTTTCTACTTTGACTTCTCCAATATTAATTGAACAAATTGCAAAAGATTCAGCAACACAGATCTCCAAAATACTGTGTAATTATGCCGTTAAAGCAGACGACTTTTAGCTGTGTGTGTGTGTGCAGCGCTCATATTTATAACAGCCCGTGACGTCACGCGTAAACGTCATCATTACGCGACGTTTTCAAGAAAAAATCTCGGGAAATTTAAAATTGCAATTTAGTAAACTAAAAAGGCCGTATTGGCATGTGTTGCAATGTTAATATTTCATCATTGATATATAAACAATCAGACTGTGTGGTGGGTAGTAGTGGGTTTCAGAAAGCCTTTAACTGCTAGTTTAAGAAGCTAGGGCACAAAGAGTAGGAGGAACTTTGGAACAAACAAGGGCCAAGAGAGTCAGGACCGGCATGACTTGGTGGTATAAATTTAGAGCTTTGTATAAATTTAGAGCTTTCCAAGCTGTGCCAACAGTAATGGAGTGCATCTGCTGCACTGAGTGGCACACAATGGTATTATCAATGGAAAGGCTTTGCGTGTCTGGTGAGGAGTACACTGCTTCAAAATACAACCAAGAAGTACGTACAAAACCCAAAACCAGTGAAGTTGGCACGCTCTATAAATTGTAAATAAAAACAGAATACAATGATTTGCAAATACTTTTAAACCTATATTCAATTGAATAGACTGCAGAGACAAGATAATTAATGATCGAACTGGAAAACATTATTTTTGGCAAATATTAACTCATTTGGAATTTGATGCCTGCAACAATGTTTCAAAAAAGCTGGCACAAGTGGCAAAAAAGACTGAGAAAGTTGAGAAATGCTCATCAAGCACTTATTTGGAACATCCCACAGGTGAACAGGAAAATTGGGAACAGGTTGGCGCCATGATTGCGTTTAAAAGCAGCTTCCATGAAATGCTCAGTCATTCCACAAGGATGGGGCGAGGATCACCGCTTTGTGAACAAATGCGTGAGCAAATTGTCGAACAGTTCAAGAACAATTTTTCTCAACCAGCTACTGCAAAGAATTGAGGGATTTCACCATCTACAGTCCGTATTATCATCAAAAGGGTCAGAGAATCTGGACAAATCACTGCACGTAAGCGGCAATGCCTGTGACCTTTGATCCCTCAGGCGGTACTGCGTCAAAAACCGACATCAGTGTGTTAAGGATATCACCACATGGGCTCAGGAACACTTCAGAAAACCACTGTCAGTAACTACAGTTGGTCTCTATATCTGTAAGTGCAACTTAAAGCTCTACTATGCAAAGCAAAAGCCATTCATCACCAACATCGCTGCTGGCTTTGCTGGGCCCGAGCTCATCTAAGAGTGACTGATGCAAAGTGGAAAAGTATTCTGTGGAAAAGTGTTCTGTGACGAGTCTACATTTCAAATTGTTTTCGGAAACTGCACGTCGTTTTCTTGTCTCACTTAAGGACTGTGAATGATTCCAAATTCCATAAAAAAGGACACATTCCATTTAATACATAAACAATTATACATGTATAAAAAGATATAAATATATCTTTAAAATCCTGACCAACTAATTTTAATTCACGTACCCCCTAAGCATTTTTGGTTGGAAAAAAAAGAGATAAAGAAGTAAAATACAGCACTATGTCATCAGTTTCTGATTTATTAAATTGTATAACAGTGCAAAAATATTGCTCATTTGTAGTGGTCTTTATTGAACTATTTGGAAAAAAAGATATACAAATAACTAAAAAATAAACAAGTGATTCAATTATAAATAAAGATTTCTACACATAGAAGTAATCATCAACTTAAAGTGCCCTCTTTGGGGATTGTAATAGAGATCCATCTGGATTCATGAACTTAATTCTAAACATTTCTTCACAAAAAAAAAAAAATATTTAACATCAATATTTATGGAACATGTCCACAAAAAATCTAGCTGTCAACACTGAATATTGCATTGTTGCATTTCTTTTCACAGTTTATGAACTTACATTCATATTTTTTTAAGTGTTATTCAATAAATATATTTATAAAGGAATTTTTGAATTGTTATTTTTAGAATATTTAAAAAAAATCTCACATACCCCTTGGCATACCTTCAAGTACCCCCAGGGTTACGCGTACCCCCATTTGAGAACCACTGGTATAAATCATTTATGATATTGTAAATGGCACCTAAGTAATTATAATAAACCTATTCATTAATAACGATGGCATTCCATAGAGTTTTTAATGACGCTTTTCAAATAACATCATTAACAAATACAATGTTCTGACTCGAAAAGGTAATGAATTTTTTTTAATTTGTCATAAATTAGGTGTATTTCCATAGAATAAATAACTAATATATCTGTTGGAATTATTTAGGATAAAATTTCACTGTTGAATTAATGGACTAATTTGATAAATGTATCATTTTCCATTCTTCCATTTCTACCGGTTGTCCCTTTTGGAGTCACAAGTTGGTCTGGAGACCATCTAATTAGTAAATTATATTTTAATTTTTTTTAGAGAAGTGGTGTTGTTATTTTAATTGGACGGCGTGGCGCAGTGGTAGAGTGGCCATGCGCAACCTGAGGGTCCCTGGTTCAATTCCCACCTACTGTAGTACAACCTTGTCACGTCCGTTGTGTCCTGAGCAAGACACTTCACCCTTGCTCCTGATGGGTGCTGGTTAGCGCCTTGCATGGCAGCTCCCTCCATCAGTGTGTGAATGTGTGTGTGAATGAGTAAATGTGGAAGTAGTGTCAAAGCGCTTTGAGTACCTTGAAGGTAGAAAAGCGCTATACAAGTACAACCCATTTATTTATTTATTATCTTAATGTTGGTCCCAAATGAATATTTTATTGATGTTTTTATCAGTTTTCAGACTTCATCTCTTACAAAATTACAATTACTGGTTTAAAGTGTCTTTTTTGCCATACTGCCATGTCCAGTTATTTTCAAAGCTGTGCTAACCAAGATGTTTTTTTCCCCCTCAGCGATGACGAGCACACTCTGATCATTCAGTACTGTCAGACGCTGGGAGGGGAGGGCTCCCCCAACAGTCAGCCTCAGAGCCCCGCCCAGATCCTGCATGCCGTGGAGAGGGAGGAGCGTGGCGAACTGGAACGGGTCATATCGCGCCTGGAGGAGGAGCAAAGGTATGTACAGATGTATGAAAGGAGTAGACCATGGGTGTCAAACTCTGGCCCACGGGCCAAATTTGGCCCGCCGTGTAATTTCATTTGGCCCTTGAGGCATTATCAAATTAACATTAGAGCTGGCCTGCCACCGTAACACCACATTCCCCGCTACTACTCATACTCGTCAACCCTCCCAATTTTCCCGGGAGACTCCTGAAGTTCAGTGCCCCTGCCGAATTTCTCCTGATTTTCACCCGGACAATAATATTGGGGGCGGGCCGTAAAAGCACTGCCTTTGGCGTTCTCTACATGTCGCCACGTCCGCTTTTTTTCCATAAAAACAGCGTGCCGGCCCACTCACATATTATATGCGGCTCATACACACACACAAGTGTATGCAAGGCATACTTGGTCAACTGCCATACAGGTCACACTGAGGGTGGCCGTATAAACAAGGTTAACACTTTTACAAATATGCGCCACACTGTGAACCCACAACAAACAAGAATGACAAACACATTTCGGGAGAACATCCGCACCGTAACACAACATAAACACAACCGGACAAATATCCAGAACCCCTTGCATCACTATCTCTTCCGGGACGCTACAATATTCAAACCCGCCGCCGAAAAAAGGCATTAAATTTGTGTTTTTATTTTATTTGATATGCCATTGATATTTTTTAATTATTATTATTTGAAACTGGATTTTGCATGTCACTATAAAGTTATATAAGCCTTACTTGGTCAATATTCAATGCAAAACTTGTTTGGGTCCCTATTAAAGGGTTGATTTGTTCAACCTCGGCCCGCGGCTTTGTTCAGTTTTAAATTTTGGCCCGCTCTGTATTTGAGTTTGACACCCCTGGAGTAGACCGTAAGAGGTTGCAAGTGGAAAAATAAGTTAACCACTGGCCCTTTTCAAGTTAACATTCTGAACCATCCTAGCAAAACAATGTTGTGACAATGTTTGATTCCAGGACGCTACAGCGGGAGTACGAGCAGCTCAAAGAGCAGCAACGAGGGCCCACTGCCGGGAGCCCGTGGCAATCGGAG